>NC_037671.1:75755762-76064915 GCF_003255815.1 Theropithecus gelada | reverse complement strand
ATTCAGGACATAGGCATGGGCAAAGACTTCATGTCTAAAACACCAAAAGCAACGGCAGCAAAAGCCAAAATTGACAAATGGGATCTCATTAAACTAAAGAGCTTCTGCACAGCAAAAGAAACTACCATCAGAGTGAACAGGCAACCTACAGAATGGGAGAAAATTTTTGCAATCTACTCATCTGACAAAGGGCTAATATCCAGAACCTACAAAGAACCTTTCTAGAATATCTTAATGGGGTAAAAGGGATTTCAAATTTGGATCAATTGGGACAAGTATTATAGTTAATTCTCTGTTCATCAAATGTATGGTTTTCCTTATGACTCACCTCCTGTCTATCCTCTAAATGGCTATAGCAAAGGTTAAAAAAGTCTCTGGCTAAGGAAACAATACTTCTTTAGGATCTGGACCCAGCATTATCAGTCTTCAAAAAGGGCTCTTATCAAAAATCTCAATCTTACAGCTAATTCTGCTCTTCCTTTCCATCCGAAGTTCTAAGAGCTAGGATCTTTCATTGTGTCTGTGGCCAAGACCACAGTTTGCAGCTCCATTTAAGTAACAAGACTTTCTCTTCCTGGCCTTTCCAGTAATTCCAATATTGATGGCCCATCTGCTCTTACCAATTCTTATAGGGACCAGATTATTGCCTTTGAACTCATATACACACAGTTTATATACTCTTCCTTTATGGCATTTAGGAATCCCTAGTTATTTAAGTTCCTTAACAATTTGAGAAATATGTGTATAGTGCCAACTGAAAGCCAAGCACAGCATCAGTTCTATTTCTGGTAAAGTTGGACTGGAGATCCTGTTTATGGTTTTACTGAAAAGGAGACCTCTCCCTATTCTCAAAGCTATATCTTGAGACAGTTGTTCAGAAAGTTGGCACACAGACATGGTCTTTTTACTTGGAGATGCCACAAAACCTCATCAGAAATTAATTATCAAAGGATGAAGAATTCTAGAAACAAAGGAGGAAGACAGCTAGGTAGACCTTTAGACAGTCTGTTTTATTACCTGGGTTGGAGAGATAAAAACTCTCCTTAGTAATTAGAATAGCAATAGAGACATAAGCCCAGGCCCTATTATTTTGTTTAATGCTGTGACACCACTCAGGGTTAATGTAATTGCATATATCAGGCTTTTCTTGGGTCCAGTTAGCATGTCATTCCTCTTCTTTACATATCAGTAAGCAAGTGAAAAAATGCTAGAGAGGAGGCAGTGATGTTTAACAGTGTCCTGTCTTGGAGACAGAGTGATTGTCCACAATTGCCAATATAAGAACAGGAGACTGTTTCCTCTGATATTCATAACAATTTTCGGCATCAACATAATTACAATGTTTGTTTTACAGGTGAGGAAACTAAGACTTAGAGATATTAAGTAAATTGCAGAAGGGCAGATGTATGTCTAGTAAGTGGACAATCTGAACTTGGACTTGACCTCTATACTTCCAACTACCCTGAATAGGAACACCTGCCTGGCTAGCGTTTCATCTATACTACTGTGAATGGAACCAGAGTTCTTACCTCATTTTAGTTTGTAAGTCTATTCTGGAGGCTCTTCCCCATCTCTCACTATGTTCACACATGGCAACTAAGCCCTAATTGTGACTATTTCAATGAATTACAAATAATCTGCTTTGGATAAAATGTGGGGTATTAGGAAGAAACATGAGAAGAATAACTCTAATATTTTTGTTTAACTTTGTAGGGTCCAAAATGAGAATAATATTCTTTGCTTAAAGTCATTAAGTGTCTATTTTGGGGAGTGGCATCATGCAGAGAGTAGGGACTGTACTTTCTTAACAAGAGAAGCAGATGTCCTGGCACAGATAAATTAATTTACTTGCTCATTCAGAGCAAAGACACTTTTTGTAGATAATAAAAAAGATTTAATTTATTTCACTATTTGAGAAATTACCCTACTTGTATTCTGTAAGCAAAACTGCCCCATGGCTTTTAGAGAGATCTTTGATAGATCTAACTAATAGGAAATAGTGTAGTGAAATTAAATTTGGAGGATAAATTTTAAAGCTAGAATGTAAGTCCCCTGAGTGATTTTGCCCATCAAATTTGTAGCTGTAACGCTAGCACTTAGAACACTGGATCGTAATATGTTAGACATATTCTTAGTAAGTATTTGTCTTCTTAAGAAATATTTGTTGAATGCATGAATGAGTAAAATTTTGAAAGAATATTAAGTTATAGGAAGTCGGGGCACCAGAGTATGGAGATGAATTATCAGTACTATGATAGGACGTTGTTGTTCAGAATTTATTTCATTTTGGTGCAACTCAGTTAGCCAAGAGCGTACCTCTGAATTAACTGAAGTTTGCATTTGGCCCCCAATGTACTTGAGCCCTTGGAGACACCCCATTTTTACTCAGTTTAAGTGTCCATTGCCCTTTGGTCCTTCTTTTCATTTTCACTTTATGGTTCCCAAATCAAACACATGCTTTTTTTCTTTTTAATTTTTGTGGTTATATATATCAGGTGATGCACATACACCCTGATTTTAACTTTTTTATGAGGATGAACATATAAACTCAATACAATAAAAAGAAAAATGAAAAAGGAGTCCCACTGGTCTAATTTCAGGTAAGTGACGGCAAGTATGGAATTTACTAATGAAGCCATCAGATCCTTGCTGGCTGCTCTGTCATGGCAGTGCAGGCTGCGCCTGCCTGTTCAATCTACATTTCTGACCAGTCTGGGAAACTGAGTTTGTGACTACACAGACACATTTATTAATATTACTTTTAAGTGTTTAGTGTTACTCTTAGGGTGTTTTTCTGGGTAATAAGAGCTACCCAATATGATTATATTTTGGACTTAAAGGAATATTTTTTAAATGGAGCTGCTTCAATTACAGGTTTATTAAGGTTCAAAGTAGAACCTTGAGAAAGAAGAGTATAGAGTCATCAGGATGTCAAGTTCGTTCACTTCACAATAAATCTATGTAACATAATGGAAAGATTCATCATGGAGGTAGTAGCAGAGGCAGTCATACAAAGACAAGCCACAGAGCAGAGGGAATCGAAATGTATTATGTATGTAATTTAACAAATGTGCCCATGAATCTAATTCCTTCAGGGATTTATAAACACTAGTGCATAACCTAGGAAAAGTGGAGTCATTGCTTTAAATGTCAGCCTTGTATTCACTTATTGAGGGAAGAAAATGAAAAGTTTATAGAGAAATAAAAGAAATGATAATATGTTCCTTAGGTTATTTGGCTTTTCCTAAATTTAGACTGAGCAATTTCCAAATTGCAAAAATGGAGAGTATGGAAACAAGAGGAATATTCCCCTTGGTATGTCATATTATATGTGAGACTTTAATTATTTTAAGTCAATAGCCAGTGGATCTGTGGAAACTGCTTTCTTATTTTCTATAATACAAATTATAGTAGCAGGCATACAGAAGCTGCTCAATAAATATTAATTTGTGGCAAAAATCAATAATTTCTCCCCACCCTTCTGTAATTTCTCTATTTAGTATCATATTGGAACATCAACTATAATAATACAGGTAAAATATATATATATATATATATATATATATATATAAATACAAAACAGTACTTACTATTCTCTTTGTAGAAATTTTTCTCTGCTTTCACATTTTCAGTTTGTCAGACTCATAGTCTAACAAGACTATGTCAAAGTATCCTGCAACAGGAGCATAGAACAGCAGGGAGTCTTCCTTATTATTAAATTGTATTTTTTTTTTGTTGTTGTTGTCATTGTCTATTTGGGTAGGGCGACGAGAGAAAATAGTTTATTCAGGATTAACGTTGTTCTATCAAGCAGTTAGTATTTTATTTGGTGCTAAGGTCCATGCATTAGGCTGGAGACTACAGGGAGAATTCTATACTAGCTTTCCCAATGGTGCCTGTCTTCAAGTTAAATGTACCTCTGGTGCAGCATCAGAAGCATCATCCTAATATTTATATCAGCTTATACCAGATTGAGACCTTACAGATGCACCCTCTGGTGTGTTGGTCAGGTCCTGAGGAAGGAGCCCTCATCTCCACACTCAGCCTCCTCCAGAAAGAGCTCCTCGCATTGGCTCTGGGACTTGTTTCCATAATCTTTTATGGTGACCAATTTCTAGATTCTATTCTGTTATCTCAAGCAGATGGACACTAATATTACTTGATGGGAAAATGCACAAAGCTACAATGATAAGAAATACAAATTAGGAGAATTAGGAACTTTCCCATTCATATAAGAGCTCCTAATGGAAAGGAAAGCAGTAGAGTTTAGTGGGGAACGATGCTGGAGCAAAACCACTTAGGTTTGGATTCTTCCTCAACCACTGATTAGCCCTGGTGTCCTTGGGCAACTTAGTTCAGCCTCTTTAAGCCTCACTTTCCCTACAATGACTCCTACTTCAAAAAGCAGAAGTTGCGAACTTCAAGAGAGATAATATATGCAAAGTCATAATACACAGTAAAAATTCATATTCATATTATAGTATCTTGTTTTTCATGAAAACCAGCTTAACCATTGCCTGCATAGTAAATTTTCATATGTCTTGGCATAATTCTTGCCAATTTTTAATAACTATGTCTTTCAATTATCAAAACAAATTGGAAGTTTTTAACCTTACAAATAGCTCAAAATATGATTTTTCAGCTGAAATTATACTATACGCTAGCTGGATCTAAAATTTGCTGGGTGCTTCTAGTTGTTACATAAAACTTGAACAAAAGAGAAATCTGAATAATGCTACAGCTTCCTTTTATCCTCTTCCCCCTCAGAGACTTTTAGTCTTCAAAAAGATTCTTTGGTAAGTCAGAGTACAGCCTGTGTTTTCTCATTTTCCTGAAGAAATGACTAAGTTCTATGTTTTAAATTGTTCTTTAAGACCCTAGCTTCTCTCTTGGGAGGATGAAGACAAGTACAGCGTGTGAACCACACTTCCCTCATTCATAAGCACGGTTCAGGGAGAAAAAAAAAAGTCCTTGAGTAGTTCACAGGCTTAGTAGCTCTGCAGCTCCGGAAATACAATGTACTACCAAGAAGGCTTATAAAGTGGCCTGTTAGCAAGACCTGAGCGAATGACTCTTTCTTCTGGCTGTATTTAAAGTTACAAAGAACGGAAAGGATATTGGTTTTTCTCAGAGCAGCAGAGACATTGTGTCTATTCCTTGTCCAAAGCTTGATTTGCTCATGTTGAAAAACAGAAAGAAAAAAAAAAAAAAGAAGGAAGGAAGGAAACTTATTTAGGTATGGAATATGATATGGCTTGGATTTGTGTCCCCACCCAAATCCCATGTCAAATTGTAATCCCCAGTGTTGGAGGTAGGGCCTGGTGGGAGGTGATTGGGTCATGGAGGTAAATTTTCCCCTTTGGCGCTGTTCTCATGATAGAGTTCTCATGAGATCTGGTTGTTTAAAAGTGTGTAGCACCTCCCTTCTTGCTGGCTTCCCCCTGCTTCAGCCATGTAAGATGTGCCTTCTTCCCCTTTGTGTTCTGCCATGATTGAAAGTTTTCTGAGACCTCCCCAGCCATACTTCCTATAAAGCTTGGAGAACTACCAGTCTCAGGTAGTTACTTACAGAAGTGCAAGAATGGACTAACACAGAATGTTTTCTTTCCATCTTTTAAGATCATTAAGAATTCTGTAGCTATACTCCCACAAATTTAATGCCTTGTTCCTATCCTACTGTGTTCTTGCTGCAGTACCTCCAACCCTGCCCCCACTTTGAGAATAAATTCGAAAGAAGACTAATTTTTCACTTTCCTATTTCTTCACATTCTGTTCACTCCACTTGGAATTCCCTCTTCCATTTCTCTCCATCTATTCTTGTTCAAGTATCTAACTTTCTTCTCAAATCTACCCTAAACATTGTAAATTCAAATAAGCTGTCCTTTATCTGTAAACTGATACTTGAGTTACTTGCACCTCTCATTTGGCACTTAATCATGTACTGCCTCAAGGGACAGGTCTGAGGTTGTTGTTTTGCAACACTAATAAATTGCATAGAGTGAAATATTTTCTTCCAATCCAGATTGTAGGTTTCAGGGCATCATTTATTCTGCCTTATACAAAGAAGTTTATCAGCGTTTCTTTTTCCTTTTGAAATGGATGCTTATTATTTTTTTCTGAAATTTGTTTTTATAAACAGCATCTTTATTGTCTGCTTGCCAAAGAGTCAAGAAGAATAAGACAGATACTCTAATTTGTTGCATAATTAGCTTCTACAGTGCCCATATAAAAGTTGACATCCCCTAGAATCCTGATGCTATTGGGAATCTGCAAAATCACTTTTTTGCTTCATCTTTAGTTCTGTATTGACTCATATGCTCAAAGTAAATGTATGTCTCTTTTTAATAAAGATGTGGCATTTACCCTAAAATTTATAAGGAAATGTTAGAGATCAAAACAGAATCACATTAAGTAACTAATAGGGCTTTGGGATAATGAAAATTAAAGTGAGTCTGTAAGATTTTAATCAATGTAATTGATTCATTGATCTGAAAGGGAGTGGTCCCTATTAGTCCTCCTGGTCCACAAAGGAGGCCAGGCTTGCAGAGGCAAGCCATGACTGGGCAGTCCCTGAAAAAATTCTACTCACCTTCAGCTGCTTGTTTGCAGCTGCTACCACTTGGCTATGCCTTAAAATGTTTGTGAATGTTTTCAAAGCCATTTTGAAATATTTAAACTTCAAGGGCTTTATGCTAAGGGTTAATCCAAAAGAAGGGTAAACTTTAATATCCATAAATGCTTACTGAAATCTCATTGAAAATAACAAGCCATTCATTCATTCATCTGTTCATCCTTCTGTTTCTCTATTTAACAAATTTTCCCCTTCCACATATTACGGGCTAGAAAATGTGTTAGATGCCAAGAGTATAATGGTGAGCAAAATCGCCAGTCCTTGTTCTGAAGGAGAGTTTATAGTTAGTGGAAATGACTTAAATTTTTAATATCAATACAATAACTCTGTAGGTTGAATTGGATATGATTACTTGTATCATATTTTATCTGCTGGTGATAAAAGGATTGTGTATTGTCATATTATTTTCCTCCTCCCCCTCTCTAGCCACCCTACCTTACCTCCACTCCAGACCTTTTCCTCATTATGTTCTATGCCTGGAATCCCCTATATTCCCTCAACTCCCTTCCTGAATGAGACTCTTTTTCTCTTGTCTGCTACTATCTGCATATCTTTATCATAAATCACCACATTGTTTTGTAATTACTTGCTTATTTATTAGCCTTCTCCCTTTCAGTACCAGCTATTCAAAATAAAGTGTGTTCTTTAGTAATTACTGAATCTCTGACACTGAAAACACTCTCTGAGATATGGAACAATACATGTATGTGAAGCAATGCTTGAATAAATGATAGAATTTTAGCACTCTATGAAATTATAGAAAAAGTTGAAATTTGATACGGTCATTCTTTAATATTTTAATCATATTCAGTAAACACAAATTTAATCTTCAAAGTGAACTTTTATCTTCTGACTTTTCTTGTAATTGTTGTTTTCACTTATATATGAGAAATTTGAGCTTCTCTGCCTCAGAGGTTGATGCCTCTAATTTGTCAGTGATAGGGAGAAAAAGGATACACTGAAAATCTGTATCCTCTTAATGCAATATGTCTACCCCCTTAATGTACTCTAAATATCTATTTCTGCAAATTAATTTAATTTCTATACAGCCTGTTAGAATTTACATTACCAGTAACATAGGGATAATATTATTATAATTATGATTGATCCCCTTTAGGTTTACTAAATTATTTTTGTTGGGATTTCTATTTTGTTTTATTTAGGATACAATCAATTGTGTAGTTTAAAAAATATTTACTTAGGGTTTAATATACAACAGTCACTGTGCTAGGGCTATAGTGAGAAACACACAAGGCAGACACATTTCATGACAAAAAATATTTATTTCAGAACTTTCCTACCTATTTAATGTCCCATAGCCTGAATGTCACAATCTCCACTATTATTTTTCCCTTGCAAAATTGCTTTTCGGTAGGTGCATTGGTCATAATCACTCACATTGGCTAACATGATGCAGTCTCGTGATCATAGCTCACTGCAGTCTCAAACTCATGGGCTCAAGCAATCCTCCTGCCTCAGTTCCCTGAGTAGCTGGGAAGACAGGCATGCCATAAATACCACAACATGTTTTTATATAGTACATAATGCAGTTATCTATGAATATTTATCAAAATGCACCTTATTGTTTGCCTTCAATTTATCAGCTTATCATGTTTTTCATGAAAAATAGCAAACATATAAAAATATTAAAAAATAGATTCAGCAGAATGGTGAATTCCCAAGAACCAACAACTCTGCTTCAATAATTGTCAACTCTTGGTCAATCTTATTTGAGCTATACCTTTACCAATTTCTTTTTTCCATTCCACCTCCACCCTGCATATTGTCTTGAAGTAAGTATATGAATTCATCCCTAAATATTTGTATATAAATATAATTAAATATAGGTACTAAATTATTATTTTAACAAAACCACAAAACATATGTCATCCTAAAAATTTTAATAATAATTTCTTAGTTTCAATGTTCATATTTTCTAGTGTTACAGATATATCATTTTTCTTGTTGAGTCAAGATACAAACAAATTACATGTATTGAAATTGGTTAATATAACCCATAATTTTCTTTTATATTGTAGGTCTTATCTTCTGTAATTTTTTCCTTTGCAATATATTGTTAAAAAATCTTTGTCTTCTGTTCTGAAGAGTGTTGCAAAGTCTGGATTTTGCTGATTTTATCCCTGTAGTATCGTATTGCATGTTCTTCCATCCTGGGGATTTTTTATAAGTTAGTGGTTGGATCTCAAGTAGTAATAAAATTTAGATTCAACATTTTTGTCAAAAAGTTATCAAAAATGGAGATTTGATTTTCTGTCATATGACAAGTAATGTTTAGCTATCTTCATTTTTGTGATACTCGATACTCATCCTGACTTGATATTCAGTTTCTAAATCAATTCATTTATTAGTAGCTGTGAAAAAGTGATATCCTAAAACTGACCTTGCTTTATTTATTACTGAAATATTTCGATAAAATAATTTCCTTCCTTGGCTATATACAATTAGTATAGAGGAGTCAAAATAAATATCTAAATTCTGTCCTTAATTTTCTGCTTTTCAAAGTAATGAATTTTTATTGATATCCACTACCAGTGACTTTTTTATTATTATAATTAATTAAAGAGTTAAAAGATACTTGATATTTCAATGCATTGCAATTATTATCATTATTACTCAAAGTGTCCCAACTTTAGCCAGATATATGGTATATATATCTCCTATTATGTAATATCCTAGTATATATACACATATATATACGCATATATGCACACACACACATGTGTGAGTGTATGTGTGTATGTATATATATGGGAGATTTTAAGTAGTATTAACTCACATGATCACAAGGCCCCACAATAGGTCATCTGCAAGTTGAGGAGCAAAGAAGCCAATCCAAGTTCCAAAGCAGAAGAACTTTGAGTTCGATGTTTGAGGGCATGAAGCATCCAGCACAAGAGAAAGATGTAGGCTAGGAGACTAGGCTAGTCTAGCCTTTTCACATTTTTCTGTCTGCTTTATATTCTAGTCACACTGGCAGCTGATTAGCTGGTGCCCACCCAGATTAAGGGTGGGTGGGTCTACCTTTGCCAGTCCACTGACTCAAATGTTAATCTCCTCTGATAACACCCTCACAGACACACCCAGGAACAATACTTTGTATCCTTCAATCCAATCAAGTTGACATTCAGTTTTAACCATCACAAGTCTACTCCTTGTCAACTTGAACCCATACACATCTCTTGAGATCATACATAATCTTCTAATAAAGACAATAATAAGGTCATAATTATGCCTACCATAATACAACTATACTTTGTACAAGTGGAAACACACCAATCCCCAACCCAAATACTATTACCTAAAGTTAACAATACTTAATTGCTGACATGAAGTCAATAAATCTTGCATCACATGAAAAAGGGAAAAGGAAATAAAATATATGTTCTTAGTACAAGTGTATACATGCACAAACGTGTTTTTAAGAAAAGAAGGATGAAATACTCATGACAATTATGGTCCTCATTTCTGCAGATGGTCAAGTGGTTGTACCTGGTATTGCTGACTACCTTCTTCTACTACCCATTCTGTATTCCCTTTGTCTTCAGCAAGGACCTCAGCAAGTTGTAGTTTTTTTTCCCCTGGTGGAGTGGCCCAAACCTTTATTCCTGAATGGTCTGGGCCATTTGTAGTCTTGCCTGGATTGGGCTGTTGTAGTTTCCCATTGACCTTAATCACAGGGCATGGTAATACTAAGAGATGTCCTAATGGATCTCCTGTATTCCACGCATACTCTTCTTTACTTCTGTTGTGTAGTAGTAGACTAACTTCATCCGGATAGTCTGAGTCACTCAATAAATGGGCTGGAGTAACACACCCAAATGAGGAATGTGTTGCTTCCAAAATCCAAATAGGCCCACTAGCCATTGTGCCTCTTCCTTGATTGTAGGAGGGACCAAATACAGCAACTTATCCTTCACCATAAAAGGAATATCTCAACAGGCCCCACACCACTGGACCCCTAGAAATTTTACTGAAGTAGAAGGTCCCTAGAATTTAGTGGGATTTATTTCCTACCCTCTGGCACAAAAATGTCTCACCAATAAGTCTAGTTTGTTTGCTACTTCTTGCTCAATAGATCCAGTCAGCATAATGTCATCAGTGTATTGGACCAGTGTGATATCTTGTGGAAGCAAAAAGCGATCAAGGTCTCCTCGAATAAGATTATGACACAAAGCTGGAGAGGTGATATACCCCTGAAGTAGGACCGTAAAAATATATTGCTGACCTGGCTAGCTGACAGTAAATTGCTTCTGGTGGGCTTCATGGATATGAATGGAGAAAAAGACATTTGCCAAGTCAATGGCTGCATACCAGGTACTAGGAGCTGTGTTAATTTGCTCAAACAATGAAATCACATCTGGTGTAGGAGCTACAATTGGAGTCACCACTTGGTTAAGCTTATGACAATCCACTGTCATTCTCCAAGATTCGTTTGCCTTCTGCACAAGCCAAATAGGAGAGTTGAATGGAGATGTGGTGGGAATACCATCCTTGCATCATTCAAGTCCTTGATGGTGGCACTCATCTCTGCAATCCCTCCAGTGATACTATATTGTATTTGACTTACTATTTTTCTAGGTAGAGGCAGCTCTGATAGCTTTAATTTGGCCTTTCCCACCATAATAGCCCTCACTCTACCAATCACAGAGCCTATGTGGGGGTTCTGCCAGTTGCTAAGTATGTCTATGTCAATTATGCATTCTGGCACTAGGAAAATGACCACAGGATGAGTCCCAGGACCCACTGGACCCACTGTACATCAGACCTGAGCTAAAACTCCATTACTTGCTGACCTCCATAAGCCCCTACATTAACTGGAGGCCCACAATGATGTTTTGGGTCCCCTGGAATCAATATCAGCTCAGCTCCAGTGTCGAATAGTCCCTTAAATTTCTCATCATTTCCTTTTCCTCATTGCAGTTACCCTGGTAGAATGCTGGAGGTCTCCTTGGGGAAAGATGGGAGAAAGATTAACATCATAAATTGTTGGTAGTGTAGTGGGGTCCTTCCTTATGGGGATCCAGCCTCCCCTTCACTTAATGAGTTCTGGGTCTGTAAACTTGCTTAAGTCTGGAAACTGATTGAGGGGCTGTATTTCTCTGTTTTAATAATTCAAATTAGTCTTTTTGTCCATTCTTGATAGTCCAGGTCACTCAATAAATGGGCTGCAGTAACACACCCAAATGAGGATATTGATTGAGGGGCTGTGATTCTCTGTTTTTTATAATACAAATTAGTCTTTTGTCCATTCAACCTTGAAGTTTCTGCTTATATAAATTAAGTAGGAACATAGTAGGCCTCCTATCAATTTCACTTCTAGGAACACTGTGATTCATTAGCCTACACCAGAGTTCTACACAAGTCAGACTATTCTGATTGCTGTTTTGCCTCTGCTGTCCATTATGATAACTCCACCCACCTTGTCTTTGATGGTTGAGTGCTGCCACTTGGCCCCTGCTACCTCGGGATCAAATTATTCCCATTGTATTTAAATTTTGTAGTTGAGTGACTATGGTTTCCACTGTTAGATCTGATATACAGAGAAGAGTAATTGCAGGGCTCTTCAAAGATGCAGGTGCTGCCTTCAAAAATCTATTTCACAAAGCATTGGTCAAGGATATATCTTCTGGACCCTCCTAACTGGGATGAATCGGTCTAAAGTGACTAATCCACTCCCCCACCCCAATCTCCCTAAGCCTTTGGATCCCTTCTTCTACATTAAACCAAAGGAGATCAGACATTTCCAGCTCTCTTACAGTGGGCTATATTTTAATCTGTATTTCAGTTGGACAAGGAAACAAACTATTAGAACCTTCTTTAACTCCCTGAGCTGCAACATTAAATGCAGGATCCCTACTTCATGGGCCCAAATCAATAAATTCAGCCTGATCCAACTCTAGGTTCCTTCCACCTTTATCCCACACTCTCAATATCCATTTCCATGCCAGTTCTCTAGATTTTTGCTTATATAAATTAGAAAACTCAAGCAGTTCTTTTCAAGTGTAGCACACCTCCTCATGAGGTCACACTATGAACCTCACCTTTAGGGGCCCACCAGGACTTTAATTATAGGTCTAGAAGCAGACAGAGGTCTTGAGGGTGGCTCCTGAGGAGAATTAACATTATCTTGCCTAGCAACTGCCTCAGGAGAGGCCATCACTGTTGCTTCAGGCAGTGCAGGGTTTATCTCCTCAGACAAAAGTGGAAAGGCTGATGGCAGCATGGGTCTGGGAGGGGAAGTTGCCACTACTGGGGATGGGGAAGTTGTTTTTTCTGGCAAAAAAGGTTCATCAGTGTTTACAGGCTCAGTGTCCCCAGCTTCATCAGGGTCCTGCCACAAATCACCATTCCAAGTTATAGGGTCCCATTTTTTCCAATCAGTGCCCTCACTTTAACAGTAGACACTTGGCAAAGCTGTGCATGCACCTTTTGTTGCAGGTCAGCCACTTACATGATATGAGCTTGTGTCTGTTTTTCCACAATTTCAACTCTTTCTCTAAAGGACATAAGACTCTCACTCAGGGTAATCTTAACAGATTTGAGACTCAGTATCTGCTTCTGAAGCCAGGAGTTAGAATCCCTGAATTCATAATTTTCTTCCATCACTTTGTCCAGTGAACTTAGGAACAACCAACCGACTTCATTATGAGCCTTTGTTCTCCACATATAGTCATAAGTATTTTGTATAATGTCACTAAACTCCTTGCCCCTCATGAACAGTGCATCAGCAGTGTCAAATGCGTTTATTTTGCATAACTCTCTAAACAGTTCCTGCCAAGGACTATCAGTATTCTCCATAATATTAAAAGTACAATCCTTAGCATTTTTGGGTCAATCATATCAAGCCGCCAACTCCAGAAACCCCAAAACCAATGAAAGAACTCCATCCTTAACATTCTATCCCTCTAGAACCACTCTTGGTACCAAAATCTGTATTAGTCAGACTTCTCTAGAGGAACAGAACTAATAGGAAATACATATATGAGTTTATTAAGTAGTATTAACTCACACAATCACAAGGTCCCACAATAAGCCACCTGCAAGCTGAGGAGAAAGGAAGCCAGTCAGAGTTCCAAAACTGAGGAGTCTGGAGTCTGATGTTCGAGGGCAGGAAGCATCCAGCACAAGAGAAAGATGTAGGCTGGAAGGCTAGACCAGTCTAGTTTTTTCATATTTTTCTGCCTGCTTTATATTCTAGCCGTTCTGACAGCTGATTAGATTGTGTCCATCCGGATTAAGATTGGGTCTGCCTTTCCCAGCCCACTGACTCAAATGTTAATCTCTTTTAGCAACAACCTCACAGACACACCCAAGATTAATAATTGGCACCCTTCAATCCAATCAAGTTGACACTCAGTATTTACCATCACACCTACTCTACTTCGATGGACTCCTTATTGTTTAGTAAAACATGTGGATCTAGCATATTTTAAGCCTTAAGTATGAAATTATCCATTACTCCAAAGAATTATTGTTTATTTTAGTAGGAAAAGATATTTGAAAAACTGAATCTACACATTAGAGATATTCATTCTTATTAGATTATTACTATTTACAGGCACCTTCAGTGAACCTAGGAAATTCGAATGCTTATTTTTTAAAGATGAAATACTAAATAATAAATATTGATAGTTTTCATTAAAATGTAGAATACAGAGTTCTTAATGTCTTAGTTCATTCTTGCTGCTATAACAAAATACTTAAGGGATTGGGAAATTTACAACAAATTTCATTGCTCTTCAGTTCTGGAATTTGGAAAGTCCAAGATCAAGGTGCCAGCAGATTAATTGTCTAGTAAGAGCCCATTCCTGATCCTCATAGATGGATTCTTCTTGCTGTGCCTTCCCAAGGTGGAAGAGCTAGCCCTTTACGAGATGATAGGTCATGGGAATGCCAGGAGATTCAGTGTCTGGGAGAGCCTGCTGTTTTCTGTTTCAAAGATGGCATCTTCTTGCTCTGTCCACAAGTGCTGGAAGGGGCAAAAACTAAGACGTTCCCTCAAGCCTCTTTTATAAGGGCACACATTTCTTCATGTGTCTGTTGGCTGTATGAATGTCTTCTTTTGAGAAATGTCTGTTCATATCCTTTGCCCACTTTTTGATGGGGTTGTTTGTTTTTTTCTTGTAAATTTGTTTGAGTTCTTTGTAGGTTCTGGATATTAGCCCTTTGTCAGATGAGTAGATTGCAAAAATTGTCTCCCATTCTGTAGGTTGCCTGTTCACTCTGATGGTAGTTTCTTTTGCTGTGCAGAAACTCTTTAATTAGATCCCATTTGTCAATTTTGGCTTTTGCTGCTGTTGCTTTTGGTGTTTTAGACATGAAGTCTTTGCCCATGCCTATGTCCTGAATGGTACTACCTAGGTTTTCCTCAGGGTTTTTATGGTATTAGGTCTAACATTTAAGCTCATCATCACTGGCCATCAGAGAAATGCAAATCAAAACCACAATGAGATATCATCTCACACCAGTTAGAATGGCGATCATTAAAAAGTCAGGAAACAATAGGTGCTGGAGAGGATGTGGAGAAATAGGAACACTTTTACACTGTTGGTGGGATTGTAAACTAGTTCAACCATTATGGAAAACAGTATGGTGATTCCTCAAGGATCTAGAACTAGATGTACCATATGACCCAGCCATCCCATTACTGGGGATATACCCAAAGGATTATAAATCATGCTGCTATAAAGACACATGCACACGTATGTTTATTGCGGCACTATTCACAATAGCAAAGACTTGGAATCAACCCAAATGTCCATCAGTGACAGACTGGATTAAGAAAATGTGGCACATATATACCATGGAATACTATGCAGCCATAAAAAAGGATGAGTTAGTGTCCTTTGTAGGGACATGGATGCAGCTGGAAACCATCATTCTTAGCAAACTATCACAAGAACAGAAAACCAAACACCGCATGTTCTCACTCATAGGTGGGAACTGAACAATGAGATCACTTGGACTCGGGAAGGGGAACATCACACACTGGGGCCTATCATGGGGCGAGGGGAGGGGGGAGGGATTGCATTGGGAGTTATGCCTGATGTAAATGACGAGTTGATGAATGCTGACGAGTTGATGGGTGCAGCACAGCAACATGGCACAAGTATACATATGTAACAAACCTGCACGTTATGCACATGTACCCTAGAACTTAAAGTATAATAATAATAAAAATAAATAAATAAATAAATAAATAAATAAATAAATAAATAAAATAAGGGCACACATTTCATTTATGAGGGCTGTCCTCATGACTTGATCACCTCCCAAAGGCCACACCTTTTAATACTGTCACATTGGGGATTCAATTTCAACATGTACGTTTTGTGGGGACAAACATTCAGACCATACTTTCTTCTAATTTATGTATGTCTCTCTTTTCTCCCACAATAATAATCCTGGCCAGTCTGTGAATGATAGAAACTGAAAACTGCAAACTCAATTACTTAATCCCATAATATATACAATGTATGTATCCCCTAGAGACAATCATTAGAACATATGTTAGGGTTTACCCTTTCTTGTTTTAATATTGCATATATATACACACATATACCTCCACATATGTATCATATATACATATATAATATGTGTATATTTGTATACACATATGGGTATATATTTACTTTTTTCTCTTCTTAGCTAAATATTATATTAGTAGGTTTTCCCTAGGGTTTCTACTTTATTTGCTGTTTATCTAGCTGCTTTGTTTAAAGAAAGATTGTATATTGGTTTCAATGGTTATCTTTAGTACCCTTATAATATTTGTAGTTTTCTCTTTTTTGGTTATTATCTTTTGGTTCACTTTGATGATTAATATTAAATTTAACTAGTAGCTTATTTTTTCCCACCTTTTGTCTCTCCTCCTTTTCATAGTATCATTTGATACGCATCCTTTGATTTTTGGCCTTTTTATTGAAAGGTTCAGGCAGATCTAAGAAGCATGTAGCTTCTGTCTCTGTCTTTCCAGTTAGTACACTAATATAAAACTTACTTTTCTATTTCTATTGAAGGACATTATTGGGAATTTACCATAGGAAAAAAAGAGCTCAAATTTATTATTTAACTTTTTCTCTTACAATATTGCCAACACAAAGGGAAGTAATTTTTTAAATATGTTATGTTCAAAATAGAAAGTAAATTAGTTTATAGATTCTAAATATTCGAAAAGTAAATATTCATCAGACTGAAACCTTAACATTACAAATTGCCAGGTAATTGCTATTCTCTTAAATGTTAAAATGCTGTGAAAGTTTTACACATTTGGTATTTGTCAAATGTAGTCCAGGTTATTTTGCCTTTAGTCCTTTATTTCAAAAAGTTATTTCATAATTAACTAAAAGCAATTACCAAGTACTCATAACTACTTAAAAGAGTTATAGAGATACTCAGTAATAACTTTGAACTCTGTATGCCTTTTATAATTTGTAAAATTTTACATTGGATAAGAAACATTTTACCCTAGAAAATAATGGATAGCTCCACTTTGATGCATTCAGTAACTGTGGCTATCAGGTTGAGGGGTCTCTGAAGAAGAAGTTATAAAACAATCATTGCACTGATTGCAGTGGGGGTACAGCTTGTGTATTTTCTCAACAAAATCCCTTCAGTAATGAAGTATAACTTTTGCTCTGGATAACCTCCTCTCTGGATCCTTGAATTTTAGACCCAGCATTTGTGCTGTGGAAGAGATTCATTCCAAAGTCTCCCATGCTTCTGTTGAATCCTGGAATTACATTTGTGCTCTGGCCTGAGTTACAATTATTTGCTTCTAGCAGTGTGATTACCTTATTAGAAAAAACTAAAAGGGGGAAAGCTAATTTCTGGTGCCAAATACTAAAAATAGATCTTCTTTCCAATATGAGAGATTATTCTCTTCAAATATTTTAGTTCTACATAAACAGCAGGTAACAAGGAGTAAAAGATATCTGTGACTATAAAGAATATGTTTGTGGAGTTTTACCCTACCATGTATGCTGTTTGAAGGCTGTCTTGTGCTATATGTATGAGGCACTGATTAGGGGGAAAATCATGCAGTAAAAGTTTGTCTCTACCTCTATCTCTGCCTTTGCTTCTGTATTGCAAATCTGGGAAGGAGACAAAGAAACCCATGTTGGAAGACATTTTTTACAACATGTTGTTGTTTGCACTCAGAATTAGGTTCTGCCCCTTCCCCAAATGTTACCAAAGAACTATTTTAGTCGATGCACATCAAATGGAAGATTATTTACACCTTGAATGTGAGTTCTGTAATCATTAGTTTCTGAAAAGAGATTTGTGTCCTGGTTTGCCAGTGAGAAGCAGCCAGATTCTTTAAGACTATTCCTGAGACTAAATCAGAATGGAAAGGGGTTAAAGCCCTGGGGTTGGGTCTTTTCTGAGCTTAACAGTTAGCAGAAAAGCAAAGGCTTTCTGCCTCATTCCTACTGGGCTGGTTGAAGGAGGAATTTCCCAGACCCTGCACTCTGTGCCTTTTGGTGGTAATTTCTTTCATAAAGGCTGACATAATGACATTACTACCTACTTACAATGTAGTGATAATGAAAGCTATGTTTCTGGGGAATAACACACTGCAGCTAGAAGTTCAGCAGAGGTACAGAAAGGCAGCGCCAGCTTGGTGCAAGCTGGCAAACTGATAAAAAGCACTCAGACCTCAGTGACTTTCTCCTGAGTGTGCACTTGAAAGACTTCAGTAATTATTTCTTATTTCCTCTTACAACATTGCCATTGCATATCCCCACAATGCCCAGATTCAGCCAATTGCCACAGCTTATTGCTCCAGATACACTGGCTTTCATTTGTTGACTTTATCATGCCAAGCTCCCTTCCTGCATCAGGGTCTTCTCTGGCTTTCGCCAGATCTTCCCATGGATGACTTACCTGGCCAATAAATTTTGCAGAAGTTCTTGTTTTCTCTCCATCTCTAATGTAGCCCTATTCATTCCCTAGCACACCATCTTACAGCATTTTATTTGTATGATCTCATGTGATTTTGCTTATTTATTGGTTTAATTATTTTATAAACTAAGCCTTTGTATTAGTTCATTCACACACTGCCTTAAAGATACTACCTGAGACTGGGTAATTTATAAAACAAAGAGGTTTAATTGACTCATAGTACCACATGACTGGGGATGCCTCAGGAAACTTACAATCATGGTGGATGGTGAAGGGGAGGCAAGGTGTGTCTTACATAGTGGCAGGAGAGAGAGAGGTGAGAAGTGTCATACTTTAAAACCATTAGATCTTGTGATAACTCACTATCACAAGAACAGCATGGGTGAAATGGCCCCCAACGCCCAATCACCTCCCACCAGGTCCCTCCCTTGACATGTGGGGATTATTATTTGAGATGAGATTTGGATAGGGACACAGAGCCAAACCATATCAGCCCTCTCCCCAACACACAAACATTAGAACATATGCTTTATTAAAGAAAAGTCTTCATCTATTTTGTGCACTGTTGTATCTCCAATGCCTAAATAAGTAAGTACTCAGTAAATATTTTTTGAATAAATAATCATTCATATTTTCTGCCTTTTGGTGAAGGCAAATATCTTGTCTGATAAAGTATTTTAAAATCAAGAGCATTTGATTTTTCTTGAATATAACTATTATAGCAAGTACTAAATAGCTATCCAAAATGTGAATGCACTTCTGCAAAAGCCAAAATTCTGATAAAGGCCTAAAGAGTCATTAATCGTCTATGGAAGAATCCATACTGACAATGTGGTTCACCCTTAAATGACTCATCAATGGGCTCAAATGACTTTGATGACATAGGTGCCACTCCCTTCATCATGAGCTAAAAGAGTATAACTGATTTAGTGTTGTTAGCAGATTTTTGCTCTTAAGTTGGATAATTTTAAGCATTGATGTGTATACACAAACACACACACTCACATATACACACACACACACACACACACATTTATATATACACACACTTATGTCCTTTCATATATTTCAAAGTAAAGGTGAAAAGAGTAACAGAGATTTACAGTTTGGTAAATATAAATTAAAAGGACTCATTAGCCTTTATGTGGCTTTTAGTTTAGTAGTACCCTAACACATTGTTGTTCTGTTTTTCTCGATGAAATTCATCCTATTTTGTTACTTTCTAGAATTGATTTTCACATTTTTGACTAAATTGGTAGAAACGTTTAATGCCCCCCACCATCTGTAAAGAGTTTTATTGTGTTGATATAAATGTTGGTCTGAATTTTGAATCAGTATAATTGAATGATTGGTTGGGGCCATTTGGACAAGCTCTCCAAATAGCAGGTTTCACCAGAGGGACTGATAGGGGCCACATTTGTACTCAGCCTTATAAAAAATGGGATATCCCCAAGGCTCCTTTTCTGAGAGGCTCTATACAGAAATCTTCATTTTGCAGCCATTACCACTGCAGTTACTGCTGGAATCCATGGTCAGGTATGGTGACTAGAAGAAGCTGACTTAGTATCAGTCAGCTTCTTGGAACCACACTTGGTATTGGAACCACACTTGGTATTGGAACCACATTTGCTGAGATGAGCTCCTACATTCCTTTCTCTCCATTTGAGGGTAGTAACTGTTGCATGAAAATGTGGGAGATGTCTTCCACTAGAGATCCACCCTCTTTTCCTTCTGAGAGAAGGGTTTGGGGGAAATGATCATTTGCTTTAAGCAAAATGAGGTATTTTGCTTAAAAGTGTGTTTTGCCCCTTGCTGTTTGAAACAGATGAAAGTTTTTTTTGTTTTGTTTGTTTCTTTGTTTGTTTTTTAAGACTAGGTACAAATGTGCTACTAGATCTGTGGCCTGGTCATAACTGATACATATAATTGCACCCTACATTTTCTTGCTTTTCATCTAAGTTTTCTATTTGATAACCAAATTCCATAATTTATTGATAACAAAACAGACTATATAATAGGTTGGTGTTTAATTTTGGAAGATGCAAACATTACCTTTTACATATTAATTTTTTTTCATTTAAATGTTTAGTTTAACAAATAGTTATGGCAAACTATTTGTCAAGAATTGTGACCTGGCCATTAACACAGTATGTAAATTCTGAAGTTTACAGGCCAAGAGATTTTCCAGCATCTTATTAAAGATCATGATTTTTAAAATCAGAAACTTTGTTTCCAGTTTTGGCAAAATACACACTAGCTGCATGAATTTAGGCAAAATACTCAAACTATTTAATCTTCCCTGCTCCTGCTTTCAGATGATGATGATATCTACTTGATCAGGTTGTTAGGAGAGTAAAATGGAAAAAAAATTATGCAAAGCTTCTCAAACAGGGCAATAAATAGAAGATATTATTTATATTAGAGATTTTAAATTAGGTTGAGTTACTGGCTCCCAGTTGAGGAGATCTCTTGAAGCCAGAAAATAATGAATGATTATTGTTATTATGTCACTGTTGAGTAAAATAACTTATTTAGATAGTAGTACAAATTTGTATCTTAACAAAGGAGAGAAAAACTAAAAGATCTCTAAGAATTTCCAGCTCTATGTATATAAGCTATCTATAGAGAGATTATGTCTATCTATCCATGTGTATATATATCTACCTATCTTATAGATTATATAATCTATAAGTCTGCAATAATATATTTTTATATGATCTTATAGATTATATCTATATCTATATCTATATAATCTATAAGATGGGTAGATAATATAGATAAAATCTATATATCTATAGATAGGAAGATATACATACATACACAAACACATACACCTATCTACCTATCTAACATGTTCATATCTACACAGGGAAAATAATTAGAATCCTTGGATTTTCTCTGCATTTAGACATTTAGAAACATAAAACATAGTCTAAGTAGAGTACTCCATTTGTCTTTGGGGGTTAGGGTCACGTAAGTTTCTGTGTCAATAATTGTGCCTATACTAATGGACTTTGATAATCTATACTCAGGTACAGTACATTGATCCCATTAATGTGAGAAAAATTTATGATTTTATTTATTTATTTTAGTTATTATATTCCAGCAGCAGAGAAGGAATGGAAATGGAATAGAAAGCCTGAGACACAGATTGATAGGCCTATGCATAGGGAAAGTGAATTTCACTACAAAAGTGAAACTATCAGTGAGAGAGCTTCTTGGAGTGGAATTACCTAGAGAGGTAGAGAGGTTGGTGATACAGGAAAACACAAACGCTGTTTGCTTATTTCAAAAGTTAAGACTTGTGTTTCCTCTGAGAATAATTTCTCACTCTCTTCACAGATGTCAATTCAATCTGATTTGAAGTCTAAAGAAGTTATTAAGAGAACAAAGGAAGCTGATTTGTTTTTACTTGATGACAGCTGACTCTCCCTGCCTAAAACAGTGCCGAACACTTGATAGGCATTCAGTAAATATTTGTTGAACAAATTAATAAATAGTTTATATCCTATGAGCATGGTTTTATTGTCCTCCTGAGAGTCACATTTAGTTTGAAAGTCTGCAAGATTTCTAAGAATGTTGTTGTGGGGTGTGGGAAGGTCAATTTAGGTGAAGAGATCCACCTAGCTTAAAAGAAGTAATTTATTTCACAATAAGAAGACCTCTGAAAAATGTATCATTTTATAAGAAAAAGTAAAACTGTTGCTACTTTAGAAACTTTTTAAAAAACTGTCAGATTCAAGAAAAATCTTTAATCAAGAATGACTTGTTTAAAACAATCTGTATTCTTTGTGGTGTTCAATATGGAACCAAATCTGACACCTTGTCTTACCTCTATAAGATAGTGTGCACATCACAAACCACAATCATAGAGTGAAAATGGCACCTTTAAAACTGAGATAAACAAAAAATACATAGTAACCCTGTATACTTCTGGACTTCCAAATAAATTAGCTTTGAGACTTTTCTATAAGTTACCAATTGACTTCCTAAAAATCCACTAGCATTCCTGACTTTCATAGTGCCTATGTCTAAGATATAGAATAACCTTTGCAAATATAATACATATCTGAAGAAAATAGTTAATTTTCCACCATAAATTGACTAACTGTAGGATAACTTTTGTAATATAGATTTTTCTTTAATCTTATTTATTTCTTTTTTTTCAATTTGGAGATCAATTTCTAAAGCCTGGATTCCCTTGCAAAACCTTTTTTCCAAAACATTACTTTTCTAATTTTATCACTTTAATACTTCCCTCACGAATATAAAGCAAATATACTAAGTATTATAATACAAATAAATTAAATGTTTTCTGAAAATTATGTATTATAGGCTGATATGGTTTAGCTGTGTCCCCACTCAAACCTCATCTTGAATTGTAGCTTCCATAATTCCTGTGTGTTGTGGGAGGCACCCAGTGGGAGATAATTGAATCATGGGGGCAGTTTCCTCCATACTGTTCTCATGGCCTTCTGCCATGATTGGGAAGCCTCCCCAGCCACTTGGAACTGTAAGTCCATTAAATCTCTTTTTCTTTGTAAATTACTCAGTCTTGAGTATGTCTTTATCAACAGCATGAAAACTGACTAATACATAGGCCAACATAGGTATTAATGTGTCTTAGAGGAAACAGTTAGATGGTTCATTCTAATGTAGGACTTTAATGTGGTTTGGTTATAGTATTCCTCTAGGCAAGTGGTAAATTAATAGTAAACATAGTAAAAGCAAGAGAGAATTTATAATAATTTTGAAAAATTTTATTAAAGAATGTAAAATCACAATAATTGGAGAGCTATACTATAACACTGTTTTTGCTGTTGTTGTTTGTTTGTTTGTTTGTTTTGAGATGGAGTTTCGCTCTTGTTGCCCAGGCTGGAGTGCAATGGTGCGATCTCAGCTCACTGCAACCTCTGCCTCCCGGGTTCAAGCAATTCTCCTGCCTCAGCCTCCCAAGTAGCTGGGATTACAGAAGTGCACCACCACATCTGGATTTTTTTTTTTTTTTTTTTGTATTTTCAGTACTGGTGAGGTTTCACCATGTTGGTCAGGCTGGTCTCAAACTCCTGACCTCAAGTGATCCACCCACCTCAGCCTCCCAAAGTGCTGGGATTACAGGTGTGAGCCACTGCGCCTGGCCTAATCATTGTTGAATTCACTTTAGTACAGAGACTTTCACTCTCTCCCCAAACTGTTATGCAATTAGAATAAAAATTCCAACTAGATGATTTCAGAACTAAATAATTTCGGACAAGCATGTTCTAAAATGTATGTGCAAGAATAGTGAATAACAAATAGGCAAACCAATTTTTGAAAAGAAAAGCTGAATAAGAACTTGCCCAACCATATTTTAAAAATCTACTTAAAATTTATGATAATAACACAGATAGAACTAGTTCAGGAATAGAAAAATAGAGCAGTAGAGCAGAATAGTGATATCAGAAAAAGAACTACATAAATACAGAAAATCGATTGGTGATAAAAACCAGTACAACAAAAAATGAGGTAGGGTTGGGAAGCTGTCTCAAATATGAAAAAATTCAAAGCAAGATACGTAGCTTATACCATAAGTAAAAACTGTAAATGTAAAAAACAAAAGTATAAGGCTAACAAAACAACATATATGAGAATATTTTTGTTACTTAAAGGTGGGTACCTTTTTTTAAAAGGTCCAAAAAGCATAGATCATATGTCAAAAAACTTGATTGATTTGTTGATATTAAGATAAAAGCTCTGAGGTCAATGAAGGACTACTTGAACAAAATTAATAGATAATAGATAACTGTTTAGGAAAAGATATTTACAATTCTTAAAACCACAAAAGGAATTTATATATGTACTGTAAAGTGAAATATTTCAAAACCAAGGAATATACGGCAGAATACCCAGTTAAAAAATGGCTAAAAGATAAGATTTTAACAGGCAATTCATAGATGAGTAGATGAGGAAACTCACATATATAACAAGTGTATGGAGATGCTAAAACTCAGTAACAAATTTGAGAAATTCAAATTGAAATAGCATGCATATTCATCTGAATCACAAAAATTAGAAAAACAATAATAACAATTATTGACGATAAGTTTTGGGGTAAAAATTCTCAAGCCAAAATTATGGCACTATGTGCTGGTGCAAGTCTAATGTTTTTTGAAAATTGATTTTAAAAATATCTGGCAGTATTTAACAGAATTAAGAATGTGTATCTTCACTGTCACTATAGGTAGCACTCCTGAATATATAAACCAATTAGTTCACAAACAGATTGTAAGAAACATAAACAAGGACAATTATTCTTGTTATGTTCTGGGTAGTACAGAGCTGGAAGCAAACTAGGTATATTTTGAGGGAAGGATAAATAAAATGCAGCCACTGCATACTGTAGTGTTCTCTATAGCAGCTACAATCAACACATGGACACTCTAAATGTGTATGTGGTAACATGACTAGATCTCTAGTGTGGAGTGAAAGGAGAAACAGAAGGCAACTTATAGCATAATACCATTTAAAACAAAACAGTGCACTTATTTGATGAAGACATATGCATATTTAAGTAATTATCAAGCTACCAGATGGGTTCTTACAGCTATAGAGGGAAATGGGAATATGGATTTGCAAACAGGGTGGGAAACTGAAATAAAATAAAACAGTAGAGGGACTGTATGGACTGACTATAATAACATATTGTGAAATGAGGAGTATGATTATCACACCCCACATCTTTGAATGCTACCCCTTCCCCTACCACAGACTCATAGTGAGCATCAACTCTTTTTAACTCAATTAGTTTAATGTGTTAATGACAGAAGCACACTCTCTTTCAGTGTCTCTCTCTTTCCTTTCTCTTACCAAGAAGAAAAATTATTTTTGAGCTTTGTCTTCTAAAAATATTGTGTATTCTCTCTGTTTCTATTCTCAAGAAATAACCAGGAAAGAGGATTTCCTATCACATGCCTGAATTCTTGCAGTTCAACTGAAGTGATATAAGAAGTCCCAGTTGAAAGAACCTCTGGGGTTTGCCTAACAGAGATTTTAATTTTCTCTCTGGCTGGAATAATTTTATTGTTCATTTCCAATCCTGTGTTAAAGGAGGAGTGAGCTATTATATTGACCTCCTTCAAAATTTATCTATTGGTATTATTATCTTCACATGACTTCAGGATGACAAAATCTGTATGGTTTTGTTTTGTTGATGACAAACCAGGTTATTTTGGGCATGGGGCTAATGACTTCTACCCCTTTACAGTAAAAATACAAGTCCTCTAACTCTGCCAACCATTAAAGATCCTTGTGAACTGTCTGGATTTGCATGTACAACAGTACTCAATTATGTATTTATCTATCTTCATTGACATGGAATTAGATGTAAGGGCATTTCTACATAGAAACTGCCCCAATGTAGATAGTTATTTCTAATCTCTGTTAATGTTGTCTTAATTATTTTTAAATTGTGTATTTTAAGAGCTGGATGCAGAGTATCCAAATAATCTCAGTAAAAGACGGTAGTCCTTAATTTGAAGTGCCATGCTTTGCTCTGAATTCCAATGAAGTCAAAAAAGAAAAAAAAAAATTATCTCTTATCTTTTATATCTTAATGCAAATGTATGCCAACACTTTTTTCTGTCAATAAAATAAGAGAAAGCCAGAAATTTGAAAATAAGGTATTAGCAAACAAACCCCATAACATTTACTACAATATAAGTCTTGCCCTCTTCTCTTACTTTGTAAGTTAGGGTAAAGTTTACTTGATTAAGCTCAGTCATCTAGACAAGCAAAGATTTGTGTCTAAGCTCTAAAACAAATTAGCTGCATTACTTAGAGAAACAAACTTCAATTTTCAGGCCAAAGTTTGAGAGATTAAAATAATTCATAAAATATTTATTCACCATATGTAACACTTGATAAGTGTGTGGGTGCAGTAAAATATATAATATGATATTTGAATTAGTCTGTTTCCATGCTGCTAATAAAGACATACCTGAGACTAGGCAACTTATAAAAGAAAGATGTTTAATTGGGCTTACAGTTCCACATGGCTGGGAAGGCCTCACAATCATGGTGGAAGACAAGGAGGAGCAAGTCACATCTTACATGGATGTTGGCAGGCAAAGAGAGCTTGTGCAGGGAAACTCCTCCTTAGAATACCATTAGATTTCTTAAGACTTATTTAAAAACAGTAAAGGAAAGGCCCACCCCCATAACCATATTTCAGTCATTTCCCACCAGGTCCATCCCACAGCATGTAGGAATTATGGGAGTTACAAGATACGATTTGGGTGGGGACACAGAAGCAAACCCTATCATTCTGCTCCTGGCCCCTCCCAAACCTTATATCTTCACATTTCAAAACCAATCATGCCTTCCCAACAGTCCCCCAAAGTCTCAACTCACTTCAGCATTAACACAAAAGTCCAAGTCCAAGGTCTCATCTGAGATAATGCAAGTCCCTTCTGCCTATGAGCCCATAAAATCAAATGCAAGTTAGTTACTTCCTAGGTACAATGTAAGTACAGGCATTAGGTAAATACAGCCATTCCAAATATGAGAAATTGGCCAAAATGAAGGGGCTACAGACACCATGCAATTCCAGAATCCAGCAGGGCAGTCAAATCTTAAAGTTCCAAAATGATCTCCTTTGACTCCATGTCTCACATCCTGGTCACGCTTATGTGAGAGGTGGGTTCCCATGGTCTTGGGAAGCTCCGCTCTTGTGGTTTTGCAAGGTACAGCCTCCATCCTGGCTGCTTTCATGGGTTGGCATTGAGTGTCTGCAGCTTTTCTAGGCACATAGTGCAAGCTGTTGGTGGATCTACCATTCTGGGCTCTGAATGACAGTGACCCTCTTCTCACAGCTCTGTGTGGGGGCTCCAAGCCCACATTTCCCTTCCACACTGCCCAGGAAGAGATTTTTCATGAGGGCCCCGACCCTGTATCAAACTTCTGCATTGGCATCCAGGCATTTCCATACATCTTCTGAAATATAGGCAGAGGTTCCCAAACCTCAATCCTTGATTTCTGTACACCCATAGGCTCAACACCATGTGGAAGCTGTCAAGGCTTAGGGCTTCCACCCTCTGAAGCAACAGCCCAACCTGTACGTTGGCCTCTTTTAGTCACAGGTGGAGCAGCTGGGACACAGGGCACCAAGTGCCCAGGATGCACATAGCATGGGGACCCTGGGCCCAGTCCACAAAACCATTTTTTCCTCCTAGGCCTCCAGGCCTGTGATTGGAGAGACTGCCTGGAAGACCTCTGCCATGCCCTGGAGACATTTTCCCCATTGTCTTGGGGAATAACATTCATCTCCTCACTACTCATGCAAATTTCTGCAGCCAGCTTGAATTTGTCCTCAGAAAATGGGATTTTCTTTGCTAGCACATTGTCAGGCTGCAAATTTTACAAACTTTTATGCTCTGTTTCCCTTTTGAAACTGAATGCCTTTAGCAGTTCCCAAGTAAGCTCTTGAGTGCTTTGCTGCTTCGGAATTTCTTCTGCCAGGCACCCTAAATCATCTATCTTAAGTTCAAAGTTCCACAAATATCTGGGGCAGAGGCAAAATGCCACCTGTTTATTTGCTAAAACATAACAAGTCAGCTTTACTCCAGTTAACAAGTTCCTCATCTCCATCTGAGACCACTTCAGACTGGATCTTATTGTTCATCTCACTATCAGCAATTTTGTCAAAGCTATTGAACAAGTCTCTAGGAAATTCAAAACTTTCCCACATCTGTCTGTCTTCTTCTGAGCCTTCCAAACTCTTCCAACCTCTGCCTGTTACCCAGTTCTAAAGTTGCTTCCACATTTTTGGGTATCTTTTCAGCAATGCCCCACTCTATTGGTACCAATTTACTGTATTGGTCTGTTTCACACTGCTGATAAAGACATACCAGAGACTGGGCAATTTACAAGAGAAAGAGTTTTAATTGGATTCACAGTTCCATGTGGTTGGGGAGGCCTCACAGTCATGGTGGAAAACAAGGAGAAGCAAGTCACATTTTATGTGGATGGTGGCAGGCAAAGAGAGCTTGTGCTGGGATACTCCCCCTTATAATACTGTCACATCTCATGAGATTTATTTGCTATCATGAGAACAGCACAGGAACAACCTACCCTCATAATTCAGTAATCTACCACTGGGTCTGTCCCACAACATGTGGGAATTATGGGAGCTACAATATGAGATTTGGGTGGGGACATAGAGCCAAACCATATCAATATTTAATTTTTTCTTTGCCCTTAGTGTCTCAATGTGTATATTCGTTTTTGGTGTTTTTTTTTAAACTTTTATTTTAGGCCAGGCATAGTGGCTCATGCCTGTAATCCCAGTACTTTGGGAGGCTGAGGCAGGCAGATCACCTGAGGTCAGGAGTTTGAGACCACCCTGGTGAACATGGTGAAACCCCATCTTATTAAAAATACCAAAAATTAGCCAGGCATAGTGGCAGGCAATTGTAATCCCAGCTACTCAGGAGGCTGAGACAGGAGAACCACTTGAACCCGGGAGGCAGAGCTTGCAGCGAGCCGAGATTGCATCAGTGCACTCCAGTCTGGGCAACAAGAGCAAAATTCCATCTCAAGAAAACAAAAACAAACAAACAAACAAAAACACTTTTATTTTAGGTTTGGGGGTACATGCGAAGTTTTCTTATATAGGTAAACTGTGTGTTCACAGGGCTTTGGTGTAGAGATCATTTTTTAACTCAGGCAATAAGTATAGTATTCACTAAGTACCTTTTCTGATCCTTGCCTTCCTCCAACCCACCGCCCTAAGTAGACTCCAGTGTCTATTGTTTCTGACTTTGTGTTCATGCATTCTTATTGTTTAGCTCCCACTTATAAGTGAGAACATGCAGTATTTGGTTTTCTGTTGCTGCATTAGTTTGCTTAGGAGAGTGGCCTCCACCTCCAACCATGTCCCTAGAAAGAACATGATCTCATTCTTTTTTTATGGCTGCATAGCATTTCATGGTGTATATGTACCATAAGTATCATATTTTCTGTGTATCTAGCCTATCATTGATGAGAATTTAGGTTGATTCCATGTCTTTGCTACTGTGAATAGTACTTCAATGAATATAGGCATGCATATGTCTTTATGGTAGAATAATTTATATCCCTTTGGGTATATACCCAGTAATGGGATTGCTGAATGGACTGGTATTTCTGCTTCAAGATCTTTGAGGAATTGCTTCACTGTTTTTTGCAATGGCTGAACTAATTTGCACTCCCACCAACAGTGTGTAAGCATTCCTTTTCCGCTGCAACCTTGTCAGCATCTGATATTTTTTGATATTTTCATAATAGCCATTCTGACTGATGTGAGATGGTATCTCATTGTGGTTTTGATTTGCATCTCTCTAATAATCAGTGATGTTGAGCAGTTTTATATGCTTGTTGGCAGCATGTATATCTTCTTTTGAGGAGTGTTTGTTTATGCCCCTCTGCCCAAATTTTAATGGGGTTGCATGTTCTTTGCTTATAAATTTAAGTTCCTTACATATTCTGGATATTAGACCATTGTCAAATGCATACTTTGCAAATATCTTCTACCGTTCTGTAGGTTGTCTGTTTACTCTATTGACAGTTTGTTTCGCTGGGCAGAAGCTCTTTAGTTTGATTAGGTTCCATTTGTCAACTTTTGCTTTTGTTGCAATTGCTTTTGGCATCTTCATTGTGAATTTTTTTCTATGTCTTATGTCCAGAATGGTAGTTCTTAAGTTTTCTTCCAGAGTTTTTATACTTTTAGGTTTTACATTTAAGTCTTTAATCCATCTTGAGTTGATTTCTGCATACAGTGTAAGGAAGGCGTCCAGTTTTACTCTTTTGCATATTGCTAGCCTTTTATCTCAGTACTATTTATTGAATAAGGAGTCCTTTTCCTATTGCTTGTTATTGTTGGTTTTGTCAAAGAGCAAATGGTTGTGTGTGGCTTTATTTGTGGGTTCTCTAATCTGTTCTGTTGGTCTGTGTCTCTGTTTTTGTGCCAGTAACATGCTGTTTTGGTTACTATAGCCTGGTAGTACAGTTTGAAGTCAGGTAACATAGTATCTCCAGCTGTGGTCTTTTTGCTTAGGATTGCCTTGGGTATTCAGGCTCTTTAAAGAGTTTATGTAATATGATAGAAGTATGAGAGAAATAAGAAAAAATATTAATTAACAATAATTTTTTGGGAGATGATGCATTAAATAAGAGACTATTTTCAAATTTTGTTTCTTTGGTAAGTCAGTATTTAGAGAATATGTTAATATTATCCAGTCTCCATAAGTGGACTCCTAGAAGACGCCTTTCAATTTCTTTGATAATTAGTTGCTGAATTGTACTGCTTGTATAAGATTACACTATAATGATGATATCTCTGAACTTACATCAACTTGCTTGTAAATAGTATTCTTTATGTCAGTAAGTTTTTTTAAAGAGCATAAAATTCTTTATCCTGAGATTTTATTTTCTTTAAAACAACCACTATTTGGGCATGAGGTGTTTACTGATAAACTAGAAAAAAAAATTTTTATTATGCATGAATAATTTGTAAACATTGATAAAATAAATCATACTGCAGCAGATAAGCAGCCAGAGCCAACACTTGCACATTTGCAAATAAATATATATTGACACATGATTTTCAACAAAAACATGCACAGCAATATTTACAATTATGGAAAACCTGGTCTTTAATTATACACCAGTTAATTGTCTCAATAATTAATAATTATTCATGTAAAATGAGTAACACTAGGAAAGCTACTTTGCTTCCTGGATATCAATGGGATATTTTCATATAATGAGCTTTCTAACAGAAATTTATTGGTAATTTTTAACTGACATGGTGACCCTTTACTTATTTGGAATAAAAGTATGTTGAATAAAGCCACTTTGTCTACATCATTATTACTAGGTAATCTGTTAATAGGGTTAGAATTCCCAGAACTTGAGATCAGTTTCACTGTAATCTTTTCTGATAGAGGTCTAGGAATCACTTGTTAAAATGTAGGTATCTCTGGCATTAGCTAATAAATATCAATTATCTATTATCATCATAGCATTGGCCATCGTATTAACTGCATTCATCTAGCTGGGCTCTTCAGGAGACTATGTTGGGAAATAATTGTCTAGGAGTCTCTTATGTTTCTGCATGTCTTGACAGTAAAGTCACTGACTGCCCTTTGTTCTGGATCATCTTTTCAAGGATTTTTCCATTGCAAACTACCTTGGAAGATAGAAATGGTGTCTCTTTCCAGAGCGAAAAATTGCTTTCTGCCTAGTATAATAAATTAATGTCTTTCACCAAAGCAACGTTTAGGTAGGTTTCTTGCATCCCATTGTAAAAGACTTTTTCCTAAGCTTGAGATTCCTCAACAAAAACCCACTGTGTGGAACATCCATCTAGATTTCTACACATCATTTCCCTGTGACTCGAGTGCCAAAAGGAATGAATGTAACCAGTAAACTCATGCTGCTTGCTGAGCTATGAATAATGAAGGCTTTTGTCTCTGAACAAGTGTTTCACATTTTCTGCCAGCATCCATGAAACTGAAGCAGGCTGACTCATTAGCTTATAAGTAGGATGCTATCACAAACCATTCAGCATTCTTGACAGGCCACAAAGGAGATAACATTCTGTGTTGGGAAAGTGAAAAAAGGGATAGATCTAGAATGTGGGTAGTCTATGGAGAATAAGTACACATGTTTTGTCTGGATGCAGAAATATGTAGAAAGTGAGGGATACTGGAATCTCAAGGGAAGAAGTTTGAAGAAGAGAGGATAATTTCAGAGAAGAATGAAGGGACTTTATAAGAGACAATGATCCATTTTATTTATTTATTTTTTTGAAATTTACAATCTAATGCCTTTTAATTCTTTAGCATGAGGAGAAGGTAGGGCTTATGATCAGGCTTGATGACCCTAGAATATGAAAAGGGAAAGTCTTATTGTCAATTGGTGTCCCTGGAGAGATGAAATAAATTGTGCTAAAATAAGAACACACTCTTTTAAATGAAAAGAATATTGAAATTAAGTAAAGCCATCAAAGAAAATAATGAAATACGTTTCTATGCTGCAGTAACAAGTGAATAAACAGTCATAAAAATACTCAGGCCTTCTAACTATCCCCATCCCCCTTCCACTTTCAGTCCATTTTCCATACAGCAACTAGAATAATTCCTCTAAAATCCAAGCCAGATCCTATCAGTCTACTGCTCAGAATTCTTCCTGTGCATTCCTAGAGTTTTCAAAACTAAACCGAAATTTACTCTCCATGTCATATAAAGTCCACCAGGACTTGGTTGCTTACTATCTCTCTGGCTTCATCAGTGATCATTCTTCCACTCATTTTCTCATCTCCAGCCACTCTGGCCACCTTGCTATTCATCATACATGCCAAGATTTCTCTCATCTTGGAGACTTTGTACTTGCCGTTTCCCCTATCTGGAGCACTTCCCCACTATAGATCTTTTGGCGCTTACTTATGTCTTCCAGGGTTTTGTTGTTGTTGTTGTTAAATTGTTCTTTTTAAGAAAGACTTTCTGACCCCCATCTGTAAAATAGCGCTTATTTGCCAACTGTCTCTCTCTATTCTGTTTTTTATTCTTTTTAAAAATTATACTTAATGCCACATGACATAATATACGTACACATGTACACATGACTTGTAAATGCACACACATGTGCACATAGCCACTTCTAGGTTACTTCATCTGCCATGTATATGAACATCTAAAAATTTCCTTTGTATGTGCATTTGATCAGGTGACATTTTTTCAGGAAGCAGTTGATGATTATGTCCTCACTTACAGTTTTACAAAAATGAGTTTATCATTCAACAAGGCATCTGATATTTGATAAATAGAGTGACCACAAAGTTTACTACTCAAAGGAGCCTAGAGAACAGCACCGTGAGAATAAAAGATATAGTTGATAATTTCTTTAGGATACAGGCAAACTTGGATTTTCCTAGGCAAACCAGGAGGCATAGTTATCCTATTGATAAGTGATATTGGTTGGGAATTCAGGCAAGAAGCTTCCTCCTATGCCAGGATTGCCCCACTCCACCAATGTTTTATGCTTCCCTTTATGCTTCAAGACTCTACTCCTACTTCACTTCCTTTCTGAGACCTTTGAGGATGCCATTATGCCCTTAAGGGTCAGAAAAGACAGTTACCATTGTCTTTCTCTCAGACTTTTTACATATCTAATTCAGTTGAGACCCCTCATCTCCCAGTAGTGCCTAACTCCCATTAGACTCTCAATAAATCTCCACTGTATGATTTAATTAATGACTTGAGGCTAACTTCTTACAGAAATGTTCAGATCCATCTGGGAATGGGGCTTGGGTTGGATATCAGACCACAAAAACCACTAACACGTTGATAGAGAGAGTCAATAGTCTCTTGATGCAGGTCTCGGTCCTGACCCTATTATCAGAGATGAAAGTTCTGACCTTTATATCTGAGAGAGTGATGCTCTACACCACAAAATCCCAAGGGAAAACTCATTGTTTTTTCAAGATAGCTTTCTTTTTTTTTTTTTTTGGCCAACTTCACATTTTTCCTGAAAGGCAAGAAGCCAACCGCCTGTCTTTCTAGCAGCCATTTGAGTTGCCTGCTTTACTCTCCTCTGGAGCTTAGCAATTAACCACTACTAGAAACCCTCTGGTCAGGACTCTAGGAAGTCTTTTAATACCATCATTTCTTCAATTTTCTCTACTAAGGAAGTCTTCACAATTCATTAACTGAGTATCAATTCCAGCATAATCTTCCTGTATATTTTTCTTAAACCTGCAACATTTCACCTTCTGGGCATTGAAAATCTATCAGATAAGTTCTTTTAATCATTTTATTTTCTTGTTTTATTTTGTTGTTCTTTTCCCCCCTTTTTTCTTAATAAGAATATCCTTATTTATGGGGGAGTCATCTCTTTTGCTAGAAAAAGAAAAACCTTTAGAAAAGAAATCACTAAACAGTGGTTTGTTATTATTATTATTTTTTTTGGTGGGTGGGGAGAGTGCTTAATAAACACGCCAGGTTATTTTACTTCCAAGAATAGTAAAGGAGCCATGAGAACAAAAACCATGGTCTTATTATCAGTTCATCTTAGAACATAACTCCATATTGTATAGATCCTGGTGTTCAAGAAACACAAAGAGCTGAAATGTCTAATATGGTAATCACTAACTTAGGTGGCTAGTTCAAATTGAGATGTATTATGTGTTAAATGCACACTGATTCCAAGACACAATGTATAAAAAAGAATGTAAAATATATTATGAATACTTTTTATATTGATTGCATATGGAACTGATAATATTTCCTATATAGTATGTTAAATAAAATACTTTTTTTTGAGACGGGGTCTGGTTACGTTGCCCATGCTGGTCTTGAACTCTTGGCCTCAAGTGATCCTCCTTTTTCACCCTCCCAGTAGCTGGGATTACAGGATTGCACCACTGCAACTGGCTAAAATACGTTTTTAAAATATCACTTGTTTATTTTTATGTATTTAATGTGGCTAGTAGAGAAACTTACAATTACATATGCAATTCACATTATATTTCTCTCGGAAAGCACTGACTTAGAGGATTAACAACAATAAGTAGTCAATAAAAATAGCTACGCAAAACATTTAATTCTTTCTGCCTAATGATTATTATACACACTGATATCCCTCTTTTCGAAGGATTATAGAGTATGCCTTTGTTTCATGCTCACTGTTTTGAGTTCTAGCGCTGCTTTGATAATTTAGGCTTCTGTTTGTTGTTTTTGGCAAGTGGCTTAACCTCATGAGCTCTAATTTTCTCATTTGTAAAATCTGGTAGTATCGATATCCACCAATGCAGGGTATTTTGAAAGTATTTGATTCATAGTAAATATTATAAGTATTTTATTCATCTTGTTTTATAGGAAGTTGTATTATTTTACTATTCAATTATGTTTTGCATGTTTAAATATTTGGTTAGACATTTTGGCTGAATGGAAACCTGCCTAATATCTTTAAAAGAAGAAATATGTGATTAACTTCATCATCTGGTAGAAAAAGATTCTGAAAGGTAGAAAATTTGTGGAGAAGAAGGTAAAGAATTTGAGTAAGTATGCAGCAAACATACCAAAGCACCTATGCCCAAATATATACTGTATGTGTCAAGGTAGTCTCTCTCTGTTTTTATTTTTATATTTAGTAGTAATCTGCATAAGTATATATTTTATGCAAATTTCCTTCAAGTACTGATTTTCAGATAATTTTGTCAAGTTGATGCATTCTTCTTTTCAAATTCTTCCATAAATACCATATATACTAGGGACGCACTTGCCCTGGATTCATGTTTAAATGTTTAATTAAGATAAAATTCTATCTAACACATTTTCTAAACACTCTGTGGGTGGCTTGCTTATAGGCAATGACTATTCCTGGGAAGCCCCTGTGTTTAAAAGCCCTTTCACCTCACCTGCAACCAGGAATACTCAATTCATCCTGGCCTGGCATGCAAACCCATGAGATGCACTTGCCTCTCAATTAAAGACATGCATTTATTTCTTCTGAAAATGTCTTCAAAGTCTTGACCCATATATTAAGAGTGAACACATACTTCCAGGACTATTGAGCCCTGCCAACGAACACAGACAAAGTCTTAGAGGCAGATAGGCAAACTCTCAAATATGTCTCAGCTCAAGTGTCATTTCTGGTCTTCAACTGTGGCATATTCATAGGCCATAAATAGACTCTCTCTACCTAAGGTTCACACATGGCAGAAAACATCCAAGATTTAACAAGGAAGAAAGGAAAATCAATACTCATTTTTATCTCATTTTTCCCTTTTTTACCAAACAGTCTTAGGTCACCTCCATTGATATCTCATTGCTTTCTTCACTTAATCCTCTGATGACCTCTCTTTACCATTTGTACTCTGGACCTAATCTCTAATATAGTCCTCAATTTGTTCATTTTTATTTTTAAAACTTTTCTTTTGAAATTGTTTTCAAAGTCAATTGTCTTTCATATTAAATAGCCATTTATTATCAACCTCTAAATGTACATCAGTAGTTCCCACATTTGAGCCTGCATCAGAATCACCTGGAGGTTTGTCAAAACTCAGAGTTTCTGATTTAGTAGGTTTGGGATGGGATGTAAGCGTTTGCATTTCTAACAAGTTCCAAAGTGATGCTGAAACTCTTTGAGAACTGCTGACTTAAGCAATGCTTTTTGGGGCCATCATCATGACAGCTAGCTTGAAGTAATATAACTATCATGACTGATTTCTACTTAGGTTTTGGGTGATTGCATTGAAAGCAAGATCCCCAGCATTGGAAGTTTGAAGGCTTGAGGAGACTGGGGCTATAGTGCTGGATCAGTGCTCCATATGGTCGATACACAATGGCCATGAGGACTAGTGGATTAGTTGGGGAGTATTTTTTTTTTTTTTTAATGCTCTGAAGTGAGAAATAGTTGGCTACTGCAAAAGATTATTCTTCTATATTTTTTTCCAGGTGTCTGCTGTGTGCTTGCTAATTAAATTGGATAATCTATAATACACTGCTTAGAACAGCAGGAATTTGTCATATTTGGACCAAAACAGAACAAAATCAAAAAATAAGCTAGATAGCCTGTCTTTTGCTCTCCTTTTATTTAATTTAAATAAAAGAAGTAGGATAAATACTAGGTTGTATCATTTTTCACAAATTTAGCTCTTAAAGAATATCATTTCTCTCTGGTTAAAAGCCTGTGGGCTCAGTACCATGGCCCTCATGGTCTTATTTCTCCATTCTCTCTCTTGTTTCCTCCTCTTTTCTAAATGTATATTTCTATGGTGACTCAGTTTTTGGTTACCTAGTATTTTACTGTTATTTCAGCAGAAACATGAAGGAGGCTTTTCAATTAGGCCTTCCAGCCTCTAAATTGTTACATGCCATAAGGGACATTAGTGCCCATAAACCACAAACTAACCAGTGAAAACTGAACTGCTGGTTGCATTTATAATACAGAAGGAAATGCAATATGTGAAAAATCATGGAGGAATATATTTTCCTAACATATTCTGAAAATGTGTGGTTAGGGATTTTTTTCTTTTCTTTTTTAATAATTTAGTTTGGAATGGATTGCACTAGATGATAGCTTGATCAATTTTGCTGACAGGGGCCAGTAGGGTAAAATGAATTCTAATTGTTTATTTTTAAAAATCAATGTCTTCCAGTAATGTCAGGAACTAAATGCACTATGGTAAAGAGGATATGCTAACTAAAGCCATGTTTGATGAGTGTTTCATTTCCTTGTCAGTTGTTTTAGTTGAGTCCAAGTCAGCATTATCTTTCTGAATGGATATAGGGCTTATCTACACACTTCCAATATAGAAAGTCAAAATGATCTCAGTCAATGAGTTAAACTGTATGCTTCACCTTGCCTGTTTGCTTAGTTTCATCCATCTCCCAGCTGCCTAAATTCCAAGTATTCAGATTCTCCTTCATTTTTAAATGACTCATGTGTTCAAGGTTTAAAAAATGACAGCACAACCACCATTTGTCCCAAACTGTGATGATTAAATATAGCAACTCACTTACTCAGATGGCTAGTGCAGACAGAAAAAGAGGGAGACAGTGAAAGGAAATTGGAATTGTTAGGAATCCTATCCATTACTCATATCTTTTTTATTCCTTGTTCTTATCATTCTATTAGGTCTTTATGTGGCTATCTCTTTAAAGACAAAGAACAACGAAGATTGAGCCCAGCATCTTGCTATTAAGGAAAAGTGAGTTCTTTCCCATTTCTCATAAACTAAATTAGACCAAATAAATATTGTATTTCCCTTGTACCTACTTTTTGTTCATCTTACAAATATTGCAAGTCTAGGGCTACAAATCAAAGACAAGTCATATATTTGTCTTGATTACCAACTATTTTAATGTTTACAATTATGGCTGTCACATAGAGCTTTAGCTTGAAATTCTTCTTCTTCTTCTTCTTCTTCTTCTTCTTCTTCTTCTTCTTCTTCTTCTTCTTCTTCTTCCCTATTATTATTATTATTATTATTATTATTATTATTATTTGGGTGGGGAGGGATGGAGTCTCATTCTGTTGCCCAGGCTGGAGCACAGTGGCACGATCTTGACTCACTGCAACCTCTGCCTCCCGGGTTCAAGCAATTCTCCTGCCTCAGCCTCCTGGGTAGCTGGGATTACAGGCATTCACCACCACTCCAAGCTAATTTTTGTGTTTTTAGTAGAGACAGGGTTTCACCATGTTGGCCAGGCTGATCTTGAACTCTGGACCTCATGATCTGCCTGCCTCGACCTCCCAAATTTGTAGAATTACAGGTGTGAGCCACTGCACCCTGTCGAAATTATTTTTTAGTCCAAATTGCCACCATTCTACTGCTGTGTGGTTAGGGTTTGGGTTCTATATGAAGAGTCCCATAGTTATTATCTCCTGCCATAGGCTGGGCATAGGTGCTATAAATTTGTTTTCATTGTTAGTTATAATTTATACTCTTCTAAGGTAATGATGCACATATAAGTTAAGCATAGCAATAAAAATTTGCTTCAAACAAATAAACAAAATGCCTATTTTTAGCGTGAAAAATGTACAAAGAATGTACATTTTAGACCCATAAAAAGGATATGGGGCATTCTCTTTCCTACCCCAATATACATATTGATTTCCTTCAGCTCACTGAAACTTCATTTTATGAACTTACTTAATGTAAATAAACAAGTGAAAAAATAAACAAATAAACTTCTTGGTGCCATTCTAAATGTCTCAACTATGTTGCAATTAAGTATCTTGTATTAAAAATTTTAAGAAAACTAAAAGTTGAAACTAAAAGGTGTTAATCAATCACAGGACAATGATTTTATGCCTTTATTTAAAAAATAAAGGTGAAATGGAACTTTGCTTTTCTACAACATCCATTAACTGCCCTTTTAAAAAAGAAATACAGAAAAGTATAAATTCATAGTAGTACATTGATTTAGGATAGAAATATACACACAACAATGTTACTGCTGAAAAATCTAAAGACTCCACCAAAAAACTGTTAGGACTGGTAAACAAATTCAATAAAAACGCAGGATACAAAATCACCATGCAAAAATCAGTAGCATTTTTATGTTCCAACAGCAAACAACCCAAAAAGGAATTAAGAAAGTAATTCTATTTACAAAATTAAACAAACACATACCTAGCGATAAACTAAATCAAAGGAGGGAAAGTTATTTACAATGAAAAGTATAAAGTTGATACCAGAAATTGAAGCAGACACAGAAAAATGGAAAACTATTCTGTGTGGATTGGAAGAATCAACATTAGTAAAATGTTTACATTACCCAAAGTAATCTAGATTCAATGCAATCCCTATCAAATATCAGTGACATTTTTCACAGACATAGAAAAAAATCCTAAAATTCAAGTGGAACTACAAAAGACCCAGAATATCCAAAGTCATCCTTAGCAAAAGGAACAAAACTGGAGTAATCACATTACCTGACTTCCAATTATACTACAGAACATCATGGTACTGGCATAAAAATAGACACAGAGACCAATGGAACAGAGTAGAAAATCCAAAAACAAATCCAAATCCATATATCTACAGTGAACTCATTTTCAACAAAGGTGCCAATAACATATATAAGGGAAAGGATAGTCTCTTCAATAAATAGTGCTGGAAAAACAGGATATCCATACACAGAAGAAAGAAACTAGATCCCTATCTCTCACCATATAGAAAAACCAAATTCAAATTAATTGAAGACTTATATCTAAAACCTCATACTGTGAAACTACTAAAAGAACACACTGATAAACTCCCCAGGACATTACCTTGGGCACAGATTTCTTGAGTAATTCTCCACAAGCAAAGGCAACCAAAGCAAAAATGGACAAATGGAATCATATCAAGTGAAAATGCTTTCACACAGCAAAGGAAACAAAAAAGTGAGGAAACAACCTCACAAAATGGGAGAAAATATTTGACAACTAGCCATCTGACAAGAAAGTAATAACCAGAATATATGAGTTCAAACAACTCTATAAGAAAAAGTCTAATAACATGATTTTAAAAAGGGCAAATATTTGAATAGATATTTCTAATAACAAGGCATACAAATGGTAAACAGATGTATTAAAAGATGTTCAACAGCAATGATGATCAGAGAAATTCAAATCAAAACTACAATGAAGAATCATTTTACCCTAGTAAAAATGGCTTTTATCTAAAAGAAAGATAAAAATGAATGCCGGTGGGGATGTGGAGAAAAGGGATCCTCCTACATTGTTGGAGGGAATTACAACTCTTACAACCACTAAGGAGAACAGTGTGGAGGTTGCTCTAAAAGCTAAAAATAGAGTTATCATATGATCCCACAATCCCACTGCTGGCAATATACCCAAAGGAAGGAAATCAGTATATTGAAAGGATAGCTACCTTCCCATGTTTATTGAAACACTATTCACAATAGCTAAGATTTGGAAAAACTTACAGCAAAGGAAACAAAAAAGTGAAGAAACAACCTCACAAAATGGGAGAAAATATTTGACAACTAGCCATCTGACAAGAAAGTAATAACCAGAATATATAAGGAGTTCAAACAACTCTATAAGAAAAAGTCTAATAACCTGATTTTAAAAAGGGCAAATGCATAAAGAAAATGTGGTACATATGCACAATGGAGAACTAATCAACCATAGAAAAAGAATGAGATCCTGTCATTTGTTACAACATAGATGGAACTGGAGGATGACACTATGTTAAATGAGATAAGCCAGGCACAGAAAAACAAACTTGGCACATTCTCATTTATTTGTGGGAGCTAAAAGTAAAAACAACTGAACTCATGGAGACAGAGAGTAGAATGATGGTTACCAGAAGGTTGGAAAGGTAGTGGAGTGCAGGGGTAATGGGGATAATTACTGGGTACAGAAATATAGCTAGATAGAAAAAATAAGATCTATTATTTGATAGCACAGCAGGGTGACTGCAATCATCATTAATTTATTGTACATTTTTAAATAACTAAGAGTATAATTGGAATGTTCAAAACACAAATAAATGATAAATGCTTGAGGTGATGAAGAGCCCATTTACCTTTATGTGATTATTACATATTCTATACCTGTATCAAAGTATCTTCTGTACCCAATAAATATATATACCCACTACGTATCCATAAAAATTAAATTATTTAAAAATTAAATTGTATATAATTCCATCTGCAAACCATGGACAGTTAGGAGATTTTTGTTTTACTCTGGTTTTCACCATTATTCTTTAAAATACCTTGTCCCTCCTTCTAGTAATATTTCAATTTTAGATTAAATGAGTTGTTATAAGTAGAGGTCTAATTCAATTAACTAAAAAATATTTTAGTCTAGCTTATTGTATTAAACTATATAAAATGTGGGAGCAAAAGAAGATGTACACTGTTTAAAATATAACACATTTCTGGGAGGCTAAATTGGGGCTAAACTGGTCATTCTGCCATATTATTATTCATGAAAAAGAATACTCTCCCTCAAAAATATGAATATTTGCCATCCAAGGGGCATATATAAACAGAGTAGAAGAGAAAGCCTCTACTTATTTTTACCAAGGACACTGCTAGATTGCCTATTTCCTGGTGTTCTGATATCATACTTATCAAACAACCTTCAGATTTAAATTTGACTATCCATGTAGCTGTTCCACAGGGAAAGAATAAGCTAACCATTAAATGTAGATATTCAGTCTATTTGGAAGAGTTTTTTTATATAAATGAATACATTTTAATTTCAATTTTATGCATTAGCCCCTTGAGATTGGTTAGCTTGAATATATCCCAGAGAGACTGATTAATTCTCAATTCATTGATAAAATAGAATTTCTCATCACTCAAAACTGACAATGAGATATTGGAAATAGTGACAAAATCAAGGTGCTATTTTAGATGGGGCTTCCCAGATATTAGAAGACTGAATTCAATTCATGAATAAACGAGGTGGCAAATAATGTGTGTCATGAAAAAATACTTGGGAAATAAAATCACTACTTTAATATAACTGATGGGGAAATGCATAAGTATATGATACTGTCTATAATGCTGGGAGTAAAAGTAACAAATCAATAAAATAGTCCTATCTTTATTCAATGCAATGCTGTTCAACCCTTCTTGCAGGTGGTAGGTGTCATATTCTTTTAGGGATGCTATAATAAAATAGCATGAACTGAGTGGCTCATAAAAAGCAGAAGCAGAAATTTATTTCTCACAGTTGTGGAGTCTGTGAAGTACAAGATCAAAGCACCAACAGATCCAGCGAGTTCCCACTTCCTGGTTCACAGAACAATGCCTTCTTGCTGTGTCCTGGCATGCAGGACGAGGTCAACAATCTCCCTCAGGCCTCTTTTATAGGGCATAAATTCCATTCATAAGTTTGAAGTCCTCATGATCTAATCACCTTCTGAACCCCACCTCTTAATACCATCACCTTGGAAGTTACAACTTCAACATATAAATTTTGAGAGGGCACAAACATTCATAGTATAGCAGCAGATGAGGCCATCTAGAGAGTGCTTACATAAGCCAGTACCACAGCATACTACCAGCAGCCAGAGCTTAACAGGCAGACATTTTGCTAAGGAAGGGATGACATGGACCAAGCCAGATGCTAGTTTCTTGGCCTGCCACAGTAACAGTGAGGGAAAAGCCAAAGATGAACTTTTGAATCATGAGGCTGAGAGTGATAATCTATAAGAGAGATTAGAATTGAAACAGCTGGTCAATATTAAAATGCTGAGGGAAAGATATTGTAGTCGAGTGAACTGGGAAGGACTCATCATATTTATGCTCTAGATTTTCTCATCAGCCTTCAGTAGAACTATAACCTTCCAAGCTGTGCAGTTGAGTTCAGTTTTGTCCTGACTACTTGGAGCATCAGGTATGTGATGATTAATTTTATGTATCAAATTAACTGGGCCACAGAATGTCCAGACATTTGGTCAGAGATTATTTTGAGTGTGTCTCTGAGGGTGTTTCTGGATGATAGTAATATTTGATTAGGTAGAGTGAGTATAAAGCAGATTGTTCTTTCTAATGCGAGTTGGCTTCATCTAGTCAATTAGAAACACAAGTAGAACCAAAAGTCTGAATAAGGAGGAACTTCTGCCTGACTGCTTGAGTAGGAACATTGGTCTTCCTAGCTTTTGGACTATGACTGGAACAACATATTGGCTTTCCTGGATCTCCAGTTTGCCAACTGCAGATCATGAGATGTCTCAGCCTCCAAAATCATGTAAGCCAGTTTCTTGCAATAAATCAGTAAATTTCTTTTTCTTTATAGATAGGTTGATAAATGTAGATATAAATATAGATTGAATAGATACAGATATAGGTTTTCTGAATCTCTTTTTGATTCTGTTTCTCTGGAGAACTCTAATGCAGTTCTTTTGGTACCAAGAAGTGGGGTGCTGCTGTAAGAATTGCCTAAACATAAGGAAGTGGCTTCAGAAATAGGTGATGGGTAAAGGATGAAAAAGTTTTGAGGTACATAGAAATATGGATGTTAAGAGTGATTTTGATGAGTCTCAGATGAAAGTGAAGAATATATTACTGAAAATCGGAGAAAAGGAAATTCTTATACGGTGGCAAATAACTTGGCTGAACTGTGCTCTAGTGTTTTGTGGAAAGTTGAACTTGTGAGTAATAAAACTGGATATTTAGCTGAGGAGATTTCTAAACAATGTTACTGAAGAAGCAGCTTGTATCCTCCTGACTGTATTAAAATGTACAAGGAAAAAGTCAAATTGAAGGATTTGTTAAAAAGAAAAAAAAAACCTGAACTTGGAGATTTGGATAATTCGTAGCCTACTCATATTCAAAAAATTAGAAAACAGTGTTCTAACGAGAACACCATGGGTATGGCTAGACTATCAATTGAGTTAATAGGATTATGAAAGTAGAAACACTGCCAGTTCAAACTGGAGAGGATGAAGATGGGACAAAAGGAAGGAACACTATCAGACTTCTTGAATTTGACCGGAAGAGATGATAGAGGTATTTGGCTGCAAATGTATCCTCTTCTTTTTTTTTTCTTTTTCCTTTTTTTTTTTTTTAATACTTTAAGTTCTAGGGTACATGTGCACAACGTGCAGGTTTGTTACATATGTATACATGTGCCATGTTGGTGTGCTGTACCCATTAACTGGTCATTTACATTAGGTATATCTCCTAATGCTATCCCTCCCCCTGTCCCCTCCCCACAATAGGTCCTCTTCTTAAAGAAGACAGAAAAATGACCCTGAATGAGATTCAGATATCAGGGCCACTGGCTAAGTTTCAGCAGCCAGATGGCCTCAACCTGGGATGATTCTGCCACTCTTATGGAACTGGATGGTAGGACATTGAGCCAAAGAGGTTGATTCTTGAGCCTTAAGATCTATAATGGCAATTGCTTTGCTAAATTTTGGATTTGCTTGGGACCCATCACACTTTCTTTATTTCAATTTATTTCTTTTGGAATGAAAATTTCTATCTTATGTCTGCCCCACCATTGTATTTTAGAAGCCAGACATAAGTTGTCTGGTTTCACAAGTTCACAACATGAGAAGAATTTTGCCTTAGGATGAATCATTCCTTGAGTCTCATCCGTTTCTGCTTTAGATGTTGTTTTGATGAGACTTTGCACTTTAGACTGTAGAGTTCATGCTGGGACATGAGCTATAGAATGAATGCATTTTGCATGTGATAATGACATGGATTTTGGAAGACCAGGGATACAGTGGTATATGTTGTAGCCCTAACCCCAAATGTAATGGTATTTAGGATGAGGCCTTTAAGAAATAATTGCATATATAGGAGAGACATCAGAGGACTTGCTCAGTCTGTCTCTCTCTGCTATGTGAGAAACCAGCAAGAAAGCAGCTACCTGTAAGCCAAGAACAGAGCCCTCACCAGAATCTAAACATGCTGACATCTTGATATTGGTCTGACTCCAGACCTGTGAGAAAGTTAATTTCTGTTGTTTAATCCACCTAGTCTAGGGTATTTTGTATGGCAGTCCACGCTGGCTAAGACAAAGAGAGACTGTCAGAGACTGGACATACAGTACTGAAATCAGAAGAGAGGACTGCGTAAAAGAGTTTATCCAAAAGTAATTAGGGAGGAATGAGAATCATAATCACATATCAATGTTCATCTAGTCAGAAAAGGGACATGAGAGATGTGCAGGTAGGGGAATTGGTTCAAGGGAAAGTTTGAAGCCAGGAATAAGCTTATGATGTGCTTGAAAATGGTAACTTAAAACGCTGGCTAAAAGGGAGGGTTTTTGAAGGAAGACATAAAGGCTCAAAGTCCATTTTGGGCCATAGGGTGATGAATCATGTTTTAAGATGATGCATGCATTTCTGAGACACTATGCATTGTCTGGTTTGGTGGCTGTAGGGATAAATTTATACTGATCTTTCCATACTTTTTTCTGTACTACTTCTTGAAAGTAATACAGTAGGACAATTGAAGTCCTTTTAAATCTCAAGGTACTCTGATCCAATTGCGCATTTTTAACATGCCTGACTGAGAGGAAGAACATAGTCTGTAACATATAAAAAGATATTAAATGGCGGTAAAAACTATCAAAGCTGTGACCTTCAATTTGCTGACAACACTATTTAGTATAGTTATCACCAAATTGGGTCTACAAACTCCTCAGGAGTATGCAATGTGATCTACGAGACCACTGTCAGAAAAAAAAAATAGTGGCATGTTTATGTTCTTATTTATGTTTTGGAAAATATTTTAAGATATGCATCACATAGCAATTATATGCTATGAAGCAATTATATACTTATGAAGGTGTATTTAAAACATTTGCAAATAGAGTTGTGCAACATAAGATTTTTAAAGATCATTGCTTCAGTCAACTGAATTATTCAGTAGATGAAAGATGACTGTCTGGTAGGGATATTAGGTGGTATTCCTGAGAAGTTGAAAATCAGCTGAAGGAATTTAAACATGGAAATCATAAAGTCAGATTATTTTCAGAGAGCTCATTCTGAAAATTCACTGGGATACAGGGTTAGGGATGACACTGAAAGGCAGTTTAGGAAGTCAATAACTTCTCTTCAGGTAGTGAGGGTTTGATCCAGAGGGGATGATAATGTGGACTGAGAGGAAAGGACTGAGCAGATAAATAATGATCAGGTAAAATAAGCTGAATGTGGTGATTGAATGAGGAGTATGAAAGAAAAGGAGAAGTGAAGGATGCCTCCACAGTTTTTCATGTAGATGACCATTTAAACATTAATTGCAATAGATAATAAAACTAGGGAAGGTTTGTGGGTAATTTATGATCAGTACAGTTGTAACCATGTTGAGTTTGAGATACTCAAATCCCTTTTTAGGTGAAGATAAACAGAAAAGAGCTGGAATATGAGGCTTAGAGGAGAAGTCTAGATAAACATATTGATTTGAGAATCAGAACAGGTATAAGTGGAGGGGCTATGAAAGCATAAAGAGTAATAGTATAAAATAACACATGCAGGACCAAGAATGCCCCAAAATATTAAGAATATACATGTTCCAGGAAAACAAATACAAAACACTTTACTTTATCTGATAAAAACTTTGTAATGTGACTTTTTTAAGGGAATGGGTGAAATGAAATGGTGATTCATAGTGATATGAAATGGTGACTCCTAGATAGTGACTTTTTTCCATTTTTGAAAGCATCTTTTATTCAAGATGGCATCATGAGGTGTGAAAAAAAATTTCATCCTAAAGAATTGGTGGAATGGTAATTTTTTCTATATTACAAAGAATAACGACCTTAGAATAAATGTTGGAATTAAAATAGCTAAATACATGTGAATTTATGCATTTCATTTTGCAAAACATTGGCCAAAATTGGTTCAGATAAATTAAAAATAACTCCATCTAAGTTAATATTGTACTTTATCATACCCTCAGGAAAATGTGTATGAAAAAAGTAGAAAATTTGTTGTTTTAACTCAGATAATAAAAATAGGCCATTCTTTTACTTTTTTGAGCCTTCGAATATATTGTTTAACATAATTTCAACTTTTATTTTAGATCCAAGGAGTATACATACAGGTTTGTTACCTAGGTGTACTGCGTGATGCTGAGGTTTAGGGTACAACTGATCCTGTTGCTGCAGTACTGAGCATAGTACTCAATAGTAAGTTTCTCAACCCTTACCTCCCTCTCTTGCTCACCCTTCTAGTAGTCCCCGGTGTCTATTGTTGTCACCTTTATGCCCATGAGTACTCATTATTTATCACCTTCCTATAAGTGAGTATGTTTAGTATTTGTTTTTCTGTTTCCCTGTTAATTTACTTAGAATAATGACCTCCAGATGCATCCATATGGTTGCAAAAGACGTGATTTTATTCTTTTTTATGGCTATGTAATATTTCATAATGCATATGTATGACATTTTCTTTATATAATCCACCATTGATGGGTATGTAGGTGGATTCCATGTCTTTGCTACTGTGAATAGTGCTGCAAAGAACATATATGTGCATGTGTGTTTTTGGCAGAAAGATTTATTTTCTTTTGGATATATACCCAGTAAGGGGATTACTCAGTCAAATGATAGTTCTATTTTAAGTTTTTTGAAAAATCTGGAAACGTCTGTCCACAGTGGTCGAACTAATTTACATTCCCGCCAATAGTGTATAAGTGGTCCCTTTTCTCCAGAGTCTCACCAGTATTGTTTTTTGACTTTTAAATAATAGCCATTCTGATGGCTGTGAAATGGTATCTCATAATAGTTTTGATTTGTATTTCTCTGATGATTAGAGATGATGAACATTTTTTCATGTTTTTCAGTCACTAGCATGTCTTCTTTTGAGAATTGTTATTCATGCCTTCCCCATTTTTAATGAGGCTATTTGGTTTTTACTTGCTGAAATGTTTAAGTTCCTTACAGATTCTAGACATTAGACCTTTGTTGGATGATCACTTTGTGAATATTTTCTTTCATTCTATAGGCTGTATGTTTACTCTGTTGATAGTTTCTTTTGCTGTGCAGAAGCTGTTTAGTTTAATTAGGTCCTATTGTCAATTTTCGTTTTCATTGCAATTGCTTTTGAGAACTTAGCTATACATTCTTTCCCAAGGCCATTGTACAGAAGGGTGTTTCCTAGGTTTTCTTCTAGCATTCTTATAGTTTGAGGTCTTACATTTTAATCTTTAATTCATCTTGGCTAATTTTGTATATAGAAATAGGTAAGGTTCCAGTTTCATTCTTCTGCATATGGCTAGCCAGCTATTCTGGCACCACTTATTAAATAGAGAATTATTTCCCTGTTGCTTAATTTTGTCAACTTTGTTGAAGATCAGATGGCTTTAGGTGTGTGGCTTGATTTCAGTGTTCCCTTTTCTTTTCCATTAGTCTATGTGTCTGCTTTTGCACCAGGACCATGCTGTTTTTGTTACTATAACCATATTCATCTGTTTTCATGCTGCTGATAAAGTCGTACCTGAGACTGGAAAGAAGAAGAGATTTAAAGGACTTACAGTTCCATGTGGCTGGGGAGGCCTCACAATCATGGTGGAAGGAAAGGAGAAGCAAGTCCTGTCTTACATGGATAATGACAGTCAAAGAGAGAGCTTGTGCAGGGAAACACCTGTTTTTAAAACCATCAGATCTCATGAGACTCATTCACTATCACAAGAACAGTACAGGAAAGACTTGCCCCCGTAATTCAATCACCTCCCACTGGGTTCCTCTCATGACATGTGGGAATTGTGGGAGTTACAATTCAAGATGAGATTTGGGTAGGGACACAGCTAAACTATATCATTCTGCCCCTGGCTCCTCCCAAAACTCATGTCCTCACATTTCAAAACCAATCATGCCTTTCCAACAGTCCCCCAAAGTCTTAACTCATTTCAGTATTAACTCAGAAGCCCACAGTCCAATGTCTCATCTGAGACAAGGCAAGTCACTTCTGGTTATGAGCCTGTAAAATCAAAAGCAAGTTAGTTACTTCCTAGATACAATGAAGGTACAGACATTGGGTAAATACATCCATTCCAAATGGAATAAATTGGCCAAATCAAAGGGACTACAGGCCCCATGTAAGCCTGAAATCCAGCAGGAAATTCAAATCTTAAAGCTCCAAAATGATATCCTTTGATTCTGTGTCTCACATCCAGGTCATGCTGATGTAAGAGGTGGGTTTCTATGGTCTTAGGCAGCTCCAACCCTGTAGCTCTGCAGGGTTCAGCCTCCCTCCTTGCTGCTTTAATGGGCTGGCATTGAGTGTCTGTGGCTTTTCCAAGCACACAGTGAAAACTGTCCGTGGATCTACCATTCCAGGGGCTGGAGGAGGGTAGTCCTCTTCACCCAGCTCCATTAAGTGATGCCCAGTAGGGACTCTATGTAGGGGCTCAAACCCCACATTTCCCTTCTGCACTGCCCTAGCAGAAGTTCTCCATGAGAGCCCTGCCCTTGTAGTAAACTTCTGCCTGGACATCCAGGTGTTTCTATACATCTTCTGAAATCTAGGGGGAGTTTACCAAATCTAATTTGTTGACTTTTGTGCATCCATAGGCTCAACGCAACTTGGAAGCTGCCAAGGCTTGAAGCTGGCACCCTCTGAAGCCATGGTGCAAGCTCTACCTTGGCCCCTTTTAGTCATGGCTGGAGTGTCTAGGACACAGGGAACCAAGTCCCTAGACTGCACACAGCATGAGGACCCTGAGTCTGGATCATGAAATCATTTTTCCTCCTAGGCCTACAGGTCTGTGATGGGAGAGGCTGCCATGAAGACCTCTGCCATGTCTTGGAGATACATTCCCCACTGTCTTGGAGATTAACGTTTGGTTCCTCATCACTTATGCAAATTTCTACAGCCAGCTTGAATTTTTCCTCAAAAAATAAGATTTTCTTTTCTATCACATTTTCAGGCTGCAAATTTTCCAAACTTTTATGCTTTGCTTCTCTTGTAAAACTGAATACCTTAACCAGCACCAGTTACCTATTGAATGCTTTGCTGCTTAGACATCTATTCTGCCAGATACCCTAAATCATGCCTCTCAAGTTAAAAGTTCCACAAATTTCTAGGCAGGGGAAAAATGGCACCAGTCTGTTTGCTAAAACATAACAAGAGTTACCTTTGCTCTAGTTCCCATGGTGGAAGGCAAGGAAGAGAAAGTCACATTTTACACAGATAGCAGCAGGCAAAGAGAGATCTTGTGGAGGGAAACTCCTATTTTTAAAGCCATCAGATCTCATGGGACTCATTCACTATCATGAGAACAGCACAGGAAACAGCTGCATCCATAATTCAATCACCTCCCACTGGGTTCCTCCCATGACATGTGAGAATTGTGGGAGTTACAATTCAAGATGAGATTTGGGTGAGGACACAGCCAACCTATATTAGTAGCCTTATAGTATAGTTTGAAGTTGGGCAATGTGATGCCTCTGGCTTTATTGTTTTGCTTAGGATTTCATTGGCTATTCGGGCTTTTTTTTTTTTTTTTTTTTTTTGGTTCTACATGAATTTTAGAATAATTTAGAGTAATTTTGTCTAGTTATGTGAAAAATGGCCTTGATAATGTGTTATGTGAAAAATGTGCCTTGAAATGGTGTTAAATATGTAGTTTGCTTTGGACAGCGTGACCCTTTTAATGACATTGACTCTTCAAATCCAGGAGCATGATATGTTTTTCCACTTGTTTGTGGTGTCTTCTCTGATCTCTTTCACCAGTGTTTTGTAGTTATACTTGTGGAGAACTTTTACTTTCTCGGTTAGATATATTTTTAGGTATTTTTTGTTTATTTATATTTTGAGGCTACTGTAAATGTTATTGCATTCTTGATTTGGCTCTCAGCTTCAACGTCATTGGTATAGAAATGCTACTAACTTTTGTACATAATTTTGTATCCTGAAAGTTTACTGAAGCCATTTATCAGTTCCAGGAGCCTTTTGGCCAAGCCTTTGGGGTTTTCTATTTATTGACATCAATGAAGAGAGAGTTTGGCTTTATCTGTTCCTATTTAGGTCTATTTTAATTCTTTCTCTTGCCTGATTGCTCTGGCAAAGATTCCATGATTATACTGAACAGGAGTGGTGAGAGTGGAGATACTTGTCTTGTTCCAGTTCTCAAGGAGAATGCTTCCAGTTTTTCTCCATTAAGTAAGATTTTGGCTGTGTGTTTGTCATAGATGGTTCTTACTATTTTTAGGTATGTTTCTTTGATGCTTAGTTTCTCCAGAATATTCCACCCATCAAATACAGAATATACATTCTTGACATATACACATAGAACATACTCCAAGATTGATCACATGCTTGGCCATTAAGCCAGTCTCAATAAATTAAAAAAAATCAAACTAATACCAACCACTTTCTTAGTGGAAAAAAAAATAGAAATCAATATCAATATCAAGAGTATCTCTCAAAACCACATATTACCTGGAAATTAAACAACTTGCTCATGAAAGACTTTAGGTAAGCAATGAAATTAAAGAATAAATTTTAAAGTCATTTAAATTAAACAGAAATGCATCATACCAAAATCTCTGGGATGCAGCAAAAGCAGTTTTAAGGTGAAATTTTAGAGAGTTAAATGCCTACCTCAAAAAGTTAGAAAGATCTCAAATTAAAGATCTAACATCACACCTATAGGAGCTGGAGAAACAATAATGAAGTAACTCTAAAGATAGCAGAATAAAAGAAATAACTAAAATCAGAAAAGTGCTGAATGAAATTGAGACACAAAAATTTATACCAAGTAACAACAAAACCAAAAATTCGTTAATTGAAAGAATAAACAAGATCGATAGACTGACCAGTTTGACCAATAAAAAAAAGAGTGAAGATCCAAATAAGCACAGTCAGAAATAAAAAGGGTGACATTATAACTGATCCCACAGAAATACAAAAGATCCTCGGAGACTATTGCGAGCACTTCTGTGCACACAAACTAGACAATCTAGAGGAAATTGATAAATTTCTTAAAACACAAACCTTCTAAAATTGAATCAGGAAGAAACTTAAATCTTGAATAGACCAATATCAAGTGCCTAAATTGAGTCAGTAATAACAAACCTACCAACCATTAAAAGCCCAGACCCAGTGAATTCACAGCAGAATGCTTCCAGATATACAAAGAACAGTTGTTACCAATCCTTCTGAAACTATTCCAAAATATTGAGGAGGAAAGAATCCTCCCTAACACATTCTAAAACCTGACAAAGACACAAGGAAACAACAAAAGTACAGGCCAATTTCTATGATGGACCTAGAGACAAAACATACTCAGCCAAATACTAGGAAATTGAATCCAGCAACATATCACAATGTTAATCCACTGTGATCAAGTAGGCTTCATTCCTAGAATGTGAGGCTTGTTCAACATGTGCAAACCAATAAATGTGATTCACCACATAAACAGAATTAAAAACAGTAACTGTGTGATCATCTCAATAGATGTGGAAAAAGCTTTCCACAAAATCCTACATTCTGTCATTATAGAAGCCCTTATGAGTATCCTTTTTCTTCATCTTAAATTTTCTTCCCTCACATTTCATACTAATGCCCTCCTGTTTAACCTTCAATACCCAATTCATAGGTAACATGCCCAGAAAGCTTTACTTGACTTCTACATGTGTTGTCTCACTTATCTTTCCTACCCTACAAGTTTTTTTAACGTAATTTATCATATTTTATTCTCTTTCATTGTAAATTGCATTTATTTATTTTCTTTTAATAGGACATAGTTGTATTTTTTCTTATTGACTCTCAGGTACAGAGTTAATTATGTTCTTTAGTTCATGGTACGTCATCATTCTTTTCCCATTTGCATTCTTCTTCCCCATCCATAGGTAACATACTCATGTATCTGTTATTTGTTTTATTGTCATAAAAGTATGGTATAAAGAATGTACTTTAAAAGTATTTCTTCATTTTTGGTCAATAAAATAGACATCTAGATAGAGATCTAGACATAGATAGATAGATATAGAATCCATTGATATATGGGTATATATATGTGGTATATAGGTATCTATCCATATATATGGGAATATATCTACAGAATCTGTCTATATATATGTGGTATATAGGTATCTATCCATATATATGGGAATATATCTACAGAATCTGTCTATTGTGTGTGTATATATGTACACACACAATATATAGATACTGTGTATAGTATTTATATGTATTGTGTATATATATACTGTATATATATACACAAAATACAGTATGCTATATATTATAGTATATATAGATATAGAGGTATATATACTATATAGTATATATCCATATATGATATATATTCATAGATATAAATAACATATAGTATATATATGCATATGTATATCATACATGGACATATAGATACATAGCCTATATATCTGTGGATTATATATACTATATATAGTATATATATAGTGTGTATATATCTACATATGGTATCATATATTCATAGATATATAGGCTGTATATCTATACACTATATAGTATATATATCTTTATAAGATATATAGGTGCCTTTATATATTTACATAAATTATATAATATGTTCACTAGATTTATTTTAAAAATCTAGCAGATATATGATTAGGACTTTTGGTAATAGTTTTGTAACATTTGAAATGTTAATAATATTAATCTTCCAATGGAGTAGCTTGGGATTTCTCTCCATTTTGAAAGATTTTATATATTATTAGAGTTTTAGATTATTTTCCACATTTTTGATATATTCTTTGTTGATTCTTAGGTATTTTAATTTTTAATTGATATTATAAATTGCATCTTGCTACTGGTAATATTTTGTAGTTTGTTATGGTTGATATACAGAAACAGCATTTATTTTCATATGTTAATCTTGTTCCAGAAAACATACTAAATTCTGATACCTTATCCATTCTATTTGTTTTTGATAATTAATTGGTAATAGTTGGTAAATTATTTTATCATCTTTAAACAATAACAGTTAATTTCTTCATTTGCAAAGTTGATACTTCTTATAAATCTTTTCCTATAGTATTTTTTCAGAACCCTAGTATTCTTATTATTGTGAAACAATAAAAATTAAAACTGACAAGACATTCTTGTCTTGTTCCTTTTTTTTTTTTGAGACGGAGTCTCGCTCTGTCGCCCAGGCTGGAGTGCAGTGGCACGATCTCGGCTCACCACAAGCTCCGCCTCCCGGGTTCACGCCATTCTCCTGCCTCAGCCTCCCGAGTAGCTGGGACTACAGGCGCCCGCCACCTCGCCCGGCTATTTTTCTGTATTTTTTTAGTAGAGACGGAGTTTCACCGTGTTAACCAGGATAGTCTCGATGTCTTGACCTCGTGATCCGCCCGTCTCGGCCTCCCAAAGTGCTGGGATTACAGGCTTGAGCCACCGCGCCCGGCCGTCTTGTTCCTTATTTTAACAGGAGACTATATGTAAAATGTCTATTTTAAATAAAATATTCGCTTTCAGTGTTTTGGTTTAGAAACTTGACCATATCAATGAAACCTTCTTCTGTTTATTATTTGGTTTCCTTCCTTATGCTATGTGTTGATTTATACCAGATGTTATTTCCATATCTCTTAAGTAATCATGAGTTGCTACTTTTATCTGTGGCCAATTACATGGATATATTTTCTGATATGGAATCATCCTTGCATGCTTGAGATAAACAGTACTTGATTATTAAGTATTGTAATCACATATAGCAATCTGTTAGGTTTAAATGGCATTAAAATAATATGTGTCTCTATGATCATACATTAAAAAGGACTACAATTTCTTTAGCACTGTCTGTATTGAGAATTGGAATGAAAGGTACAGTGGTCTTGTAAAATGGCAATATTTTAGTGTATTTCTTTCACTCTTAATTGGTACATGGATAGATTTAAAATACAGTTCTTTAAAATAGTATTATTCTATACATCTGTCTATATATCTATCTAGTTTTTATATTTCTTATTTTCCTTAACGGTGTATCTCCATTTCATATTACTACATTTTAAAGTTATCATTTTATAGTAATATAACATACTATGAAATAGTAATGAAATATTCTATTAATCTGTGTGAATTTTTTAGAAATGTTTGTCTTTTAAATAATAAAGCTATACTGATAACTACATGCTTTTGACAACTCAATGCACCTATCCCAATACTAGTAAGTTCCCTTGCCCCGGGGCTATATTTTCAACTAGTTGTTGTATTTTTTCTTATTGACTCTCAGGTACAGCTGAGTTGTTTACTGTCTGTTGTTTTCCCATGATTGTTTTTTTTTTTTTTAATTTCTGTTGGATGATAATGAAAGCTACTTTTGGGGAAATTTTTATGTTTTATTCTACTTGTAAATACTATTCATAAAGTACCCTCTTTTTTGGCTCAGAGCAGTTGCAGTTTCTCAAGACCGCATTTCCATTTTACAACGTGGCTCTCACGAGAGTGTCTCCACTGAATACAGGCACTTCATTAGATAATGTTAGAGATAACTTAATATATTTTGCTAGCTACAGGAAAGCAATCACACTCCAAGCTCTGAATTTCATCCCTTAGTGAATCAAGAGCAAGTTTCCTATGGAAAGACAGGTTTTTAGCTGAGTTTTTGTTGTTTAAGGAAAGTTAAAGTACAGGATCAAAGGTGAATTATATTGTTATGTCTGCAAAGCCTTTTAGAGTTGTGCTGACATGTTTTGCTTATAGATGAATTCACCAAGAGAGAAGGAGAATGTTTCAGGTGCTACTAGCAAGTGTATATAGAAATAATGACAATTAGTCCTGTGTAAATCCACCATTGATAAGAGAATAATTGAGTCAAAGGAAAGAAAACATGTAAGAACTGGATATACACGAGTCTTCTGTTATTTTTAATACAGCACGATTCACAACAGCAAAGACGAAATAAACCTAGATGCCCATCAATGTTAAGAAATCTTTTATTTTAGTGTGTAAACTCCATGCCTAAGGGCACGAAGATTCTTTCCACTGTTTATGTGAATACCTCTGCTTTTCTTTTTCCTCTGTCTTCATGCCTTGGGCCCTTGTTCTTGTACAATCTTAACAGAGAAAATATAAAGAAAGAAATTCCTAACACTCATTGAGTAGGCACGTTTTCCCTTCTGATGAAGGCATTGTGCCATAATGAAAAAGGCATAGGTTTGAAGTATACTTTGCAAAATGCAGAATTGCAAAATTTCATTATAAATAGGAAAACGTTCTTTGTAATTTATATTATGCTTTATTTTCTAGGATACAACTTAGAATTTTAAAATAGTTTGATTATAAAGATCAGATATGCTCTTACACTGGAGTTGCAGGAGCTGCATACTTAATGTTTGTATTATATATGTTTTTTTCCTCAATGTATTTTAATCAGTGAATTATAATTGCCTGGAGTTTTGACAGTCATAGACAGTTTTCAACATCAAAGTGAAAGGAGACAAAGAATAGGAATAGTATTCTACCAAAGGCATATAAATGCACAGCTGTAGTCTCTATCTTCCAGACACTTTCTATCCCAGACACACACACATAAAATGAGCTTTTATTTTTATTGTATAGATTATTCTGATCAATACCTGTATTAGCAAATTGTGTAGGCTAGGCCACACAATGCTTTACAAGACTATTTAAATTAGAGTTAATATTAGAGTATATCTGTAGAATGATGCCATAAATCAATTAGGTTGCAGTTAATATTGTTGAGCCTCAAAAATGGAAGCTATATTTACAAACAGCACTTCCATTAAGAATTTTACTCTATGTTCTAGAAACAAATCTACTTTTTAGTCCACAATTGGTGTAATGTTACCTGACTTCATTTCATTTATCCGTGCACAGAAATTAAGGAAGAAAATATAAATGCATAAAAATAAGAAAAATAATGACAAATAATGAAAAGATGTAGCAATCTAAATTTTTTTTTTTTAAGTTCTAGGGTACATGTGCATAACGTGCAGGTCTGTTACATATGTATACTTGTGCCATGTTGCTGTGCTGTACCCATCAACTCGTCAGCACCCATCAACTCGTCATTTACATCAGGTATAACTCCCAGTGCAATTCCTCCCCTCTTCCCCCTCCCCGTGATAGGCCCCGGTGTGTGATGTTCCCCTTCCCGAGTCCAAGTGATCTCATTGTTCAGTTCCCACCTATGAGTGAGAACATTTGGTGTTTGGTTTTCTGTTCTTGTGATGTTTGCTGAGAATGATGGTTTCCAGCTGCATCCATGTCCCTACAAAGGACACTAACTCATCCTTTTTTACGGCTGCATAGTATTCCGTGGTGTATATGTGCCACATTTTTCTTAATCCAGTCTGTCACTGATGGACATTTGGGTTGATTCCAAGTCTTTGCTATTGTGAATAGTGCTGCAATACACATACGTGTGCATGTGTCTTTATAGCAGCATGACTTATTATCCTTTGGGTATATACCCAGTAATGGGATGGCTGGGTCATATGGTACTTCTAGTTCTAGATCCTTGAGGAATCGCCATACTGTTTTCCATAATGGTTGAACTAGTTTACAATCCCACCAACAGTGTAAAAGTGTTCCTATTTCTCCACAACCTCTCCAGCATCTGTTGTTTCCTGACTTTTTAATGATTGCCATTCTAACTGGTGTGAGATGATATCTCATTGTGGTTTTGATTTGCATTTCTCTGATGGTCAGTGATGATGAGCATTTTTTCATGTGTCTGTTGGCTGTATGAATGTCCTCTTTTGAGAAATGTCTGTTCATATCCTTTGCCCACTTTTTGATGGAGTTGTTTGTTTTTTTCTTGTAAATTTGTTTGAGTTCTTTGTAGGTTCTGGATATTAGCCCTTTGTCTGATGAGTAGATTGCAAAAATTTTCTCCCATTCTGTAGGTTGCCTGTTCACTCTTATGGTAGTTTCTTTTGCTGTGCAGAAGCTCTTTAGTTTAATGAGATCCCATTTGTCAATCTTGGCTTTTGTTGCCGTTGCTTTTGAGAGTTGAAAGGTAAATGGTTTCTACAAAGATTCAAATTAACAGAAATTTTTTCTAAACATGGTAAAATGTGTAACTATGCATGTGTATATATTTCTTTTTAAACATCTTTTTGTGATTATAAAAATTATTCTCACTGTAAAATTTCTGGAAAATGTAGCAGCATGTGAAAAGAAAAAAGCACCCAGTCTCTCATTATCATTCAAACCCTTGATCCTGTTTGGCGTATGTACTTCGAGGCCCTTTTCTGTATTTGTAAACAAAGTTGAGATGGTTTTGTTTATATGTATTTTAATTGTTTTTATTTGATTTTATATCTTCAAGTTTTACCCTTAGTATCAAATCACCCCTGTTATTAAACCTTATTAACCAGTGGGTTTTCATCTTACTGGCCATGAAATAAATAATCCTGGCTCACCATGGGACTTTATTTTCTCCCACTCTCTTCTCACTCACTCCACACTAGCCAGCCAAGACTTACTTGTTCTTCCTCAACCATGCCAAGAACATCTCTTTCTTTTGGGGTCTTTGTCTTTACCATCCCCTCTACTCACAGTGCCCTTTCCCTTCGTGTATATATGGCTTGTTCTCCCTCTTAATTCGAGTGTCTGTTCTAATAACACCTCATAAGAAAACCTATCCTATTCCATCACTGTGTATATTCCTAGTCTACTTGGTTTTCTTCATATTACCTGTGATAAGTATTTCTTTTCCTATAGTCTACTTTTTCCCCTTATTTTAGACACACAAACACACACACACATACATAGCCCAGAACTCTAGTAGAGTCTTGTTTTATTCACTGCTCAATTAAGAGAACTTAGACTAATGTCTGATGCATAGTACATAATAATTTATTTTATTTTATTTTATTTTATTTTATTTTTATTATTTTTTTTTTGAGACAGAGTCTTGCTCTGTCACCCAGGCTGGAGTGCGGTGTTGTGATCTCAGCTCACTGCAACCTCTATCTCCCAGATTCAAGCAATTCTCCTGCCTCAGCCTCCCGAGTAGCTGGGATTACAGGCATGTGCCACCACGCCTGGCTAATTTTGTAATTTTAGTAGAGATAGGGTTTCACTACGTTGGCCAGGCTGGTCTCGAACTCCTGACCTCACGTGATCTGCCCACCTCAGTCTACCAAAGTGCTGGGATTACAGGCATGAGCCACTGTGCCCGGTCACACATTTAATAAATAATTGTTGAATAAATAAGTTTATTGGCTTCAAATATTCAATTTCATAGGTAAATCTTATTTTATTTAACTGTATAGTTGGGCAATGCTCCATTAAATAGTGAAATAATTAGCATATTTAAAATAAGTTTTTTCAAACTATACCACAGGGCTACAGTTACCAACACAGCATGGTACAGGCACAAAAACGGACACATAGACCAATGGAAGAGACTAGAGAACCCAGAAATAAGGCCGCGCACTATCAGATCAGGTACAAAAATCTCATCTTCCATGAACCTGACTAAAACAAGCAATGGGGAAAGGACTCTCTATTCAATAAATGGTGCTGGGATAACTGGCTAGCCATATGCAGAAGATTGAAACTGGACTCCTTTCTTATATGATATATAAAGATTAACTCAAAATGGATTAAGGACTTAAATGTAAAACCTAAAACTATAAAAACCCTGGAAGACAACCTAAGCAATATCATTCTGGACATAGGAACGGGCAAAAGATTCATGACAAAGACACCAAAAGCAACTGCAACAAAAGCAAACATTGGCAAATGGGATCTAATTGAACTCAAGAGGTTCTGTACAGCGAAGGAGACTGTCAACAGAGTAAACAGACAACCTGCAGAATGGGAGAAAATTTTGCAAACTATGAATCTCATAAAGGTCTAATATCCAGCACCTATAAGCAACTAAAACACATTTACAAGAAAAAACAACCCCATTAGAAAGTGAGCAAAATAAAATGTGGTACGTATACACTATGGAATACTATGCAAACACACACACAAAAAAAACACCACAAGATTATATCCTTTGCAGAGACATGGATGTAGCTGGAGGCCATTATCCTTAGCAAACTAACGCAGGAACAGAAAACCAAATATTGCATGTTCTCACTTAAACGTGGGAGCTAAATGATGAGAACACATGGGCACATAGAGAGTAACAACCCATAGAGCTTATCAGAAGATGGAGGATGGGAGGAGGGAGAGGATGAGGAGAAATAACTAACAGGTACTAGGCTTAATACCTGGGTGATGAAATAATCTGTACAACAAACCGCCATGACACAAGTTTACCCGTGTAACAAACCTGCATATTTTCCCATGAACTTAAGCTAAAGTTTAAAAAAGTGAGCAATGGACACGGACAGATGCTTTTCAAAAGAAGAGATACATGCAGTCAACAAGCACATAAGAAAAGCTCAACATAACTGATAATTAGAGAAATGCAAATCAAAACCACAATGAGATACCATCTCACACCAGTCAGAATGGCTATTAATAAAAAGACAAAATATAGGTGCTGGAAAGGTTGTGGAGAAAAAGGAACACTTTTACATTGGTGGGAGTTTAAATTAGTTCAACCATTGTTTGTGGAAGACAGTGTGGTGATTCCTCAAAGACCTAAAAACAGAAATACCATGCAACCTAGCGATCTCATTACTAGGTAGTGTTTTTTTAAAGTAAACATTAGTGTTCTTCTTTGCTTTTTCCTTTTTTTCTGGTGTTTTGTCTATAGTCTTTGGCATTTCTTGGCTTGTAGATACATCACTCAATCTTCCATCTTCAGGTGGCATTTTCACTGTGTCTTCGCGTCATTTTCCTGTGTCCAAATTTTTACATTTTATAAGGACACCAATCATATTGGATTAGGGCCTGTTCTAATAAATGCAGCTTAACTTGATTACCTCTTTAAATACCCCGTTTCCAAATGGGGTCACATTCATAGTTATTGAGGGTAAGAATTGCAATATATCCTTTGAGAGAGATGCAATTCAACCAATAACACTAATGTTTACCTAAAGAAACATGTTTTACTTTATTTTATTGATCAATATCTGTATTGTAAAGTGTACTGCTTTAATAATTATAGTTTTATACTGTTTTATTTGTATAATACAATCAATCTTCATATATCAACTTTTTAAAATATCTTACTCTCATTTTTATTTACAGATGGGTTTCAGAATATTTTTCTTCCCACATCTGTTAAATCTATAATTTAGGAAAAAATTGATATTTTTCAAGTTTTTTTTCTGTTTAGGAGCATGGTGTATTTCTCAGTTTATGTATTTTCTTTTAAATATGTTCACATGATTTTATACTTTTCTTCATAAAATACTGTCAGAATGCTTGAATAGGTTATTTTTTAATTTTTGTGGGTATGTAGTAGGTGTATATATTCATGGGTTGCATGAGATATTTTGATATCAGCATGCAATGTATAAGAATCATATCAGGATAAATGGGCTATCCATCACCTCAAGCATTTATCCTTTATGTTACAAACAACCCAGTTATACCCTTTTGGTTATTTTTAAATGAACAACTAAATAGTTTTTTACTATAGTAACCCTGTTGTGATAGCAAATAGTAGCTCTTAAACATTCTTTCTATTTTTGTACCCACTAACCATTCCCACTTCCTCCTTACCTCCCGCTCCACTACCTTTCCCAGCCTCTGGTACCTATCCTGCTATTCTGTCTCCATGAGTTGAATTGTTTTGATTTTCAGATTCCACAAATAAATGAGAATATGTGATGCCTGTCATTCTGTGCCTGGCTTATTTCACTTAACATAATGTCCTCCAGTTCCATCCATGTTGTTGCAAATGACTGGATCTGAAAATATACCACATTTTCTTTATCCATTCATTGGTTGATGGGCACTTAGATTGCTTCTAAATCTTGAATATTGTGAATAGTGCTGCACTAAACATGGGAGTGCAGAATCTCTTCAATATATTGATTTCTTTTCTTTTGGGTATATAGCTAAAAGGGGGATTGCTGGATCGTGTGGTAGCTCTATTTTTAGATTTTTGAGGAACCACTAAACAGTGGTTCCTCCATAGTGGTTTTACTTAGGTACATTTCCACCAACAGTGTTCAAGGGTTTCCTTTCACCACACCCTCACCAGCATTTGTTATTGGCTGTCTTTTGGAAATATGCCATTTTAACTGCGGTGAGATGATATCTCATTTTAGTTTTGATTTGCATTTCTCTGATTATCAGTGATTTGTGCACCTTTTCATATACCTGTTTTCCATTTGTACATCTGAGAATTGTCTATTCAGATCTTTTGCCCATTTTCTAATTGGATTACTAGACATTTTTCTATATAGTTGTTTGAGCTCCTTATGTATTCTGGTTATTAATTTCTTGTTAGAGGGGTAGTTTCCAAGTATTTTCTCTCATTCTGTGTGTTCTCTCTTCACTTTGTTGATTATTTTTGCCATACAGAAGTTCTTTAACTTGATATGATTCCATTTGTCCCTTTTTGCTTTGGTATCTTGTGCTTGTAGAAAATTACTCAATAAATTTTGCCTAGACAAATGCCCCAGAGAGTTTCCTTGATGCTTTCTTGTATAATAGTAGTTTCATAGTTTGAGATCTTACATTTATGTCTTTAATATATTTAATTTGATTTTTTATATGGTTAGAGATAAGAGTCGTTTCATTTTCCTGCATATGGATATCCAGTGTTCCCAGACCATTTGTTAATGATGTCATTTTCCTAATATATGTTCTTGGAATCTTTGTCAAAAATGTCAAAAATGAGATATATGGATTTCACTCTGGGTTCTCTATTCTGTTCCATTGATTTATATGTCTGTCTTTACACAAGTACCATGCAGTTTTTGTTACTATAGCTTTGCAGTACACTTTAAAGTCAGGTATAATTTAAAGTGATTCCTTCAGTTTTGTTCATCTCGCTTAGGATAGCTTTGGCTATTCTTGAATTTTGGTGGTTCTATATAAATTTTAGGATTTTTTTACTATTTTTGTGAAGAACGTCATTGTTATTTTGATAGAGATTGCATTGACTCTGTAGACTGCTTTTGGAAATGTGCGTGTTTTACCAGTACTAATTATTCCATTGGAAAATATTTTTCCATTTTTTTGTGTCCTCTTCAATTTCCTGAACCAATGTTTCATAGTTTTCATTTTAGAAACTTTTCTCTTGTTTAGTTAGGTTAATTCCTAGGTATTTTATTTTCTTTGTAACTATTGCAAAGTAAATAGAATTATTCATTTTTCAAATTGTTATCTCTCTGGCATATGAAACTGCTACTAATTTTTTAATGTTTATTTTGTACCCTGCAACCATGCTGAATTCATTTATCAGTTCTAATAGTTTTTTTGTGTGTGGAGTATTTAGTTTTTCCAAATATAAAAGATTCACACCATTCAAACAAGAATAATTTTGATGCCTTTATTTTTTCCTGTTGCTTGATTGCTTTGGCCAGGACTTCCAGTACTATGCTGAATAACAGTGGTGAAACTGGGAATGCTTGTCATGTTCCTGACCTTAGAGAAAAGGCCTTTGGCATTCCCCATTTGGTATGATACAAGCTATGTGCCTTTTATTATGTTGAGAAATGTATTAATAACTTCTATACCCAGTCTTTTGAGAGTTTTTAAATGAAGTCATGTTGAATTTTATCATATGCTTTTCGAGCATCAATTTAAATGACCATATGGTTTTTGTCCTTCATTCTGTTGATATGATGTGTCACATTGATAGATGTGCATATGTTCACCATTTTTGCATACTTGGAGTAAATCCCATTTGGTCAAGTTGAATAATCTTTTTAACGTGTTGCTAAATTTCATTTGCTAGTATTTTGTTGAGGATCCTTGCATCAATATTTATCAGTAATAATGGCCTATAATCTTTTTCTGATGTGTCTCTGTCTGGTTTTGGTATCAGTATAATACTGGCCTCATACAGTGAGCTTGGAAGTTTTCCTTCCACCTCTATTTTTCATAATAGTTTGAGTAAAATTGATATTAATTGTTCTTTAAATATTTGGTACAATTCAGCAGTGAAGCCATTGGCATGGGTTTTTCTTTGCTGGGAGACTTATTATTACAGCTTCAATTTTATTACTTGTTATTGGTCTGATAAAGCTTGGGATTTCTTCATGGTTTAATCTTTGTCTGTTGTATATGTCTAGGTATTTATCCATTTATTCTTGATTTTCCAATGTATTGGCATACAAGTTGTTCATAGTAGCCTCTAATAATCCTTTGAATTTCTGCAATAGTTGTAGTGTCTCCTTTTTTCATCTCTGATTTTATTTATTTGGGTCTTCTCTCTTTTTGTTTTAATTAGTCTAACTAAAGCTGTATCAATTTTGTTTATCTTTTCAAAAATCAACTTTTTGTTTTGTTGATCTTATGTATTATTTTCTTCATTTCAGATTTATTTCTGCTTTAGTCTTTATTATTTCTTTTCTTCTACTAATTTTGAATTTGGTTTGCTCTCGCTTTTGTAGTTCTTTAAAATGCATCATTAGTTTGTTTATTTGATGTTTTTCTTCTTTTCTGATGTAGGCACGTATAGTTATAAACTTCCTTCTTAGTACTGCTTTTGCTGTGTCACTTAGGGGTTTTTAAATTTTTTTTCTAGACAACATCTCACTATGTTGTTTAGGCTGGCTTTGAACTCCTGGGCTTAAGCAATCCTCCCACCTCAGCCTCCCAAAGTGTTTGGATCACAGGCACAAACCGTGACACCTGGCCAAAACTGTTTTTTCTGTTCAATATCTTCAAGTTGAGTATGTTTAACAATGTGCAATATTTGCATTTTATGTTTGAGTGTTTGAGATTTGTTTTTATATGCATTGTCATACATAGGAAAAGAAAAATATTATCCTTTAATTACATTTTTTTCCAGTAATTAGGTTTTCCACGTGTGTGTGTGTGTGTGTGTGTGGCTGTGTCACAGTTTTACTCTGTCACCAAAGCTGGAGGGCAGTGGCACAATCTCAGTTTACTGCAATCTCTATCTCTCGGGTTCAAGTGATTCTTGTGCCTGAGCCTCCCCGGTAGATGTACAACAGGCATGCACCACCACACCTGGCTACTTTTTGTATTATTAGTAGAGATGGGGTTTCTCCATGTTGGTCTGGCTAGGCTCAAACTCTTGACCTCAAGTGATCCACCTGCCTTGCCTAGGTTTTCTACTTCTTAAATGAATTTTTCTTATCATTAAAACCCTTGTTATTTTTTGGTATGTGGTATTTCCATTATCATTTGTTTCAAGAAAATTTTCAATTACATTCTTAATTTTTTCATTGGCCCACTGATCATTCAGAAGCATACCATTTAATTTCCATGTGTTTGTATTGTTTCCCAAATTCCTCTTGTTATTGATTTCTAGTTTTATTTTATCATAGTCAGAGAAGATGCTTGATATAATTTCAATTTTTTTGAATGTCTTAAGACTTGTTTTGTGACCTAACATATGGTCTATCCTTGAGAATGGTTCATGTGCTGTGGAAAAGAATGTATATTCTGCAGCCATTGCATAGAATGTTCTATAAATATCTATTAGGTCCATTTGGTCTACATTAAGATTAGGTCCAATGTTTCTTGATTGATTATCTTATATATAAGATTGAGTGCAATGTTTCTTTGTTGATTTTCTGTTTAGAAGATCCATCCAATGCTTAAACTGGGTGTTGAAGTCTGTAGCTATTATTTTACTGAAGGCTATCTCGTTCTTTAGCTCTAATAATGCTATCTTTATTATCTCAGTGCTCCAGTGCTGGGCGCATGTATTTTTAAAATTGTTATATTCCATTGCTGAATTGATCCCTTTATCATTTATAATGACCTTTTTTTGTCTCTTCTTATAGTTTTTGTCTTGAAATCTATTTCTTCTGCTTTAAGTATAGCTACTCCTGTTCTTTTCTGGTTTCTATTGGCATGAACTATCTTTTTCAATCTCTTTATTTTCAGTCTATGTGTCTTCACAGGTGAAGTGTGTTTCTTGAAGGCAACATATCATTGGCTTTTCTTTTTGTATCCATTTAGCCAGTCTGCATCTTTTGATTGGAGAATTTAGTTCATCTACATTCAATGTTGTTAAGTAAGAAGTTACTCCTGTCATTTTGTCATTTGTTTTCTCATTGTTTTATGGTCTTTTTCTTCTTTCCTATATCTTTTAGTGAAGGCAGTTTTCCCTAGTATGATTTAATTTCTTACTTTTTTATTTTTTGTATATTCATTGTACTTTTTTTATTTCAAGTTACCATGAGGCTTGCAAATAGTATCTTACAACCCATTATTTTAAGCTGATAACAACTTAATAGTGTTTGCATAAATAAACCATTAGAAAACTAATTTAAAAACTCTACACCGTATCTTTATCCCCCTACTTTTTAACGTTTTGTTGTTTCTATTTATATCTTATTGTACTATGTCTTGAAGAGTTGTTGTAGTTATTATTCTTGATTGATTAATCTTTTAGTCTTTCTACTTAAGAGTAGTTTACACACAACATTTACAGTGTTATAATATTCTTTGTTTTTCTGTGCACTTCCTATCTGAATTCCTTCTCTGTTATCTTGAATTTCAATGAGTTTCCTCAAAACAGCTGTTTTGAATTCTTTGTCTGAAAGGTCAAACATCTCTGTCATTCTGAGATTGGCCCCTGGTGTGGTGCCTGATGTAGTTCATTTCAAGAGGTCATGTTTTCTAGACAGTCTTAATGCTTGCAGATGTTTGTCAGTTTCTGGACGTTGAAGAGTCAGGTGTTTATTGTGATCTTTGCAGTCTGAGCTTGTTTGTACCAATCCTTTTTGGGAAGACTTTACAGATATTTGAAAGATCTTCAGTATTGTGATCTAAGCCATATCTGCATTAAGGGGCAAGTCTAACATGTGGTTACCCAAGCCTGCTAACACTGTGGCTCTTGCAGACTTGTAGAGGCACCACCTTGTTGACCTTGGATAGTATCTGGAAGAATTCTCTGGATTACCAGGCAGAGACTTGTTTTCTTCGCTTACTTTCTCCCAAACTAATAGAATTTCTCTCTCTATTATGAACTACCTGGAGCTGGGGGTGAAGTGACCCAAGCATGCATGTGGCCACCACTACTGGGTCTGTGCTGGGTCAGACAGATCTGAAGCCAGGACTGCACCAGGATTCACCCAAGCCCTGCTGTAACTACTACCTAGCTATTGCTTATGTTTTCTCAAGGCCCTGGGGCTTTACAATCAGCACGTGGAGAAGCCAGCCAGGCTTTTTTCTTCCCTTCAGGTTGGCAAGTTCCCCCAGGCCCCAGATGAGTCCAGAGGTGCTGTCTAGGAGCCAGGGATGCAGTCAAAACCTTAGAAGTCTACTCTGTGTTCCATTGTACTGCGGGTGTACTGACACAAACCATGAGATGCAGTACTTTCAATTCTTTCTTACCCTTTCCACAGGTAGAAGAGCCACACCCCACCACCATCATAGGCCCACAGGAAGTACTGCCAGGCCACTGCTAATGTTCTCTTAATTCACACAGGTATTGCTGGGTGTTTCACAGATGTGCTTTTACTGTGAATGGGTTATTATTTCTTATTTTCCCAATGGTTAGTGCTAGTATATATGACACTATTAATTTTTGTACACTGATATATAGCACATTTGTTAAATCACTTTATTTATTGCAACAACATATAAACTAGTTTTAATGCATGTCCTAAGCATGCAATCATATTGCCTACGAGGGCTTATATTTTTAAAAAAATGATTACACTATTTTGGTTTATTTCCAGACATATTTTATTGTTAAAAACTTTTAGGAATAATAATTATAAAATACTACAGTGAATACTATAGTCCTTTTCTTATACACTTTATTATGAATATCTATAATATTTTATTTTATCTATGATTTTGCATGCTTAGTAGACATATTCATTTCTTATCCACAAATATTACTCACTTTTATTTTGAACTTTTAAATTAATGAGTATTTTACTTTTATAAATAGCTTTTGTTTTACATAATCTGTCATATAACATAATAAATCCATTGATAGGAAACATGGCAGTTTACCATAGGAATCTAGATTGTATGAAATTGCTTTGTCCTAATTTTTCTCTCCTAAGCCTATGTCATTGATGGTAAAATCTGGATCTCCAATCAGAGTACCTGAACTTCTGTTAAGAAATTTTAAAGTACTATTTTCCATTTTAAATCTCAGTTCATTATAATTAACATCTAGAAAATGTGGAACCAACTCCTAGAAAGAGTGCTTTTTATTGTATATAAATTGTATCTCAATAAAATTGATTTTTCTAAATACTGAACCCACATTTGTTTAGTTTTTTATATTAATCTATTAATCAATTTGCTAGAACACTAGGGATACAAAAATGAGCAATGAAGAGTAACAGCAGAAAACATACATTTTCTCCTATTATGGGAGGAAGTGGCAGCACACATCATTCAAATATTCACATTATGGAAGAGGAGTTTATAAATGCAATAAATAATCTAATAGAATAAAAATATTTAATGGAAGCATGCAGGAGTAGGGAAACAGTTATATTGATGAGGGAGTGGTGGTCTGGGAAGTCTTTCTAGCAATGATAATTTTTGAGATGAGTTCGGAAGTATTAGTGAGAATGACAGTTTGAAGGAGAGAGGTAGGAGTGTCATAAAGAAAGGGAAATGTTTATGTAAAACCCTTGTGTCCGAAGCAGCTGAAATGCCTGAGAAACTGAAAGATTATTAAACAAGCTGTAACTCTATAAAGTAAGCAGGAGAATATTAGATGCAACTGGCAGGGCCAGATGATGCCATGACTCTATGGATTATGCCAGTAATTTTTATTTTTATCCTAAGAACACTGGGCAGCTGCTGAGGGATTTAGCAGTTAGGATGAGTTAAATTATCATGTATCATGGTAGAGGCAGGTGAAATGAAGAGGAGTGGATGAAATGACATATATTTAGAAAATAAAAGTCTATAGCTAAATGAGAAATTAAATCTTCTTCAAAGGTCCCTCCAAATTAGGAAAATGAAACTATGCAGGTCTCACGTCAGGTTGAGCTGCAACAGTCAGTGTCTGTTTCCTTCTGAAACTAGAAGATGTGCTTCAGAAAGTAAACAATTGCTCTGGGAGATGGAATGTATTGCTGTAAACCGGAGTTTTTCTATACCTTGTAGACTCTTTTATGTAGTATTCTTACACCCTAATATTACAGCCTTGAATCAAGAAACTTTTTCTTTAAAACTGTATAGATCACACCTTTAAATGAAGAATGAGTACTTTTATTTTACAAATAGCTTTCATTTTACATATATAATCCTTGGTCTTTGAGACGTTGCACTTTAATTTCAATGTATCGATTATCTCTATGCACTAGTTAAGACTATTTTGGTTATAATTCATTATAAATTAACTGCGGTAGCATAAGCAAAAGTCACTGCTCTTGTGGAGGACGCATTTAATTGTTGAGAAACCAGATTGCATACTTTCTCTGTCTCCATCTCTCTCTTCTGCCTTCTCTATGTGTCATTTCCCTCAAATGACTTAGTGAAATGTGACTGCCATCAAGTTTACGTATTATAGATCCACTTACCAGTCCCCCTCTTTCTCTCTCTCTTTCTCTTTCTTTTTCTTATTGACTAAATTCTAAATTCCTGTGGAAGGGACTCTGATTAAACCAGTTTGGATCAGCTTTCCAACCCTTGTGCAATTAGCCACAATCATAATGATTGGTTGTAAATGAAGATAGCTTCTGTGGATGCTTCTTCATCTGGGAAAAGGAATAGCTGGAAGTAAAGGGGGTGAGTTGAGGTGGGAGAACATTCTAAAATGTTTGCAATTTACAGATAATTTTTCTCAAATACTCAATTTAAAAATGGCCTGGATAATACTGTATTTTAATACATCCTTCACAAAATACAACTGTTAATATGTTATCAAGACCCCTAGAACATACACTTGGAAATATTTTATAGCATTATAATATAACTATTTTACACAAAGATTTATAAACGTAATATATATTATGACCTGGTATTTTGAAGGCACAAAACATACATGAGGATAACAACAGAAGCTTTTTCTTTCCTATTAAGTTTGCTTAACAATTGCTTTCTCCCCTGGAATGAAATTTTATGTAAGTCCCACTGCTTTCCCAGTCCATCTAAATAATGAAAGTTGTCTGGTCACTTCAAAAATCTTAAAGAATACATTTTAGTGTGATAACTGAAATTTGTAACGTCCAAGTTAATTTTTTTCTCATCTGTGAGCTTGAGTTTACCTAGGTAAAAAAGTAGATGGGTAGTTTCCCATCCTTCATTTCACCTCCTTCCAGATTCACTAGCCCTTGTTTCTGCCCTTGAAAAAGAAGATTTAGGTTAAAAGGCACAGATTCATGTCACTGATAGAGTTGTGCTACGGCATCGGAATGCTTGAGAAGTGACATATTTGAAAGCTAAATCTTCTGTCATGAGAACATGATTGAGGAATCCTTCTGGTTGATTGCTTATGACTCATTGCTCAGCTCATCCAGGTGGCCCTCTTGGTGGAGGGTCTTTAAGATAACTCCAGGCCAGCTCTGATTGACAGGTATCACGGCTAGACACCAGAAAACAAACATTTTTCCAAGTTAATGAAAGTGCCACTTGCTGTTCTTGCAGCCATGTCTTGGCAGCCTAAAGCAATATAGTCAGAGCCTCTCTCTTCAGACTTTTAAGATATAGGTCAGAGTCCTGTGCTTTCATTCCTTAACTCCATGAGATCTTTGTCATGCTCTTTTAGTGGTCATCTTGCAGCCTCTATCCGTGGGCTTAACGTAAAAAGGAAGCACTCCTCTTATTCCCCACAGAGCACACCCAAAATTATTCTCAAATTTCCCTTTCACTCTTGAAGTATGGTCTGTGGAGCTGCAGTATGACCTAAGAAATTATTGAAATTATACAATCTCAGGTCTCACCCCAGACCTAATGCATTTTAACAAGATCTCCAAGTGATTTGTACACAAATTGAAGTTTAAGAGCATCGTTTTACTTCACCTCTACTATTTTATAACATCAATATGGAAAATGGATTAATATTGGCTGAAATGGATTTTGTAATCTCAGCATATCCCGCATAAGTAGTGCAGCACGTGGAAAGGGATTTCGGTCTTTGAGACCTCAGCTAAGACAAAATAAGAGAACTGCTTCAATATATGCATTATTCTAATACTTATCATAAAAATGCAAAATTCAAGAAAATAGTGAGAAAATTTTTATGATTATAGTAGTTAAAGACAATTATTGTGAATGTTTTCACTTTTACGTCTATGCCAAATTACATATTTGATGTTTACTTAGAAATAAAAATGTGATAAGAATGTGCAATGTTAGTATATTCATTAAGGATAAATGAAATATTTTATTTTTAATATACTTATTATTCGTGAACATATGTGCTTATAAAATCAAACTACCAAGGAATTTGGTTAAAAACCTACAATTCCCTTTCATTCCTCTACTCACCATCTCATAACTAATCCCCTCTTCTTAGCCAATTTTGCTTTATTATTTGGTAAATATTGTTCAAGACTTCTTTCCTACATATACACATATTGGAAAATGTTTAACATAAATTGGTGTGTAATAGAAGTCTGTTTTGCAACATGATTTTTACATCCTGGAATGTCACAGTGATCCTTGTATATTAATACATTTAGATCTAAATCATCTTTTTAATTACCAGAGAGTATATTAATTATGAATATGCCAAACCTTAAGCCACTTCCCTACTGGTGTGTATTTGGATTGCCTTCAAGTTCTAACTTGAAGACTGTTCTAACATAGATGCTCTGAACCAAGCATCAGTTCTACTCCTGCATCACTTCTCATTTTATCAATGCACTGGGGTTCCTTTAGGTTTTCTATTCTAGAACCTATTTGGCCTACACCTCCCTTTGAAGTACAGATTTCTCACTCATGCTCTACACTGTTGAAGATCCACGAGACTCACTGTGAGTCAACAATCTTGCTCAAAGCAATTTGGCAAGACTTTCCGACAAAGTCTCATTCTCTGGCTGCTCACTGTCTACGGCCTAATTCTTGGATATTTGTCTTTCCATTTTTAGATTATCATATCTACTTTTGGCCTCCTGAGTTTAAACTGCCTTCTCCTTCTTTGTAGAAACAGATTTCAACTGAGTCCCTGGCACTGCCCACTCACCTAGGTTCAGCACTCTCTCCAGCTTTGGGTGTGAAAATTCTCAAACCAGCTCCCAAAAGATTCACCCAGCATTAAGCATATGAATGCAAATTAAAACCATGATGTGACAATTTTTTTGTGACACAAAAAGAAAGAAAAAATTACAAAACACAGTGTTGATGAAGATGTGTGGAAGTCAGCACTCCTTTTCACTGCTTCTAGTAGAATTTGTATCACAAGCATTAAAACGGTGCTTCGCTATTGACGCAACCATTAAACTTCAAGAAAAAGTGTTCTGAGAATATATTCATGATACTTGCAAATCTTTATCTTTAGTGATTTCGGATCCAGAATGGTTTATAATTGCAATACATTTGAAGCTACTGTTTATCCTAAAAAGGACTAGTATTTCGCTTTGAAGATGGAGGGTGATAAAATCATTAAAAATAATGATGTGAAAGATTAACTGATAACATAAAAATCTTTTCCTTAGATTGTTAAATGAGTCAAAGCAAGTTATAAGCCAGTTTATACAGACTACTCTTTAAGATACTGTAGACCAATACTTTCTCTGTCTAGTTTTCTAAATTTAACCTTACTACAGGTAAAATTTCTCAGAAGCAGACCGAATAGTCAGGATAGCACATGCTAGAAGCCTAATGACAATGCCCTTGATGTCAGTGAGTTTTAGTAGTCTGATAAAATATATTACTTATAATGTGATTTGTTTCATATTTTAATTAAAATCATTGTTTACTGGTAACTTCGTTTGTAGACTAATTTATTTTGAGCATAAAACCTCTAGTCTTTTGCTAATTTGAATTGATACCATTTTATAAGAATTAGTGAGAAATGCTAATATCAGTCTTTCTGCCATATTTGACACAGTAGAGTTATCTTCCTGTTTAAATCTCTCTGTGTCTTGCCTTACAAAACATTTTATAGCCCAGCTTTCTCCCTCCCTGACAGTACTGTTCTCTGGCTACCTTTCTTCTTGTTTCTCCATTATTATAAATATTCCCGAAAATCCCACCTTTGAGCTTTGCCCTTATGTTTCATTTCTAATGGCAATAGCAATTCATTCATTAGCTCACTCATTCATAAATATGTTTTTTCAACACATACTTATTACTTATGTTCCACATACTGGGATGGATGATGTCACACAATTTTGAGTAGGTCATGTTTACTTATTTGAATCACACAAGACATTTAAAATTTAGTGATGTTGATGTATAAATAATAGTAGCTAACATTATTAAGTGTTTTTCATGAGTAAGGTACTCATATATTACATTAAGTTCTCACAAAACCTAATGAAGTGGACATTAATTTCATCCAGAATTTAGAGAAGAGTCTTATCATCATAAGTATGTTTTCTATGTTGTATTTATATGAGCAGGTGAGGCATTTTTCAATAGGTCCATTCTTTTCACCTGCCAAGTAGGGGCAAACTAAGCAGTGGTTTAATGACAGTAGTTACCTCCTGGGAATCCCATTATAATCACCTGGAGGAGCTTTTGAAACTTTCATTTCCCAGGACACATTTCAAACCAACTAAATCACAAACTCCTGGGAAGGCAGGGAGGCATCAATGTTATTTAAAACTCTCAAGATAATTTCATTATACTGAAGTAAAGAATCACTGCTTAAACTTTGTTTGCATATCAGAATTATCCAAGGGGCTTCAAAACCTGATGCTAGGCATTCCTAGCAATTTTGATGTAATTGTCCTGAGGTTGAGACCAGGTATTAATACTTTTGAAAATCTGTAGATAGATAATTAGATAGGATTAAGAATCTCTGTAATGGGACCCCCATTTACTTAGTTATAATTATTAGATGTGTTAAATTATCTTAAATGATTATTTAGCCCTACCCTAAACCTTTTTCACTCAAAGAAAGTAGAATATCTTTGAGAGTTTATTTAGCCTTTCTGCAAAGAAGTTGGTTCTGTAATCATAGTTGGCTTTATTCCATTTTTTAAAAACAATACCCTTAACAGGGAATTGCTCACTCATTCATTTGTTTTAGTTTTAAAATATTGTTTTCCTTACCAAATTATTTGATATTAAACCGAGACAAAATAATTCAACTAATTAATTAATTCAATAGGTATTTGTTTGCTAATAATTAAGCGAAATGCCATACCATACCATTTTCTGCCGACTTAATACAAAGAAATACATGAACATAAAATAATCATTGACATAGTCATTCTGAATAACACATAAAAGAAAGTTAATTCTAAAATGTGTAGTTTAACATCAACTTAGATGGAATTGGTGAGAAAGCACACCAATATTACACTATTACACCATGCAATAATTAATTGAATATTTAAATTCTTATGTTTTAATATTTGTACTTATCTAACCACATACTGTCAAATATATTAATAAAACATCTATAATCCCTCCTTGTAGTTGTAATTAAAACAGAGCCTTGCTTTAACTAAAAAATGATTTTAACTAATAATGTTTATATTATAATGTATATTTACAGAAAACATATATAACAATATATATAATATTATAATATAATACACACTGGGCAAGACAACTTTTGTGGCCACATATTTGCAGCATTCTTTAACAAGAATTGTTGGTACTATTTGAAAACATAACCTGAATATAATTATTTATCATATTTCTACAGTCAAAACTCTAATCCAGTTCTCCATAGTCTTTCACCTGGACTACTGTGATACCCTACTATCTAGTCTTCCTACTTGATTATTTTTCCCTATAACCCATCCACTCCACATTAGCAAAAGTAATATTTTAGGAATACAAATCAGGTGATACACCTTTCTTGTTTACAACTCTCCAGTGGTTTCTGTCAGAATTACAGAGACTGGGCACGATGGCTCACACCTGTAATCCAAGCACTTTGGGAGGCTGAGGCAGGCAGATCACCTGAGTTCAGGAGTTCCAGACCAGTCTGGTTAACATGACAAAACCCTATCTCTACTAAAAATACAAAATTAACCGCGCGTGATGTTGCATGCCTGTTATCCCAGTTACTCTGGAGGCTGAGGCAGGAGAATCACCTGAACCTGGGAAGCGGAGGTTACAGTGAGTCAAGATAGACTCACTGTACTCCAGCCTGGGCAACAGAGTGAGACTCTATTTCAAAAAAAAAAAAAAAGAAAAAAAGATTTAGAATTCATTTTTATCACAATTAAAATAGAAGGTCCTACCTCTCTTTCCTCTCCCCATGTCATTTACTCTGTCATTCACTAAGCTCTAGTGGCATTAATCTTTTTTGTTGTTGTTGTTCCTCTTATATGACAGAGCATTTGCAACAGTTCTAGCCTCTACTTGAAATGTTCTTCCTGTAGATCTTTGTGTGATCCCTTTAGTACCATGAAGAACTGAATGATCAAAGCATACTCTCACAAACAAAGCACTTACCAATACAAGAGTGACAAATAATTAGTAAAGTATACAAGGAAAAAGCAAGCAAACAAACCATATTTCAACATTGTTTCCAGGATGACCAATGGAAATCATAGGCATGTGATTCATTTGTTACACAAGATAGATTAGAAAACCTGAATAGCTATATGACTATTAGGGAAATTGAATTTGTAGTTACAACCTTCAGAAAAATATATTTCTAGGCTCAGATATATCCACTATAAATTCTACCAAACACTTAATGGAGAAATAATACCAAATCTGAACAATCTATGCCAAAAAAATAGAAGAGAAGATTATACGTCCTAACTCATGTTATAAAGTCAGGATTAGCCTTATACCAAAATTATACAGATAATAAAAAAGAAAAGAAAATACAGACCTATTTCCATCATGAATACAGATGCAAAAATTCTCAATATGTTAGCAAATAATGCCCATAAATATATTAAAACACATTAAAACACTAATGTACCATGATCAAGTGGGATTTAGTCCGGGTATGCAAGGATGGTTTAATATTAGAAAATCAATCAATGTCACCCACCACATCAATAGTCTAAGGAAGAAAAGTCACATTTTCTTATCAATGGATGTAAAAATATTTGAACAAAATCCAACACCTATTCAGAATAAAGTTGAACTTTTTTTCCCCAAGATGGTGGATTAGAGGCTTTGTTAGCACACCTCATCTACTTGTAAATAGCAAAATAGTGTGTGGAGATTCACAGTGATCTTTTATTCAAGAAGGAAAATGGGAATTCATTGGAAGAGTGAAGTACACTTCAGATTCTGGGAAACAGAAGGTGAGCAAGCAGCGTTTATGACCACATTTGGCTGAGAACTGTCAGTGAAACCCCAATATAGGAGAAGGGCAGAGAGTGTACCTCTGTGATCTACCTTTCAACTAGGGAACCATACAACCAGGCCATGGAAGAGCACCTTGTCCCTCCCAAGCACTGGTTGTAAGTTGGGGAGAGGCTAAGTGACTGTGAAAAGGAAAGGCACTAGGAAAGGCTTCAGGCATTTTCCCAGTAGGATGCCATTCTCTATCCAGGCACATACCAAGCCAGGTAATGTTTGGCAATCTGGCAGCAGTGGCCACTGAGTACATTTAAGTCTTGGGCTGGAGATTGAAGCACTTGGGGTATGGGAAGGGTGCCCACCAGCAGAACTGAGAGGCAAGTGTGGAATGTACTCCAGCTGCAGGCACTGGAATTAGGCTCTATCCCTCATGGGACTAGAGCATGAGGAGATTTTCCTGGAGCCACAGTTTTGACTGGGTGGCAAGATTGCAGACAGCAACAGCTTTGTTCCTGGGGACCAGTCTGTGTGTGATACTGCAGGGTACCTCATTTTGCTCTCTTAGTCAGGAAAGAGACTGAACTCTGCTGATTCTGAGGAGTGGGAGGGAGGCTGATCCCAATCCTGCTTGCCTGGATTGAAAGCTTGGGCGACTCCTCCCTTCCTGTGCAGAGAATTAGGTGCATCAGTGGTTTCTCAACTCTTTGCCTGGGCATATCTCTGGGCATTTGGTGGCTGCCCCTTGGACTCCCACTGAAGCTGGTGCTTGCACCAGTCACTGGGGGACTCACGTGTCATCTTGTCCAGTCCAGCTCTGCCCAGCTTCATTCCCCCACTCTGGAGCTAAGTATGGAGCCCGGGTGACGGTACATTCCACAGCCCTGCCCATTGCCTGAGGCACTGGAGAGCTTCTGGTAAATAAAGATCAAGCAGAAGGCATACTGTTACTTCCACAGCCAGCTTTTGCCTGCTAGCGCCACCTACTGGTCTAGAGGTAGGCCTGAACAACCCAATACATAATCGGCCGACACAAGAGTATGGCACTTAGGAAAAATATACAGTTCTTAAAAATCCTGCCACCTCAGTTTCACAGGAGGCTGTGAGACTGCTCACATGCACAGTGCACCACTTCTACAACCAGCATTTGAGCCACCACAATAAGGCTATTTATAACCGAGGAATTCATACGGAGCTTCACCATGGAAAGCATACAGAAGCAAAGCCAAATAATCCATGAAAACATACAGAAGCAAAGCCAAATAATCAACATATATTATAGTCGCATCCTCAAGGAAAACGAAGTCCTGTCCCAATTAAAATAAACTCGAAGAGTGGACAGGAGAAAGACACAGAAGCTGGGATGAAGGGAGAGAAATTTGGGAACCCGGCATGGGCTCTCATGCACCAGGATTCACTTTTAACCACAATAGCTCTGAGGCAATGGATGAGTTGAACTGGCAAGGAGCAACTCAATCTCACCATGGGCTCTGAAACCCCACCAGGAGAGGACCCCTCGACCACTACAGACACTTAAGATAACAGGGAGAGCTGCTTAAAGAAGTGGCAGTGGGTCGGGGGTGGGGGCGTTGCAGCAGCTGATGTGGAGCCCAGAGGGTTTGGTGCTAGAGCACCTGTAGTGGAGCATGGCCAGAGACAGCCATTCCTCTAGGCTCAACTTTCTCCCATAAGAGACTTTAGCCTCAGGAGGCACTATTTGACGTGATCTTTGCAGGACGGTCTTATACATCAGACGGTGCTGGTCGGACCTGAGCACCGGTTGGTCTGCTGGCCTCTCCGAGGGTCCCAGCCTGCCCACATCTGCTTACAGGGCAGTCTTGGGTGCCCTGGGGGCCCACACCATAGCTTCTGTGCCTGACCAGTAGAAAGCTCCAATGAGGTGACCCCTATGGCCACACACTAGCCTGCATGCTCGCTCCCCACACTGCAGCATCCCCTGAGCTCATGGCAATGGGACTGGTATGTGTCTGCATGGGTGGGTTTTGCTTTACTTGCACCACCAGCAAATGGGAGTGCAGTCCATCCCCTTTCTCCCTGCTTGCCACCTTTGCAGAGCAAGCCTTGACGAGCACAGAGCCAGCCAGCCCCATCCCTGCCAGTGCCCCAACCTTGCACTAACACTGTGCAGAGAACAGTGGATCCTCCAATACCCTGAATAATCATTCTTGCTTGTGAGACTAGCCGAATGCAGCAGTGAATCAAAAAGTTTATCTACCACAGTCATGTAGGCTTTATCCCTGGGATGCAAACTTGGTTCAACATAAACAAATCATTAAATGTAATTCATCACATAAACAGGACCAAAGATAAAAACAACATGATTATCTCAATAGATGCAGAAAGGTCTTTCAACAAATTTCAACATCTCTTCATATTAAAAACCCTGAATAAACTTGGTATTAAAAGAACATACCTCGGGGGGCAGAGCAGGATGGCCGAATAGGAACAGCTCCAGTCTCCAACTCCCAGCGCCAGCGACACAGAAGACCGGTGATTTCTGCATTTTCAACTGAGGTACTGGGTTCATCTCACTGGGGAGTGCGGGATGATCCGTGCTGGTCAGCTGCTGCAGCCCGACCAGCAAGAGCTGAAGCAGGGTGAGGCATTGCCTCACCTGGGAAGCACAAGGGGGAAGGGAATCCCTTTTCCTAGCCAGGGGAACTGAGACACACAACACCTGGAAAATCGGGTAACTCCCACCCCAATACTGCGCTTTAAGCAAACAGGCACACCAGGAGATCATATCCCACACCTGACCGGGAGGGTCCCACACCCACGGAGCCTCCCTCATTGCTAGCACAGCAGTCTGTGATCTACTGGCAAGGCAGCAGCCAGGCTGGGGGAGGGGCGCCCACCATTGCTGAGGCTTAAGTAGGTAAACAAAGCTGCTGGGAAGCTCCAACTGGGTGGAGCTCACAGCAGCTCAAGGAAACCTGCCTGTCTCTGTAGACTCCACCTCTGGGGACAGGGCACAGTAAAAAATAACAAACGCAGCAGAAACCTCTGCAGACGCAAACGACTCTGTCTGACAGCTTTGAAGAGAGCAGTGGATCTCCCAACACGGAGGGTGAGATCTGAGAAGGGACAGACTCCCTGCTCAAGTGGGTCCCTGACCCCTGAGTAACCTAACTGGGAGACATCCCCCACTAGGGGCAGTCTGACACCCCACACCTCACAGGGTGGAGTACACCCCTGAGAGGAAGCTTCCAAAGCAAGAATCAGACAGCTACACTCGCTGTTCAGAAATATTCTATCTTCTGCAGCCTCTGCTGCTGATACCCAGGCAAACAGGGTCTGGAGTGGACCTCAAGCAATCTCCAACAGACCTACAGCTGAGGGTCCTGACTGTTAGAAAGAAAACTATCAAACAGGAAGGACACCTACACCAAAACCCCATCAGTACATCACCATCATCAAAGACTAGAGGCAGATAAAACCACAAAGATGGGGAAAAAGCAGGGCAGAAAAGCTGGAAATTCAAAAAATAAGAGCACATCTCCCCCGGCAAGGAGCGCAGCTCATCGCCAGCAATGGATCAAAGCTGGACGGAGAATGACTTTGACGAGATGAGAAAAGAAGGCTTCAGTCCATCAAATTTCTCAGAGCTAAAGGAGGAATTACGTACCCAGAGCAAAGAAACTAAAAATCTTGAAAAAAAAGTGGAAGAATTGATGGCTAGAGTAATTAATGCAGAGAAGGTCCTAAACGAAATGAAAGAGATGAAAACCATGACATGAGAAATACGTGACAAATGCACAAGCTTCAGTAACCGACTCGATCAACTGGAAGAAAGAATATCAGCGATTGAGGATCAAATGAATGAAATGAAGAAGCGAGAAGAGAAACCAAAAGAAAAAAGAAGAAAAAGAAATGAACAAAGCCTGCAAGAAGTATGGGATTATGTAAAAAGACCAAATCTACGTCTGATTGGGGTGCCTGAAAGTGAGGGGGAAAATGGAACCAAGTTGGAAAACACTCTTCAGGATATCATCCAGGAGAACTTCCCCAACCTAGTAGGGCAGGCCAACATTCAAATCCAGGAAATACAGAGAACGCCACAAAGAGACTCCTTGAGAAGAGCAACTCCAAGACACATAATTGCCAGATTCACCAAAGTTGAAATGAAGGAAAAAATCTTAAGGGCAGCCAGAGAGAAAGGTCGGGTTACCCACAAAGGGAAGCCCATCAGACTAACAGCAGATCTCTCGGCAGAAACTCTACAAGCCAGAAGAGAGTGGGAGCCAATATTCAACATTCTTAAAAAAAAGAATTTTCAACCCAGAATTTCATATCCAGCCAAACTAAGTTTCATAAGTGAAGGAGAAATAAAATCCTTTACAGATAAGCAAATGCTTAGAGATTTTGTCACCACCAGGCCTGCCTTACAAGAGACCCTGAAGGAAGCACTAAACATGGAAAGGAACAACCGGTACCAGCCATTGCAAAAACATGCCAAAATGTAAAGACCATCGAGGCTAGGAAGAAACTGCATCAACTAACGAGCAAAATAACCAGTTAATATCATAATGGCAGGATCAAGTTCACACATAACAATCTTAACCTTAAATGTAAATGGACTAAATGCTCCAATGAAAAGACACAGACTGGAAAACTGGATAAAGAGTCAAGACCCATCAGTCTGCTGTATTCAGGAGACCCATCTCACACGCAGAGACATACATAGGCTCAAAATAAAGGGATGGAGGAAGATTTACCAAGCAAATGGAGAACAAAAAAAAGCAGGGGTTGCAATACTAGTCTCTGATAAAATACACTTTAAACCATCAAAGATCAAAAGAGACAAAGAAGGCCATTAAATAATGGTAAAGGGATCAATTCAACAGGAAGAGCTAACTATCCTAAATATATATGCACCCAATACAGGAGCACCCAGATTCATAAAGCAAGTCCTTAGAGACTTACAAAGAGACTTAGACTCCCATACAATAATAATGGGAGACTTCAACACTCCACTGTCAACATTAGACAGATCAACGAGACAGAAAGTTAACAAGGATATCTAGGATTTGAACTCATCTCTGCAGCAAGCAGACCTAATAGACATCTATAGAACTCTCCACCCCAAATCCACAGAATATACATTCTTCTCAGCACCACATCGTACTTACTCCAAAACTGACCACGTAATTGGAAGTAAAGCACTCCTCAGCAAATGTACAAGAACAGAAATTATATCAAACTGTCTCTCAGACCACAGTGCAATCAAACTAGAACTCAGGACTAAGAAACTCAATCAAAACCTCTCAACTACATGGAAACTGAACAACCTGCTCCTGAATGACTACTGGGTACATCACGAAATGAAGGCAGAAATAAAGATGTTCTTTGAAACCAATGAGAACAAAGATACAACATACCAGAATCTCTGGGACACATTTAAAGCAGTGTGTAGAGGGAAATTTATAGCACTAAATGCCCACAAGAGAAAGCAGGAAAGATCTAAAATTGACACTCTAACATCGCATTTAAAAGAACTAGAGAAGCAAGAGCAAACACATTCGAAAGCTAGCAGAAGGCAAGAAATAACTAAGATCAGAGCAGAACTGAAGGAGATAGAGACACAAAAAACCCTCCTAAAAATCAATGAATCCAGGAGTTGGTTTTTTGAAAAGATCAACAAAATTGACAGACCACTAGCAAGACTAATAAAGAAGAAAAGAGAGAAGAATCAAATCGACGCAATTAAAAATGATAAAGGGGATATCACCACCGACCCCACAGAAATACAAACTACCATCAGAGAATACTATAAACACCTCTACGCAAATAAACTGGAAAATCTAGAAGAAATGGATAATTTCCTGGACACTTACACTCTTCCAAGACTAAACCAGGAAGAAGTTGAATCCCTGAATAGACCAATAGCAGGCTCTGAAATTGAGGCAACAATTAATAGCCTACCAACCAAAAAAAGTCCAGGACCAGATGGATTCACAGCTGAATTCTACCAGAGGTACAAGGAGGAGTTGGTACCATTCCTTCTGAAACTATTCCAATCAATAGAAAAGAGGGAATCCTCCCTAACTCATTTTATGAGGCCAACATCATCCTGATACCAAAGCCTGGCAGAGACACAACAAAAAAAGAGAATTTTAGACCAATATCCCTGATGAACATCGATGCAAAAATTCTCAATAAAATACTGGCAAACCGGATTCAGCAACACATCAAAAAACTTATCCACCATGATCAAGTGGGCTTCATCCCTGGGATGCAAGGCTGGTTCAACATTCGCAAATCAATAAACATAATCCAGCATATAAACAGAACCAAAGACAAGAACCACATGATTATCTCAATAGATGCAGAAAAGGCTTTTGACAAAATTCAACAGCCCTTCATGCTAAAAACGCTCAATAAATTCGGTATTGATGGAACGTACCTCAAAATAATAAGAGCTATTTATGACAAACCCACAGCCAATATCATACTGAATGGGCGAAAACTGGAAAAATTCCCTTTGAAAACTGGCACAAGACAGGGATGCCCTCTCTCACCACTCCTATTCAACATAGTGTTGGAAGTTCTGGCTAGGGCAATTAGGCAAGAGAAAGAAATCAGGGGTATTCAGTTAGGAAAAGAAGAAGTCAAATTGTCCCTGTTTGCAGATGACATGATTGTATATTTAGAAAACCCCATTGTCTCAGCCCAAAATCTCCTTAAGTTGATAAGCAACTTCAGCAAAGTCTCAGGATACAAAATCAATGTGCAAAAATCACAAGCATTCTTATACACCAGTAACAGACAAACAGAGAGCCAAATCAGGAATGAACTTCCATTCACAATTGCTTCAAAGAGAATCAAATACCTAGGAATCCAACTTACAAGGGATGTAAAGGACCTCTTCAAGGAGAACTACAAACCACTGCTCCGTGAAATAAAAGAGGACACAAACAAATGGAAGAACATACCATGCTCATGGATAGGAAGAATTAATATCGTGAAAATGGCCATACTGCCCAAGGTAATTTATAGATTCAATGCCATCCCCATCAAGCTACCAATGAGTTTCTTCACAGAATTGGAAAAAACTGCTTCAAAGTTCATATGGAACCAAAAAAGAGCCCACATCTCCAAGACAATCCTAAGTCAAAAGAACAAAGCTGGAGGCATCACGCTACCTGACTTCAAACTATACTACAAGGCTACAGTAACCAAAACAGCATGGTACTGGTACCAAAACAGAGATATAGACCAATGGAACAGAACAGAGTCCTCAGAAATAATACCACACATCTACAGCCATCTGATCTTTGACAAACCTGAGAGAAACAAGAAATGGGGAAAGGATTCCCTATTTAATAAATGGTGCTGGGAAAATTGGCTAGCCATAAGTAGAAAGCTGAAACTGGATCCTTTCCTTACTCCTTATATGAAAATTAATTCAAGATGGATTAGAGACTTAAATGTTAGACCTAATACCATAAAAATCCTAGAGGAAAACCTAGGTAGTACCATTCAGGACATAGGCATGGGCAAAGACTTCATGTCTAAAACACCAAAAGCAACAGCAGCAAAAGCCAAAATTGACAAATGGGATATAATTAAACTAAAGAGCTTCTGCACAGCAAAAGAAACTACCATCAGAGTGAACAGGCAACCTACAGAATGGGAGAAAATTTTTGCAATCTACTCATCTGACAAAGGGCTAATATCCAGAACCTACAAAGAACTCAAACAAATTTACAAGAAAAAAACAAACAACTCCATCAAAAAGTGGGCAAAGGATATGAACAGACATTTCTCAAAAGAGGACATTCATACAGCCAACAGACACATGAAAAAATGCTCATCATCACTGACCATCAGAGAAATGCAAATCAAAACCACAATGAGATATCATCTCACACCAGTTAGAATGGCAATCATTAAAAAGTCAGGAAACAACAGATGCTGGAGAGGTTGTGGAGAAATAGGAACACTTTTACACTGTTGGTGGGATTGTAAACTAGTTCAACCATTATGGAAAACAGTATGGCGATTCCTCAAGGATCTAGAACTAGAAGTACCATATGACCCAGCCATCCCATTACTGGGTATATACCCAAAGGATAATAAGTCATGCTGCTATAAAGACACATGCACACGTATGTGTATTGCAGCACTATTCACAATAGCAAAGACTTGGAATCAACCCAAATGTCCATCAGTGACAGACTGGATTAAGAAAATGTGGCACATATACACCATGGAATACTATGCAGCCATAAAAAAGGATGAGTTTGTGTCCTTTGTAGGGACATGGATGCGGCTGGAAACCATCATTCTTAGCAAACTATCACAAGAACAGAAAACCAAACACCGCATGTTCTCACTCATAGGTGGGAACTGAACAATGAGATCACTTGGACTCAGGAAGGGGAAAATCACACACCAGGGCCTATCATGGGGAGGGGGGAGGGGGGAGGGATTGCATTGGGAGTTATACCTGATGTAAATGACGAGTTGATAGGTGCAGCACACCAACATGGCACAAGTATACATATGTAACAAACCTGCACGTTATGCACATGTACCCTACAACTTAAAGTATAATAATAATAAATAAATTTAAAAAAAAAGAACATACCTCAAAATAACAAGACACATGTATGAAAAACACACAGCCAACATCATCCTAAATGTGCAAAAGCTGAAAATATTTTCCTTGAAAACCAGTACAAGAGAAGTACGCCCTCTCTCAACACTCCTATTTAACATGATATTAGAAGTTCTGGCCAGGACAATCAGGCAAGAGAAATAAATAAAGGTCATCCAAATAAAAGAGGAAGTCAAACTATCCCTGTCTGTAGATTATATGATTCTGTATCTAGAAAATCCCATAGCCTTAGCCCAAAAGATTCCTAAGCTGATAAACAACTTCAGCAAAATCTGAGTATACTAAATAAATGTGAATAAAATTACTAGCGTTCCTACAGTCAAGGTGAGAGCCAAATGAGGAACGTACTCCCATTCACAATTGCCATGAAAAGAATAAAATACCTAGGAATATCGCTAACTAGGGAGGTGAAAGAGCCCTAGAAGGAGAACTACAAAACACTGCCCAAAGAAATCAGAGACAGCACAAAGAAATATTAAAATATTTTATGCTTATGGGATAGGAAGAATCAATATCACTAAAATGTCATACTGCTTAAAACAGCTTATGGATTCAATGCTATTCCTATTAAGCCACCATGAGATTCTTCGTGGTGGAATCTATTTTTTAAAAAAAGAACTATTTTAAAATTCATATGGAACCAAAAAAGAGCCCAAATATCCAGAGAAATCCTAAGCAAAAAGAACATGTTGTGCTACCTGACTTCAAGCTATACTACAGGGCAGGAGTAACCAAAACAGCATGGTACTGGTACAGAAATAGACACATAGACCAATGGAACAGAATAGAGAACCTAGACATAAGACTGCATACCAACAAGTATCTGATCTTCATTGAATCTGACAAAAACAAGCAATGGGAAAAGGATTCTCTATTCAATAAATGGTGCTGGGATAACTGGCTGGCCATATGCAGAAAATTGAAACTGACTCGCTTTGTATACCATATACAAAAATTAACTCAAGATGAATTAAGGACTTAAATGTAAAAACAACCCAAAACATTAAAAACCCTGGAAGATAACTTAGGCAATAATGTTCTGGACATAGGAACAGACAAAAAATTTATGAAAAGACACCAAAAGCAATTAAATAAAAAGCAAAAATTGACAAATGGGATCTAATTAAACTCAAGAGCTTCTGCACAGCCTACTGTCAACAGACTAAACAGACAATCTACAAAATGGGGAAAAAAATTGCAAACTTTTCATCTGACAAAGGTCTAACATCCAGCATCTATAAGGAACTTATGCAAATTCATTAAAAAAAAATGGGCAAAGGACATGAACAGACACTTCTTAAGAAAATATATATGTGACCAATAAACATATGGAAAAAAAAAACTTCAACATCACTGATTATCAGAGAAATGCAAACAAAAACCACAATGAGATATCATCTCAACCAATCAGAGTGGCTATTACTAAAAAGTCAAAAAATAACAGATGCCGGTAAGGTTGTAGAGGAAAAGATATGCTTATACACTGTTGGTGGGAGTGTCTATTAGTTCAACTATTATGGAAGATAGTGTGGAAATTCCTCAAAGACCTACATACAGAAATACCATTTGACCCAGCAATCTCATTACTGTGTTTATACCCAAAGGAATATATATTTTTCTGTTATAAAGACACATGCTGGCCAGGCAAAGTGGCTCATGCCTGTAATTCCAGAATTTTGGGAGGCTGAGGTGGGTGAATCACATGAGATCAGGAGTTCGAGACCAGCCTGATCAACATGGCAAAACCCTGTCTGTACTAAAAATACAAAAAGAAAAAGAAAAAAAAAAGAAAAAAAAAATTGCTGGACATCATGGCACACACCTGTCATCCCAGCTACTTGGGAAGCTGAGGCAGGAGAATTGCTTGAACCTGGGAGATGGAGACTGCTGTGATCCGAGATAGTGCCACTGCACTCCAGCCTGGGCAACAGAGTGAAACTCCATTTCAAAAAACAAACAAACAAACAAAAACACATGCATGTATACGTTCATTGCTGCACTATTCAGAATAGCAAAGACATAGAATAGAATTAACCTAAATGCCCAACAGTGATAGACTGGATAAAGAAAATGTGGTAAATATACATCATGGAATACTATGCAGATATAAAAAATGAATGAGATTAAGTTGTTTGCAGGGACATAAATAAAGCCAGAGGCCATTATCTTCTAACAAACTAATGCAGGAAGAGAAAACCAAACACCACATGCTTTCACTTATACATGGGAACTAAATGATGAGAACATATGGACTTACAGAGGGAAACAACACATACTGGGGCTTATAAGACGGTAGAGGTTGGGAGGAGGGAGATGATCAGAAAAAAATAAATAATGGGTACTAGGCTTAATACCTGGGTGATGAAATAATCTGTACAACAAACCCCCATGATACAAGTTTACCTACATAACAAGCCAGCACATATACCTCTGAACTTAAAATAAAAGTTAAAAATAATATTTTTAAAAGTACACTCAAAAATAAGAAGTGACAGTCACTCCAGATGAAAAGAAACTAACGTGACAATTCTAGAAGTATTTCAAAAAACACGGTTTTATGAAACTCCCAAAGGATCACATTAACTTCCCAGCAATAAGTCCTAAGCAAAATGAAGTTATTGAAATACCAGATACAGAATTCAAAATATTGATTTTTAAAGAAGCTCAATTAGGATAAAGAGCAATCTTAAAAAGGATACAAATAAATCCAGAACATGAATGACAAACTTACCAGATAAACAGATTTTTAAAACATCAAAAAGAACTTTTGAAAATGAAAAATCTCTTGAAGGAATTACGAAAAATAGATAAAGTCTTCAGCAACAGACTAGATGAAGGAGAAGAAAATAAATCTTAGAACTTGAAGAAAAGTCTTTTGGATTAATCCAGTAAGACAAAAACATTTTTAAAAAAGAATTAAAAATAATGAAAAAGGAGTACAAAATATGGCCAAACATAAATCAAGGAAAAAGTTTGGAAAACTTATTTAGGAAAATAATTGAGTAAAATTTCCCTAGTCTAGCAAAAGATTTAGGCATCCAGATACAAAAGTCTCAACAAAATCCAGAAAAATACATTGCAGGAAAGGCCTCATCATGAAATACAGTCATCAGACTTTCTAAGGCCAATGTGAAGGAAAAAAATATATTAAAATCAGGAGGAGAAAAGCATCTATCACCTATAAAGGTAACTCCATCAGACTAACAGCAAACTTCTCAGCAGAAGCATTACAAGCCAGTAAAGATTAGGATTCTATTTTCAAAGTGCCTAAAGAAAAAAAAAAGTCACTCCTGGTTTTTGTGTCCTACTAGAATAAGTTTGATAAATGAGGAAATAAGGTCTTTCCCTGACAAGCAGATACTGAGGGACTTTATCGCCACTAGACCAGACCTCCAACCAATGTTCAGTGAAGTTGTAAACATGGAAACAAAAGGTTGATACTCACCGTCATAAAATCACACAAAAGTATAAAACTCACAAGTATAAAAAACAATTTCACAAATGAAGAAGAGAAAGAAATCAAACACCAATGTGACAGAATTCAAGCAAACTAAAAGACAGAGAGAAAAAAAACAATGAATCTACACAGCAACTAGACAACAATTAACATCGTGACAGGAACAAAAAACTTAGATTAACCTTGAGCATAAATAAATTAAATGCTCCACTTAGAAATAGATTGGTGAAAAGGATTAAAAATATAAACCAACTATATGTTACTTATAAAAAACTCCAACTTACTGGTAAAGACAGTTACAGTCTGAAGGCAAATGGGTGGAAAAGGATATTTTATGCAAATGGAAAGAAAAGCAAGCAGGAGTAGCTACCATTATATCAAATAAAACATATGTTAAATCATCAACAATTAAAAAAAAAGGTAAAAGAAACTCATATCATGGTAAAGGGACCAATTCACAAGAAGATATGAAAATTCCAAATATATATGCACATAACACTGGAGCACCCAGATTCATGAAACAAATATTACCAGACCTAAAAAAGAGACAGATAATGATACGATAATAGTAGAGGACTTCAACACCCCATTGACAACACTAGAAAGATAATTGAGACAGAAAATAAAGAAAGAAACAGTAGACTTAAATTGAACTTTAGACCAAATAAACCTAATTTATATAACATTCTGCCCAAGAACTGCATAATACACATTCTTCTCATCAGTACATGACATATTCTCCAAGATAGATTATATGTTATACTATAAAATAAGTCTCAATTAATGTAAAAAAATATGTCAAGTATTTTGTCAGACTGCAGACAATAAAACTAAAAAAATAAATTTAAAGACGAACACTTGAAATTATATAAATATAAAAAAAAATTAAACAACATACTCCTGAACAATATTTAGGTCAACAACAAAATTAAGACATATTTTGAAAATTTTATTGAAACAAAAAGGGAAACACAATATACAAAAAACTCTGATGTAAAGCACAGTAGTGCAAGAAGGAAGTTTACAGTATTAAATGCCTAGATCAGAATATCACAGATCTGCAGCCAAATATCTCATTTACCTTAATTAAGAAGTAAAACAAGAACACAACCAAACCTAAAGCTAACAAAAGAAAGGAAATAACAAAGATCAGAGAAGAACTAAATGAAATTGAGAATTAGAAAATCATACAAAGGATCAGAAAAACAAAAAGTTTGTTCTTTTTGTTCTTTGAAAAGATACAACAAATTGATTGAACAATAACTATATTAACCAAGATGAGAAGGAAGATTCAAGCAGACATAATCAAAAATTTAAAAAGAAACATTGCAACTGATACGACAGAAATGCAAAAAATTATCAGACTACTATGGACAACTGCATGTTCACAAACAGGAGGAAATGAATACATTCCTGGAAACCTCCAAGATTGAACCAGCCAGAAGTAGAAATCCTGAACATATCAATAACAAGAAGTGAGAATGAATCAATAATACCTCCCCAGTACCCTAGAAAAAGCTGAAGACCAAATGAAATCACAGCCAAACTCTACCAAATGTACAAAGAAGAACTAGTACTAATCCTCCTGAAATGCTTGAAAAAATCAAGGAAGAAGCTTCTAACTCACTTTACAAAGCCAGTATTACCCTGAAATCAAAGCCAGGCAAGAGCACAACAAAAAAAGGAAACTGAAGACTAATATTTCTAATAAACATAGATGAAAAAGTCTTAACAAAATATGAGGAAATCGAATCCAATAGCAAATCACAAAGATAATACACTGTGATCAAGTGGGTTTTATTCTAGGGAAACAAGGATGGCTCAAGTACACAAATCAATAAATGTGATTTATCACATAAACAAAATTAAAAACAGAAACCATACGATCATCTCAATAGATTAAAAAAAGCATCTAATAAAAGTTAGAATACCTTCATGATGAAAACCTTCAACAAACAAAAACCTTCAACAAACTAAGCATCAAAGCACATTCCTTAAAATAATAAGTCATTCATGACCAAGTGTGATGGCTCACACCTGTAACCCCAACACTTTGAGAGGCAGGAGGATCGCTTGAGCCGAGGAGTTTTAGATCAGCCTGGGCAACACAGTGAGACCTCATCTCTAGGGAAAATACAAAAATTAGCTGAATGTGGTGGCACACACCTGTAGTCCCATCTACTCAGGAGGCTGAGGTAGGAGGATCACTTGAGCCTTGGAAGTCAAGGCTATAGTGAGCCATGATTGCACCACTGCACTCCAGCCTGGGCAACAAAGTGAGACCCTGTTTAAAAAAACTTAAAAGCCATTTATGACAAATCCAGAGTAAATATCATACCAAACAAGAAAAAGCTGAAAGCATTTTTCCTAAGATCTTGAACAAGACAAGGACACTCACTCTCACTATTCCTATGTAACATAGTGCTGAAGTCCTAACCACAGCAATCAAGAACGAGAAAGAAATAAAATGCATCTGAATTGGGAAAAAAAAGTAGTAAAATTATTTTTACTTGCTGATGATGTGATCTCACATCTAGAAAACCCTAAAGGTGCCTCCAAATGATTGCTAGATTTGATGAAGCAATTTAGTTAAGTTACGAGATAAAAAATAAATATTAAAAAATTAGTCGCATTTCTAAACACCAATAATGATCAAGCTAAGAATCAAATCAAGTAGTGAATCCTATTTGCAATCATTAAAAAATTCCTAGAAATATATTTAACCAAAGAAGTAAAGTATTTCTACAAGGAAAATAAGAAAACACTAATAAAATAAATCATAGATGACAGAAACAAATGAAAAAACATCCCATGTTCATGGATTGAAAGAAGCAATGTCATTAAAAACAATCAGACTGCCCAAAGCAATCTACAGATTCATTGAAATTCCTATGAAAATACCAAAGTCACTTTTCATAGAATTAGAAAAAAAATATCTAAAATTCAAATTTAGATGAAACCAAGAAAACAGACTGAATAGCCAGAGCAATTCTAAGCTGAGATAACAACAACAAGCTGGAGGCATTACAGTACCTGATTCCAAATTAGACTACAATGCTATAGTTACCAAAACATCTTGCTACTAGCACAAAAATAGATACATATGTCAATGGAACAGAATAGAGAACCAATAAAGTCACATAATTGTATACAACTGATCTTTGACAAAGTTGACAGAAACATAACTCGGGGGAAGAACTCCCTGTTCAAGATATGGTCCTTGGAAAACTAGATTGCCATATATAAAAGAATAAAGCTGTATCCCTCTCCCTCATCATATACAAAGACTTAAATGTAAGGCCAAAAACTATAAAAATCCTAGAAAATAAGCTAGGAAAAACTCTTTTGGATATTGTCTTGGGCATATAATTTATGACTAAGACCTCAAAGGCAAATGTAACCAAAATCACAATACATAAATGGGACTTAATTCAAATAAAAGCTTATTCACAGCAAAATAAATAATCAATAGTAAAAAAAAGAAGACCTACAGAAAAAGAAAATACTTTCAAAGTATGCATCCAATGAGAGAAATATCCAGAATCTACAAGGAATACAAACATCTCAACAAGAAGAAAACAAACAACCCCATTAAAAAGTAGTCAAAGGACATGAACAGACATTTTGTAAAAGAAGATATAAAAATGGCCAAGAAACATATGAAAAAATGCTCACCATCACTAATCATTACAGAAATGCAAATTAAAACCACGATGAGATGCCATCTTATACCAGAATTGGTATTATTAAAAAGCCAAAATATAACAGATGTTGGTGAGGATGCAGAGAAAAGGGAATGCTTATACAATTTTTGGTGAGAATGTAAATTTTTACAATTTCTATGGAAAACATTATGAAGATTTCTCCAAGAATAAAAATAGTACTACTATTTCATCCAGCAATCCCACTACTAAGTATCTACCTAAGGAAAATAAATCATTATATTGAAAAGATACATTCACTCACATGTTTATCACAGCACTACTCACAATAGCAGAGATATGGTATGAAGTTTACATCAGTGGATGATTGAATAAAGAAAATGTCATATATATAAATAGAGCTTACCATGAATGGAGCTTGCAGAAATGGGAACTGCTCTGGGTGAGTCAGTGAGTGAGTGGCAAATGAATGTGAGGGCCTAGGAGTTTACTGTACTCTATTATAGAATTTATAAACACTATAAACTTAGCCTAAACTAAATTAAAAATAAAATATCATCAATATTGAATTAATCTTAGCTTACTGTTAACCTTTTTACTTTATAAACTTAATTTTTTAACTTTTTGACTCTTTATAACTCAGTAATTCATAACTCTTTGTAGTAATACTTAAACATTGTACAGCTATACAAAAATATTCTCTTTATGTCCTTATTATATAACCTTTTTTCTATTTTTACATTTTTTATTTTTCTTTTACTTTTTAAATGTCTTTGTTAAAAGCTAAGACACAAACACAATCATTAGCCTACACCTACACAGGTTAACAATCATCAATATTACTGCCCTCCACCTCCACATCTTGTCTCACTGGAAGGTCTTCGACCTGCTTGGAGCAGTCATCTCCTATGATAACAATGCCTTCTTTTGGGATACATCCTGAAGGACCTACCTGAAGCTTTTTTACAGTTTACCTTTTTTAACAAGTGGAAAGAGTAAACTCTAAAACGACAAAATGTGTAGTATAGTAAACACATAAACCAGTAACATGATAATTTATTATCATTATCAATTATTATGTATGTTACATAATTGTATTGCTATACTTTTGTACAGCTGATAGCTCAAAGGGTTTTTTACATCAGAATCCCACAAACATATGAGTAATGCACTCTTATGATGTTAGGAAGGCTATGATGTAGATAAGTAATAGTAATGTTTTAGCTCTGTTATGTGACAACTTGTAGAATGATTTTCAGAGATATGGCTCATTGTTGACCAAAAGATTGTTAAGTGGCATATGACTGTATCAGTGTTGAACACAAAAATTAAATTCAATACGATTTAAAATTACTCCAAAAAAGAAATAGTTATATACTTTTAAAATGTGTGATATCCATAGACTGACAATTATAAAATACAGATGGAAAAATTAAAGTAAGCCTACATAAATAGAAAGGCATATATTTATGAATTAGAAGAGTCAACATAGTAAAGATATTAATTATCCCTGAATTGATCTATAATTTTAATGCAATGTTATCAAAATTTCAGTAGCTATGTTTTTCAGATATAGACAAGCTAATTCTAAAATTTACATGAAAGGCAAAGAAAGTAGACTAGCTAAATATAATATTGAAAAAGAAGACTAAAGTTTAAGGAATTATATTTCCCAATTTTAAGACTATGTAACCACAGTGACTAAGTCAGTGTGGTATTGGAGGAGGGACAGACATGTACATCAATGGAGCAGAATAGAAAATGTAGAAATTGACCCACAAAAAATATAGCAAAAGCAATTCAATGAAGAAAGAGTAAGCTTTTCAATACATTATTTGAAACAATGTGAATCTAACCTGAACTTCACATCACACATAAATTTACTTAAAATGGATAATAGATACAAATTTAAAACATTGAACTATAAATCTTTTAGGAGAAAATCTTTGCAACAAAGGGCTAGTTTCAGTGTTCTTAAACATGACACCAAAAAGGTGATCCAGAAAAAAAAGGATAAATTGAAACTTCATCAAAATTAGCATTTTTCTGTGAAACACCCTGTGAAGAGGATAAAATGTTAAGCCACAGACTGAGAGATAACATTTGCAAAGCACATAAGAAGTCAGTCAAATCCCTTCTACAATATATAGAGAAGAGATGTTTCACCAAAAAGCATATGCAGATGTCAACTGAATATATAAAAAATGTTCACATCATAAGCCATATTAGAGAACAAATTAGAGTCATAATGAGATACCTGTACCACACACACCAATGAGAATGACTAAAATAAAAAAAAAAAGAATACTGATAATATCAAGTGCTAGCAATGATGCAGAGCTTCTAGAACTCTCTGACTTTGCTGATAGGAATGTAAAATGGTATAGCCACCTTTAAGAGGTATTTGTCACCTCTTTGTCAGTTTCTTATGAAGTTAAACATTCACTTATTATATGATCTAGTGATCACCTCTGTGTATATATTTATACTCAAGAAATAAAAACTTATGTCTATTCAAAAACCTGTACATTTCAGAGCAGCTTTATTTGTAATAGATAAAAACTGAAAACAAGTAAAATGTTATTGAATAGGTGAATGTATGAATGTGCTGTGGTACATACATAGACACTATGAAATATTACCTAGCTATATAAAGAAATAAACTATTTTTATACAGGCACCCACCAAGTATGATGGATTGAAAGGTTATAATGCTGAATTAAGAAAAAAAAAAAAAACCCGTCTCAAAGGGTTACATATTATATGATTTCATTTATATAACACTTCCAAAATGACACAACTATATTGATGGAGAATAAGTGTACAGGGTTTAGGGATAGAGTGTGACTATGAAGAGGAAGCAAGAGGGAGTTTCTTTCTGGCAATGTAGCGTATTTTTGTAATGTTTATAGTTGTGGTTAAACCAATCTACACATGTGATAAAATTTTGTCACATTATACCCTAAAAAGAAGAACACAAATATGCGTAAAATTTTGTAAAATCTGAAAAAAATAGTTTAACTAACAATATTTATACCGATATCAATTTTCTAGTTTCAGAAATGTACTATGACTATATAATACGTTGTTATTGAGAAAAAGTTGAATGAAGGTTACATGAAGACTACTATTTTTGCAACTTCCTGTGAGTTTTATCTCCAAATGAAAAGTTAAAAACAAAAATGGAGCACCCACTATGAACAAGACTAGGTCTCTTTTGCTAGAGATATAAGGGTATCTTTGCCTCCAAGCGGCTCGCATTAAAGCAATACTGGGCCTTTAACTGAAATGGAAAACTAAGAGGCAAGCTAGAAAGTGAAATTTTAGCGATGTCTGTAGAATTCCAAGTGCCAAGTACAAGAGAGGGTTGTATACAATCATAGTTCAGAAGAAAGGACAGTTATGTAGGTTTGAAAGTCATCAACATAGGGTGAGATTATCAGCATAGAGTGGGGATATGTTAATAAAAGAGGATCTAGAAAGGCACTCTAATAATTGCTGGACATGTCCTCTCTGAGCTGCACAACTACACTAGCTTGAGGTGGTGCCTTCTCTCACTCCATAAACATATTGGTACTTTGATGGAGGTCACAAACACAAATGCTAAAAAATAACATAAATACATAATTTGAGCCTGGTATAAACAAGACAGAAATTCAGAAGGGCCACTGGAAAATGGGAAGAAGTATTTAAACACTTGTTTAAAGTCATTAAAATTCAAGCATTGCACAAACACATTTTTGTTAGCCAAACAAAACAAGATTGCAGCCAGATTCTGCTAAGAGCAGTTGGTTTGCAACCTGTGTTTGGGTAAATGAATTGACTTGTTTTCTAATCTCTTATTAAACAATGCCACATTAATGGCTTAATATATTACCTTTTTAGGGTATATACATTTTGGAAAAGAATTTTGTAAGATTCAATTTTTTACCTCATAGAAATTTCACAGAAACACTGTAAGATATTATAGGAGATTTATTTAAGCAATGCCTTCTAAATTACACTACAAAAAACAAGTCATGTGAAAAACTGACCATTGTTTAAAAGGTATATCCCACAAGAAAGAGACCACAAAACAACCAGAAAACAAATTTAAAAATGGCAGGATTAAATCCTTACTTGTCAAAAACAGCACTGAATGTAAATAGATTACACTCTCCAATCAAAAGGTATAGAGTGGCCAAATGAATAAAAAAGCAAGAACCATTGATCCGTTGCCTGTTAAGAAACACACTTCACCTATAAAGATACACATAGACTGAAAACAAAGGGATGGAAAAACACAGTTCATGCCAATGGAAACCAAAAAAGAGCAGGAGTTGCTATACTGAGACAAAATAGATTTCAAGACAAAAAGTTTAGGAAGAGACAAAGAAGATAACTATATAGTGATAAGGAGGTTAATTCAGCAAGGGTACCCAACAATTTTAAACATATATGCACCCAACACTGGAGCATCCAGATATACAAAGCAAATATTATTAGAGCTAAAGGGAGAGATAAGTTCCAATAAAATAACAGATGGAGACTTCAGCACCCCACTTTCAGCACTGGACAGATCTTTCAGAAAGAAAATCAACAAAGAAACATCCAACTTAATCTGCACTATAGAACAAATGGATCTAATAGATATTTACAGAACATTTCATCAAAGACCTACCAAATACACGTTCTTTTCCTCAGCACATGGATTATTCTCAAGGATAGATTTTACATTAGGACACAAAAGAAGTCTGAAAGCATTCAAAAAAGTTGAAATAAAATCAAGTATCGTTTCTGACTACAACAAAATAAAATTAGAAATCAATGACAATAGAAATTTGGAAACCATAAAGATACATGGAGATTAAACAACATGCTGCTGAATGACCAGTGGTTCAGTGAAGAAATTAAGAAGTAAATTGAAAATTTCTTGAAAAAAATGATAATGGAAACACAACATACTAAAATCTATGGGATACAGGGAAAGCTGTACTAAGATGAAATTTTATAACTATTAAGTGTTTATATTAAAAAAGAAGAAAAACTTCAAATACCTCACCTAGTGATGTATCTTAAGGAACTAGAGAAGCAAGAGCAAATCAGACCCAAAATTAGGTGAAGAAAAAAAAAATAAAGATTAGAGCAGAAATAAATAAAATTAAAATTAAAAATACAAAAGATCAATGAAATAAAAAGTTGATTTTATTAAAACATTTAACAAATTTGGCAAACCTTTAGCAAGACTAAAAAAAGAAAGAAGACCAAAATAAAATCAGAGATGAAAAAAACACATTACAATTGATACTTCAGAAATTCAAAGGATCGTTAGAGGCTATGATGAGCAAGGCTACCAAGATTGAACCATAATGAAATCCAAAACCTGAACAGACCAATAACAAGTAATGGGATCAAAGCCATAATAAAAAGTTTCCCAGTAAAGAAAAGCCCAGAACTCAATGCCTTTGTTGCTGAATTCTACCAAACATTTAAAGAACTGAAACCAATACTACTTGAACTATTCTTAAAAGCTGAGGTGGAGGGAATACTTCCAAACTCGTTCTATGGGCCAGTATTGCCCTAATACCAATACCAGACAAAGACACATCAAAAAAAGAAAACTACTGGTAAATAACTCCGATGAGTATTGATGTAAAAATACTCAACACAATACTAGCAAATCAAATTCAACAATACATTAGAAAGATTATTCATCATGACCAAGTGGGGTTTATCCCAGGGATGCAAGCATAGTTTAACATATGCAGATCAATCAATGTGATACATCATATCAACAGAATGAAGGACAAAACCCATATGATCATTTCAACTGATGCCTATAAAGCATTTGATAAAGTTTAACATTCCTTCAAGATAAAAAAAAAAACTTATAAAAACTGACTACAGAAGAATAACAACATAATAAAAGCCACATGACCAACCCACATCTAATATCATACAGAATGGAGAAAAACTGCAAGCCTTTTCTATAAGACCTGGAACATGATGAGGATGCTCACTGTGACCACTGTTATTCAACGTAATCCTGGAAGTCCTAGTTGGAGCAATCAGACAAGAGAAAGAAATAAAGGCATCAAAATTGGAAAGGAAGAAATCAAATAATCCATGTTTGTAGATGATATGATCTTATATTCAGGGAAACCTAAAGACTCCACAAGAAATCCATTAGAAACTATTGCCATTTTTATGTGCGATCAACAAATTCATTAAAATTGCCAGACACAAAATCAACACACAAAATTCAGTAGTATTTCTATATGCCAACAGTGAAAAATCTGAAAAAAGTTAAAAAAGTAATCCCTTTTATAATAGTCAAAAATAATTAAATACCTAGGAATTAACCAAAGAAGTGGAAGATCTCTGTAGTGAAAATTATAAAACATTGATAAAAGAAGTTGAAGAAGACACCAAAAAGTGAAAAAATATTTCATGTTTATGGATTGGAAAAAACCAACATTTTAAATTGTTAAATTTTACCATAAGGATATGGTAATATATCCATACTACTCAAAGTAATCTACAGGTTCAATGTGATCTCTATCAAAATACTAATGACAATCCTCACAGAAATAGAGAAACAATCTTAAAATTAATAGGACACTACAAACGACCCAGAACAGCCAAAGCTATCAAAACAAACAAACAAACAAACAAAAACAAAAAACAAAAAAAAACAAAAAAACTAAAGGAATCACAATATCTGATTTCAAATTATTCTGCAGAGTTATAGTAACAAAACAGCATGCTACCAGCAAAAAAAAAAAAAAAAAATCAAAAATCAAACAAACAAACAAAAAAACCCCAGACATATGGACCAATGGAATAGAACAGAGAACTCAGAAACAAATCCACACAACTACAGTGAACTCATTTTTGACAAAATTACCATGATCATACATTGAGAAAAAGACAATCTCTTCAATAAATGGTGCTGAGAAAACTGAATATATATATGCAAAAGAATGAAACTAGATACCTATCTCTTGCCATACACAAAAAATCAAACCAAAATGAATGAAAAACTTAAATCTGAGACCTCAAACTGTGAAATTACTACAAGAAAACACTGGAGAAAATCTTCAGGAAATTAGTCTGAGCAAAAAATTTAAGGAATACCCCATAAGCGCAAGCAACCAAAGCAAAAACGCACAATTTGGATAACAGCAAGTTAAAAAGTTTCTGCACAGCAAAGAAGACATGAAGAAAGTGAAGCAAAAAACCCACAGAATAGGAGAAAATATTTGCAAACTATCCATACATCTGACAAGATATTAAAAATCAGAATATATAAGGGGCTCACACAATTCTCTAGGAAATAAATCTAATAATCTGATTCGAAAATGGGCAAAAGATACGAATAGATGTTTCTCAAAATAAGACATAAAAATGGCAAATAAGTATATGAAAAGGTGCTCAACATCATTGTTCGTCAGAGAACTACAAATCAAAACTACAATGAGATATCATCTCACCTTAGTTAAAATGGCTTATATCAAAAAGACAGGCAATAACAAATGCTGGTGAGGATGTGGAGAAAAGGGAAGCCTTGTACAATGTTGATGGGAAGGTAAATTAGTACAGTCACTACGAAAAACAGTTTAGAGGTTCTTGAAAAAAAAGTAAAATTAAAGTTACCACATGACCCAGCTATCCCACTGCTGGGTATATACTGAAAAGAAAGGAAATCAGTATATAAAAGAGATACCTGCACTCCTATGTTTGTTGTAGCGTTGTTCAAAATGACCAAGATTTGGAAACAACTTAAGTGTTCATGTATAGATGAATGAATAAAGAAACTGTAGTATATATTCACAATGGAGTACTATTCTGCCATAAAAAGGACTGAGAGCCTGTCATTTGCATCAATCTGAATGGAACTGGAGGTCATTATGCTAAGTGAAATAAGCCAGACAAACAAAGACAAATATCACATGTTCTCTTATTTGTGGGTTCTAAAAATCAAAACAATTGCACTTATGGACATAGAGAGTAGAATGATGGTTACCAGAGGCTTGGAAGGGTAGCAGGGATGGTGGGTGGAGGTGGGGATGGTTAATGGGTACAAAAATTTAAAAAGAATGAATAAGACCTACTATTTGACAGCACAAATGTGACCATAGTCAATATGTACACTTTGAAATAAACAAAATAATATAATTGAATTGTTTGTAACACAAAGGATAAATTCTTGAAGGGATGAATGCCTCATTCTCTATGATATGATTATTATGCATTGCAGGTCAGTATCAAAACATGTAATGTACCCCATAAATATATACAACTACTATGTACCCACAAAAATAAAAATTAAACAGATATGTTACTCTAATACAAAGGGAAAGTGACCTTTGGAAATTCTCGTTTTATTCTATCAAAACGGTTTATCCTGCCCTTGTTGATTGATTTATGAGAAATTCTGTATAAATAAAAGCACACCTTCTTATTTGTACTTGTTAGTTTTTAATATAAAAAGTTTCACTCAGATAGCAAATTAATCAACTAGCAAGGATTTTAAGATATGTAACATGGATCAATCATTTTTACAATTATGATTGGAATCAGTCACTTCAAATCTTTTTTTTGTTTTGTTTTTGTTTTTGTTTTTGTTTTTGTTTTTGAGACGGAGTCTCGCTCTGTTGTCCGGGCTGGAGTGCAGTGGCCGGATCTCAGCTCACTGCAAGCTCCGCCTCCCGGGTTTACGCCATTCTCCTGCCTCAGCCTCCCGAGTAGCTGGGACTACAGGTGCCCGCCACCTCGCCCGGCTAGTTTTTTGTATTTTTTAGTAGAGACGGGGTTTCACCGTGTTAGCCAGGATGGTCTCGATCTCCTGACCTCGTGATCCACCCGTCTTGGCCTCCCAAAGTGCTGGGAGTCACTTCAAATCTTATGGTAATATAACAATTCAGGTGACTGAGTAATTTGAAATAAATTATTTATGCAAACTGTCATCCTAACGTTGATAACAAACAGAGGTTAGGAAGAAATTACCTTATTTAAGGATATTAGACTGCAGCAAATGTCTAAGGAGCACCACAATAACGTATACTATGTTAAGAAATTTGGAAGCTATGTGAGACTACCAGAATGTAAGTGTTACTAATTGATTAATTCCTTATTCTGGTTTACAAGGTACTATATGATTTGGTCCATATCTACACCTCCAAGTGTATCTACTATTTTCTAGCTATATGGTTTTGTTTTTCATTTATTTAATACGACATACCTGTTGTAACTTTTGTCTCTACATTAACTTTTCCCTTTGCCTAGGAAACTCTTCCTCAAGGTATTTGAACTCCTAATTTTTTCTTGTCATTCGGATTATTGTTGAAATACCACTAATTCCTAGAGACCTTCCAGAAAAAATAATCTTAAAGAGTTACCTAATGACTTTCTATAACTTCAATTATCTGCATGTACCAGTCACTGGCTGATTTTTGTTGTCGTTGTTCATTTGTAGTCTCTCTTGCATCTCCACCCATCTACAAGCTTCATAACAGCTGACAACACAGGCTTCTTGTAGTGGACTGAATTTGGCTCTGAAAAAAAAATTCTGAAATCCTAATATCAAGAACCTGTGAGTATTACCTCATATAGCAAAACATGTGATAAAGTAAAGGATGTTGAGAGAAGAAGCTTATCCTAGACAATCTGTGTGAGAGAGGTAGAGGTAGTTTTGAGATACACACTGAGGAGAAGCTGATGTGAAGATGGAGGCAGAAATTGGAGAGATGCAACTACAGCCAAGGGATGCCAAGGCATACCAGCAGTCACCAGAATCTAGGAGAGGCAAGGAAGGATTTTCCCCAAAATCTCCAGAGTGGCCATGGACCTGCTGAAAGTTTTATTTCAGACTTATGATCATTGGTTATTATATTGGACAGTTACAATATGAAATAATTTCATTATTATTGAAAGTTTTGTTAAAAATGGTGCATAACCATAAGGACTTCCAGGTCATAGCATCTAGGTGGAATGTCTCCTTTTACCATAGCCTTGTCCCTTTTGAGGCCTTTCTTGCTTTAGTTATCACTGAAAGCTGACAGTCTTTCAAATCACTGAGGAAATGAATTGGGACCAAGTTTCCCAAGAATATGCTGCCTCCAGAAATCAGCATCTTATGAGGTCCTGTGTTTCTTACTTGTGGGATATGCAAAATTTGATTATTCGTCCTATACATTAGATTGGGTGTACCAATATGACCTGGATTTCTGGAGCCACAAAACTTCATCTATACGGCACATTCTTGAATCTTTATAGAGTTTATCTCCCACCCTCTATGGCCTGTGTATCTTACTTTGCCCTCCTTGTGAGTTGCCACTTCCTGTTCATCCTCCTATTAACATGATATAAACACTAAAATAGACCAAAGTAATTATCTTGGGAATGTCCAGAGGATGTTTACCTTCAGAAAATTAATAGCTCTGAGATGAAATCATAAGTGTATACTCATGTGAAGCTAATTATTTGTTACGCTCCTTTAAATATGATAAGGAAAATAAGCTGTTAGCTAGGTCAATAGCTACATGTGCCAGAAGCTAAATTAATCTGCTCTAGCGAAGATACCATATTTGGTATAATATCTGTAATTATAGCTACCACTAAGTAAAGTTTATATGAGGTCACTGTGATTCATATAATCTATTTTTTTAGGGGCTAGAGCACTGAATTATATGGGAATCTGGTGGGGACAATCACACCTGTTGCTATGGATGAAATGTGTCCTGCAACATTCATGTGTTGGAAAGTTAGTCTCCAATGCAACAGTGTTTAGAGCTGAGAGCTTTAAAGAGGTGATTTGGCTATAAGGGCTCTGACGTCATGAGTGGATTAATACCATTATCACTGGAGTGGGTTAGTTATCTCAGGTATGGGTTTATTATCAAAATAATGCATTTGTTATAAAAACTAGTTAGGCGCTCTCTAGCTCTCGTTTGCTCTCTTGCCTTTCTGTCTTCGCTAGGATGAACCAGCAAGAGGGCTCTCATCAGTGGCTGACCAGATGCCAGAAACATGCCATTGGAGCGCCCAGCCTTTAGAACAATGAGCCAAACAAATTTCTGTTCATTATAAATTACGCAGTCTCAGTTATGCTATTATAGCAGCAAAAAGCAGGCTGAGACACCAGTCATCTTTTAATATTTTAAGGTGATACTAATCAATTTTTTCAAATATATAATATTGTTTCTTATTTTTTTTTCTGGGGAAATGAATACTTTAAGACGTTTCCAATGGACCTTCCGCACTATAATACCTCTTACCACACAAACTAACACATCCATGTTGGGATTCTGCCAACTACCAAGTCTCTTTATTCAGGTTATATTTAGAAAGCAGGAATATGCACACTGGGCAATTCATAGATCCATTAGCTCCATAGTGAACCAGACATGTTCTGGAGCTTCATTAATAATGCCACTCTAACAAGAGGAAAATGGTGGTGCTTTGGGTCCACAGATATCGATGCCGATTCAGATCCATATCCAATAATCCCCAAAAGGTGTGACTACGTCCTTTACTTCATGTGTGGTTATTTACTACATAATTGTCAGTTATTTTCAGAAAGAATAGGAGGAATTACTCTTTAATATACTTGTGGTGTTGCCTGATCCTTTCTCACACCGTGGATTCTGGATCTGAGAACTGTACTCAGGTCTTAAGACTGGGAAAGGGAAAACAATATTTTATTAGTATAGTTGCATTCAGTCTCCTAATTATCCATTCTTTATTTATTTTAATAATGTAAATTAAGCAACATATTTGATGACTTCCTAAGTTGTCTTTGAAAATACTGTGTTATATTAATCATATGTATAATCATATATCTAGTCATATATCATGCATATATATAAAATGATATGTATAACATCTCTGCAGTTCATATGTCCTCTGCCTGCCACTTCAGCTTTGGTGCCCAGGGTGGTAAATGTGTCCTTCTTGCTTTGACAGTTAAGAGCCACTATCTGACTTCATTTTATTTCAGGATACTCTCATACCTGTTTCTTTCAGGGAAGCCAGTCCTGTCACAGTATTCCCTGGTCTACAGAGGAGAACCATACTGAGCTCAGAAATGACAGTGCCTTTTTCACCAGCGTAATCCGTGTTGCTTTAGTGAATTAGCTGTGCTTCTAATCTTTCTTGGAATATACTATGCTTCTAATATTCTTGGAATATAGTTTGCTGACGGTTTTTCTGATTTTACATAGTATGTCACTATAGCATGCACATTTAATGCCTTCGTCTTCTATCTGTCATGCAGTTCTGGCACTTCTGCTACACTTATACGGGCCATTATTTTTTCAAACTTTCCTAGTGCCATTCTGCTGTTATATCACTGTTTCCTGGTGTCCTTGCCAGTGTGTTAAATTACATATCATGTGAGAGTGCTCCATATTGATAAAGTATCTCATATCCAACTCTAAGTTCTATGCCCCTTTTTATGTCACCTTCAGGATCCAGTTTCATTCATGTTCTCCTGGCTCCTATGGTACCTATTAGACAGGTCCTACATTCCTTTACATATAGTCTCTTTCTTCCCTTAGCTAGTTCAGTGCTTGTCTCATTGAAATATGCTGGCATTTAACCCTTATTATTGGAATGTCTGCCTGGAAGGAAATAAGGATAGCTCCTCAGTGTGTGGGGGTCTTAGATGGAAGCATTGTCTTTTAAAGGACCTAAGTCATTTGAAATTTCTGTATGATCTCCAAGCAATGCTTTCTTTAAAAGAAGGCCACTATCTTGTATCAAAGGAATTAGAAGATATTTCCACCAAAAAAGAGCATATGGGGGAAAATAGAACTTCAAGGTTTTTAGCTATGTCTAATCAATTGTATTCATTCTAAATCTAAGGGGAATATTTCTTTCTTGTTAGCATCATGACATTGGCTTATGAAATCTGCTGAGGTGAAGAATCCAGCTGTCTTTGAAGTTCCACTAGTTGTATTATTAATTTTTGAATTTAGTCCTCTAGTGACTGCCCACCAGTGGCAGATGATTAGAGTCTCCTTAGATTCTGCCAAGAGTCCCTCTGGCTTTCACATTTTACCTTGGAATGATAATTAATTAATCACCTGAACTCATGATTATCAACTCTTAAATTAAAATAAAATGCTTCTCAGTAAAGTTTATTTACTTTGTAGTCCTTATACTTACTATTTTCTATATGACATCAAGTTCCAGAAGTAATTACATAGCCAGCGTGTCTTCTTCCACCAGTACTGCATCTGAGTTCTGAGTTCACTACTTGCAACAGTTTTATCAACTGGGAAATGTGAAGTCTACTCATCCTCCACTTACCACCAGCAATAGGGCCCTCATTGCTAGATGGCCTGAATATTTTGATCCAGTTTTGGAATATTATTCTACAGTTTGTTTTCTAGGACCCCTTTTAGTAACAACAGAATCATATGAAGTTCCCTAGACATAGCCTCTAAGATGGAGAGTTTTATGCAGAGAGGATTTATTGGGGGAATGCTCTTGGTAGATGTATCTGTGATGAACCAGAAAAAGCAGGATTGAGCAGAAAGAGAAGTCAACCCAAAACACAGTTTCAATAAAGCTTTAGAACTGGAATGACTCTTCAGTGTTTTTCTGACATGAAATACAGTGTCTAGGCCTTTATATCATTGCATGATCCAGTGATGGACTATGGTGTCTCCCTAGCAGAATACTGTTAGAATAGAGTTCTTGTCGGGCGCGGTGGCTCACGCCTATAATCCCAGCACTTTGAGAGGCCAAGGTGGGCGGATCACGAGGTCAGGAGATCGAGACCATCCTGGCTAACATGGTGAAACGTCGTCTCTACTAAAAAATACAAAAATTTAGCCAGGCGTGGTGGCGGGCGCCTGTAGTCCCAGCTACTCGGGAGGCTGACGCAGGAGAATGGCGCAAACCCGGGAGGCGGAGCTTGCAGTGAGCGGAGATCGCGTCACTGCACTCCTCCTTGGGTGACAGAGGGAGACTACGTCTCAAAACAAAAGCAAAAACAAAAACAAACGAACAAAAAAAGAATGGACTTCTCTGTGGCCAAGGGCAATTTTAAGAGAGGAACTCACCTGTGAGCTATCAGCCTCAGACATCCGCAGTAGCTGGGGTATACCAGGTTTGCCAGAGCGTCAATTATCTATTATAGCAGACACACAGAAAAATTTACAAGTTTATGTGTACACCTATATTTGATAAATTATTATATAGAAAACATACATATATAGCCACTATACAGTTCAAGAAATGTAACGCCTTTAAACTGCAGAAAGCTTTACAGGGCCTACTTAGTTATTAACCGCATTTACATAATAAAAATAAATTACCTTTTAGCACTATAGTTTAGTTTAGCTTGTTTTCAAACTTTGCATAAATTGAATCAAAGCAGTGGGTTTTTTGTGTCTAACGTTCTTCTCTCAATATTATGATTTGGGCATTCACCAGAGTGATTATGTACATCAGTTGTTCATTAAATATACTTTTATATGAATATATTACAATGTGTTCTAAGTTTGAGTGACATATTAGTTGTTTCTAATTTTTTACTGTTATCAATAGTGCAGCTAATAACATGTTTACACCTATAGTTTGGTGAAAATAGATATGTATGTAATTCTGTTGTAGTTAACGAAAGAGTAAAACTTGTAACGGATTCAAAAGATACTGTCAAACAGGGTTTTTGCCAGAGGTTAGATCAATACATAGTCCCACTGGAAGAAAACTGGTGCTCCAATTGGCCTGCATCATCTCCCACATTTACAGTTAGTCAGGGTTCTTTTTAATTTATCATTTTATTTTAGTTGGTATGGAATACTATCACTTTGTAGTTTAATTCACTCAAGATATAACACCTTAAAAATATATATTGATATTTTTATGTAAAATTCAAGACTACAGAACTTTGATGTTTTCATTATCTTTTGATTCTAAAGAAGAAGATGATGATAAAATTTGGATATTCAATAATTTCTCATTTGTTATATCATATATTACTCTTAGAATAACAGTACTAGTATTAGCACTTAAATGACTATTGATCACTTTACTTTTTATCTTTCTCCGTTGTTTACCACAATCCCTTCATAAACAAATTGTCAGAATGCATAGTTATTGCATACTGTCTTCCTCTTAGCTCTCATGCCATCTTAATTCTGTGGGCAACCGTATGTTTAATGCTCACATCATTCCTTATGTCTGGGTCTCTCTGGTCATTGTGGTTATCTGTGTGCTATTCTATAGCATATTTCTGAGGAAATGCTCAGAGGAACATTATTTTTTGAGTACCTTCATGTTGTTAACAGTTTATCTGTGCCCTTTGTCAGTTGTGTTGGATATAAAGTCATTGGCTTATACATTTTTTTTCTTGAATGCATTAAACATTTTTCTCAATTTTCTTCTTTCTTAAAGTGTGGCTCTTGAAATTGTTATGGTAGTTTAATATACTTTCTCATATAAGTCAAATGCTATATTTTCTTGATGCACAAATAAATTTTCCTTTTCTAATAATTTTACTGGGATGTCTAATGGTGTTGGTGATTCTGAGACAACACTCTTAGATTTATGGTTTTCTATTTCCATATATAGTTTCAAGGTTTTTTTTATCATTATAAAAAATAAAATATATAAGTTTTTACTTTTATAAATAAAAATAAAAGAAGTTATTTTATTATCTTGCTTTGGCTTGCAGTTCTGGAACTTCTATTGAATACTTTAAGTTAAACTTTTTCTGCCTATCTTTGATATTTATCTTTTTAAAAATTATTTTCATCTCTTTCTTCAAATTTTTAATGCTACTTAAAAAATGTACTCTTTTTACATTCTATTTCTCTCAAAGGATTACCTGTGTTTATTCATTATAATTTTATTTTTACTTTAGCATTATTTTCTAAATAGCTATTATTTTATTTTTGTTTTCTGAGGACTGACATATTATTTCTGAATTTTAAAAACTTTTATTTATGTTATACTGTTCTTTTATGTCTTTTATCATTTTCTTAATGTCATTTAACTTATTTTGTGGGTGTATCTTTATGATATGCTTTCATTGTAGGGGTATTATTCTTCTTATTCTTTTTCTTGTAATAATTTTATATTGTACATTTTTATGTAAAATTAGGCTCCATACACATGGACTTGAAACGTTGATGAAGGTACGTTTCAAGAAAGCTTTGATAACATCACATGGCTCCCCTCTGCTGTTCACTGTAATGCTCAAATGCGTGGCAGCTGACTTTCTGAGATATTCTGCATCTAGACTCCTCACCCACCTTGGTTTAGATCTTTTTTTACTTGTCTCTACTGCCTCTGTCCTCAATTTTGATTCTTCTCTCAGAAGTTTTTTTCTAATCTGAGGCCTTGTCCCCCGATGCAGAGCTGGAGGGTCAGTTTTTCAAGTTCATAGGAGCTAGACAGTTCCAGCAGTTAGTTATCTTTTTTGGAAAACTTTGACTCATTTTATTATTCTTTTGAGAGATACTGGGGAAGTGGGTTCCACATTAAATAGTAGGAATGTTGAAATTTTCAAAGGTATTTATAAGTAATCCCAAACTTCTTTCACGATATTTCATGCCAATTTTATCCTTATCAGAATGGAATCACAAGCCCCATCTTATCATACACATCCAAGTCCTGAATATTGTTTTTTATATTTATATAATAGATATAAATAGATAAAAGGTGGTTTATCATTGCTAATTTAATTTGCATCTCAGTTTACACAAACAAATATGCTTATATGCCTCAGTAATATGATATCCATGAGTTAAGTGATATCTTTGGTTTGCAAACTCTGAAGTAATTGTAGCAACTCTTGGACATTAGATGAGGCATCAAAATCCAGATTGATTGTGACTGGCTTTCTTTCATTATTCATGTCAGAATTAAAGAATTCTTCCAGACTCTTGTCATAATGCTCCTCTTCTTGCTGCCCTGCCAGTCTCTTCTCTTCTGATGATGCTCCTTAATTCCTCAATAGTTTTAACACAAAGTTTCTCCTTTATACCACATATTTTTCACACTAATTGCTGCTCATCCACCATAGTACTTAAACTCCAACACATAAGTACACACACACACACACACACACACAATGACAGATGCTTTATTTTCTCACAAAAATGATATTTTTCCTTCAAATCTGGACACTCTAAAATTCTAGTATAAAAGCTGAATTTTTACAAGCCCTCCTAGGATCCTAAGGTTTCATTTTGCAGGCTAGAAAAGAGCTCACAGGCCTAAGAAGCTTTCAAATATTCATCATGAGACAATTCCCAAGTCAGTAGATTTAGAATCTAAACCCTTTTCTCTTTTAAAAATGCATTAAAACATAAAAGTAGTTAGAGTCTGTGGACTTTGAATATTATTAAAATTACCTATTACAGTGCATTTTAAGATATATATATATATATAGTAAAAATTAGAGTGATTCATAAGTATAATAATAACCTGGTATTTCCAAAATCTGATTAGAATAGATCATACCAGGCTTTTATTCAAATATCTTCTGTTCATGAGTCCGTGAGTGTTTCTTGTGAGGGGGCGGAGGAGAGTCAATGAGTGGGTGTGTGTCAGGGTGCGCTGCCTGCCTCTTCTGCAAACTTTGGTTCTTTTCCAGAGGTTTGGTTAACTTTTATGCCCTGTCTGCTTCCAAACTAGGCCTAGACAGATTAACATGACATTTTGATGGGAAATTGCATAAGATTTGCTAATTTTGCCATTAAGAGATGATTTTCTCTTCTTAACCCACTCCTCCATTCTGCAACACAAAGGCCTTACTTAATATGATAATTTAACTAATTTCAGTGTACGGTATTAAGAGAAAGGAGGAAGAATTTTTCATGAAAGATCTTCTTGGTTATCACCAAAATAAATACTTCTAGAAATGTTATTTTATAATTTTAAGCTTATTTTAAGTTTGCTTAAGCTTTATTGATTCCATTTCATAAAGAAAAACTCTTAATAATGAAAGAAATTACCAATGTTGATATACTATTTTAAAACCATGACAATAAACAAATGCTATATTGCACTTAATTTTTCTCCATATTTTGATTATCTGAGTTAGATTACAGAATACTCTACCTCTACTTTCTAAAATGAATTTTTAAAGAAGTTAAAAACGATCATTTTTCTGAATATATACTACCATTTACTAATGAATTATCTCTTTTTCTCTAGCATTGTGATTAGTATGTCATAATTTTGTTCAGCATTCTGATGAGAAAAGTAATAAAAAATACAAAACAAAATTCAAATTCACAATTAGATATATTACCATAACTTGGCTTTGCCCTTTCAAGTAATTTTATTGATTTTCCTAAATCTACATATGTATTACAGTAAAACCAAATTAACTAGAAATTATCCTTCTTTCTAAAGCCAAAATGTCGCTTTAAATTTGCCAAGCATTTTTGAATTCACACCAAGTGGGTATCCAGCTGCTTGGTCTCGTGGTCCAATAACAAGATACAGGTAGACTGGGAAAGAAGGGAGTTTATTTCTGCAACTGGTTACAGAGAGATCGGAGTAACTCACCAGACCAACTCAAAGTTACAAGTGTTCTCTAGTGCTTGTATACATTCGATGCACCTACAAACCAAAACCAAAAGTGTTTTACTCTATCTAATCTTTAATTAGGGTACTGAGTCTAGACAATTACTTCAGAGCTTGGAAAAATTACCTACCTAAAGTGGGTCCTGGTACAAGGTGTGCAAGAACTTAACCATTACTTTAATTAAACTCTAAGGTTCTGAGAAAGCATAGGTGTGGTCTTAATGGACTTGTTTTTACATTCTAGCCTTTGTACTAAGGTACCAGTTTCTTCTGTTCTTTAATGTTTAACTTACACATTCATCAGAATTACATTAAGGTGTTGGTGAAGGCCGACTGCTCTGGTTGCTAATAGAAACCTGGCCTGCCACATTTTGAGAGTTTTAATACCCAGCCAATGTTACTTGTACTTGAAAATTTTGTTTTGATTTTCTCAAACTTGTCCCTTACATAACAACTCTTTCTGTTTTGCCCGTTGCATGACCTTCTTTACAATGGAAATTTTAATTTCATATATATATGTAAGAGAAGTCACTTAAATACCATTTTGTGCTTCTCTTTTTAGTAGCTCTTCTCTCAAACAAGAAAAATATAATATGTAAGCATTTAAATATATATATTTATATATTATGTATAATATATAAATTATATATAAATATATTTTTCAAAAAATATTTAAAATGTAAAATATATGTTTACTTAAAAATAATTTAAATAAAATAATTATATAATGGTGAAGTGTTAAATAGATAAATGTATATGTATGTATTTATATATTCTTCAAATGAAAGGGAAAACAATATTTATTTTGTGTGTCCTTACATCAAATATTTTAGATGCCACTGGATTTCTAGTATATTTATTATTAGATATTAGGGCCATTATTAAATATTATTAGATATTAGGGCCTTTAAAATATTTTAATTAAATAAGTGAATGAATGGAAAACTTCATGAGAAGCACATTTTATCATCCCTGAAAACACCGATGCTCAGAGAGATTGACTAATGTTCCCAGGATTACCTGGCTAGTTAGAATAAGCCAAACTTTTAGATATGTCAATCTGCCTTACAAAAAAACCTATGGTCTTCCTACCAAACCAGTTTGTGTAACAATATGATAGGTTGGGGTACATGCATTTGGTAACTCAAGCACAAGGAAGGCATTTACAAAGGCAAAATAACTCAGGAAAATTTTGCCCTCATATAAAGTATAGCTAGCTCATTCTGCATTATAACTTTAAAATAATACCACCATTAATCCTATTTTCATCTAATTATAAAATCCTTTATGATCAGAAGATTTGGGGTATGACTTAAATAGTAATAACTAAAGAAAAGATAAATATGTTCGGATTTTTTACTTTTTGGAAATTTCTGATGTCTGGAAAAAATAATTGTAAGGGTTATTAGATTCACTATTGTTAATATACCATTCATGTGGGAGAAAGATAATACTGTGTGAGACAAGAGCAACCACGAAGAGAAGCATTAAATGACCTTAAATGACTCTTTTATAATCTAGGTAAGGAAAATATACTTTATTTTCATATTCATATCCACATATATTTTAATTTTTAAGGAAAACATCACTCTGTGAGGAACACTTTATAAAATAACTAAGGATCTATGACAGAAAACAAAATATGTAGATGTTTTTAAATAAAATGAGTTTAACAGGCTTATCCCAGTTCCATCTTTATCCTATAATAAGGTATCTTGATTATCTTATCCATCCTGCCCGGACCTCAGAATGCTGACAGCAGTATTAGTAGAGTTTTGATTAGATACCATTTCTTAAAGATACTTGAAGGAATTTTTACAATATGTGACATTAGACTATGTTAATTCTATTCACTTTATAAAATAAACAATATACAGTTTCCTAACATTCATTCATTAATTGAACACATATTTCTATTACAGGTCTGGTATTTTACTGGACTTCATAGATATTGCATGAGGCAAACCAGTCACATCTTCTGCATCTAGAATAAATATATCTCAATCAAATTATCTAATACAAAATTATTTTTAAATATATTTTTAAATTCATGCCTGCTCTTTCCCAACATTGAATTTACTAGTAAATCTTACTGACTTTACCTCCAAAATGTATGCAGATCCTAAATACTTCTTATCATGTCCATTTCTCTCTGATCCTAACCCCGATCTCTGAGCTCCAGAATTATTCTATTCTATTGGTCTCCCTCTTTCTGTCCTTTGGCCTACCTTCTCTTGATGTTTATTCTCAACACAGTAGCTACCGTGACACTTTCAAAATATGTTAGATCATGTCACTTCTTTGCTTAAAATCTTCCGGTAATATAATGTCTCATCCAGAATTCATATTCAAAGTCCTCACCATGACCCTACCTCTGAAATTTGCTTTTCCTGTCACACTCTCTGATCTCTTCTACCAACCATCCCCCCAAACCTCTTTGAATTCCTTGCTTTTTCTCAAATGCCAAAAACATCCATGCCTCACCATCCCTGCCTTGCTATTTTTTCTGTCTGAAATGTTTGCCTCATGTATTCACTTGGCTCACTTTCTCACTCCCTTCAGGTACCAACTCAAGTGAAATCTTAGAGAGGTCTCTTATTCCTTATATAGAAAAGTTACACTAATCCCGCCCCCCTTTTATCCTTGACCTGATTTATTATTTTATTGTATTCTCTACTATTGGACACCATTTGCTACCTGGTAATTCTCATATGACTTAATTTACTACCTGATACATTGCAAGGATTCACTAAGTATTTGTTTTTGAATAAATATAGTTAAATTATATGTTGTCATTACAATATGTTGCTGTATGTCCTTCTATATAGAGGTGACTAATAATGTAGAAAATTTGTAATATGCATTAAACTAAAAGATAGATAATAGCTAGCTAGCTAGCTAGCTAGATAGATAGATAGAATCAAAATGTTATCTTGATGTGGGCTTTGTTATGGGTGATGCTTTTATGTGTGGCTTCCTATTTATTTTTATTTTTATGATATGACACAAAATATCAGTAAAATGCAAAAAAAAAGTTTTAAATAAATGAAAACAATTCAGAGAAGAGTGTTCAGATATATAACAATAAAATTAGGAAAAATGTCCTGGGATAACTTTAGCGGTAGTATTTTACTACCAATCAATCATTTCCTAGTATGGATTACTTAAGGGCTGAAGCCTTTTATAGTTAGGAGAAAGTAGAATTGTGGTCCTGTTCACAAACTTGATAATCTTTTTTCATCATGTTTCTGTGGCTCTAATTTCCATTCTCCTTTTTCACCATCTCATTACTCTGACCTATTACTAATATCAGAGATTTATGCTCATACAAGAATTATTAGTTTATTTACTTTGGAGACCATCTGCTCTGTTTCTAAAAGAGCTCAACAACTGTATTGCTATTGTTCTTGCAAGTTCTGTTTTGGTTTCTAATTTTACTTACATGAAACCTTGCTACATCATGCATTCCAGAAAGGGAAATCTTGTATAATTCCTTTGGAAGGTAGATGTATGCTGGCCTAAATTATTGCCTATGACTGTATATAAAAAGTGCATTGTGAAATATTCTATTTTATATATTGGACTCTTCCCATAAAGTTCTTCTTTATTATTCTTTAAATGCTCATCCTCAGCTGATGATAATGTTTTTTCATCACACATATGTTCACCATATTCTATCCTGAGATTGAATTTAATTGAGTCCCCTGGGGCTTTGCTCCTTTACTGATTGGTAGAAAATCATACCAGGTTTTGGGTTGATTTGACTTCAAATATCTGCTAAAATCACAGGGATAAAAGAACCCTAAAATAATTTGCTGGAAATCCTTAGTGGTTTTGAATATTAGCACTTGAAATTGAGTTGGGGTTGGCCTGGGAAGGGGTTTCCAGAAATTTGACAACAATTCTATTGGTATAGCAATTTTGTTTCTTTGTTTCCAGAAACCTCAACTTATTTGACCGTCATTTCAGTGCTGACCTAGTTTTATTTTAGGGCAATTAGATTGTGACCTAAAATATTCATTACTTTTTAAAATATTGACAAGTGTAAGACATATTTTCCAAGATATTCCATATCATAAGACTATAATGAACACTTGGGCATGTGTGTGTATATTACATATTTGTATATGCTACCTATGTATGTACAGCATAGGTATTATATATATGTAGTATATATGATGCACAAATATGTGCATGCATATACATAAATATATTTACATATTAGATTTTAATAATGATTGAAAATCTTTAAAATCTATGATTATTCTTGTTTACTTGATCTAATAAATTCTTCTTTTTTAAAAAATTAGATGGAGTCTCACTCTGTCACCCAGGCTGGATTGCAGTGGGGTAATCTTGGCTCACTGCAAACTCCACCTTGGGTTTAAGCGATTCTCGTGCCTCAGCCTCTCAAGTAGCTGGTATTACAGGCCCATGCCACCATGCCCAACTAATTTTTGTATTTTTGCTGGAGATGGGGTTTCACTATGTTGACCAGGCTGGTCTTGATCTCCTGACATCAAGTGATCCGCCCACCTCGGCCTCCCAAAGGGCTAGGATTACAGACATGAGACACCATGTCCAGCCTGATAAATTCTCAAAGATGAGTATTTCGATCACATGAATTTCTCATTATTTTTATAGTAGTTCTTTCCTTTATGTGCTTCTCTACTATGTTATTTTATGTTCTTCAGTAGACAATCACTTTGTCAGCGGTTTTATCCTTGAAGTCCACTTTACATGATATTACTGTCATCTTGGAAATCACATATTCATTATATTTTATAATTTTTAAATTATGATCTTCATTTTGTTCTAATTGTATATTTTGTAACTAAGATACTCATATATCTTTGAACAGCCTTATTTTACACGTGCTGTATAGGTGCAGTTATGCCCTATACACACATGCCCAGGAGGAAAATAACAGATGCCAAAATTTTCCTCTGACTTTCTGTTGTTTTTCTGACTTGAACACTTTTGTTATTGCCTACTTTTTATGAAATATGTTCATATAAATGCTTAATTTGTTTTTAAATTTTGAATATTTTCCTATTATTACCAGACTAAAACCATGTTTTTATTATATATTAAAATGTTTGATTTCCATTTTATTATAATAATAAATAAAAATAAAACAGGTATTATTCTATTTTCCATTCAGTAGGTTCTTATTAGATATTTAAAATTCCCCTTCTTTCCCTTTCTCTTTCTCTCTCTCTCTGTGTAAATATTATTTTTCCCTTTCTCATTTTCTATGAAGATTTTTTCCTATATTCTGGTTTCTAATTTTGTACCCAAGAAGTCTAACACTAGTATATTTTTTTCCTAATTTAAAAATGTATATTTCTATATGGAAGCTGATTTTTTTTTTTACTTTTAGAACATAGAATTGTTACCAATATCTGTCTAGGTAAAAGCTAAATGTGTGTCTTTTTATGCTTTTCTTATTAACCCTGAATAAAATTTTTAATTTATTTTCCATTAGGAGAGCCAATATTCCTGTTAAGGTAGGTTCTTTTCATAATTTCATTAATTATTATATCTATCTTTTATTATTTTTCTTCCTGGAAAAACATTACTTGCATATTAGTGCTTTTGAATCTGACCTTGAAGGCATTAGTATATTTTCTTATTATTTGTATTATTTTTTTTTTTTGTTAAACATTATGGGAATTTTTTTCAAGTTTGTGAAACCTACTACTTAATTTTAGAACATGTGTATCAGATTTTTCTTCCAGTTTATCTATTGAATTATTACATTTAGAAATTATGATCTTATTTCTTTAATTGTTTCGTGTCTTAAGTTTTTATCCTTGAGAATACTTAATATCACTCCTAAATGTTTCCTACTGTCTCTGTAGGAGCTAACAATTTTAACATTTAGCCTTTTTCCCCTCCCTTGCATTCACAAGTCCTTGTAAATAAGCATATTTACTTTTGTCTTCATGGATATTGTTTCCAAAGTAGGGAAATTGTTCACTGACAGAAAGTGATAAACCAGTTGCAGAACATGAACTTACCTTTGCCATGGATCACTGGCTGACTGACATGGGGAGAGTGGATGGCTTCTCTGCTTCTAGGTTTCTTCATGTACAAGGGAGGATGGTGTGATCCTGCAAGACATAATGAAGCAATTAAAGTTCCATCGTCAACTGAGAATCCACTAGCAGAGTATGTATATGACAGACAGCTCTTCAAACTTTCAAAGCAATGCTCTGACACCTGCAACAGCCGAGTATTCCGTGGATATTTTCCCAGATGCTACTGCTAACTTAGAAGCCCTGGGCTCACTCAGGCATCCCAGACAATTTTCTCTGGAAAGTTGCAAGGCCTATAATGCACTAAAATTTCTCCCATCCATTCATCCATCATATTTATTTTATTTTTGTGAGTACTTATATGGCAGGTTTAGAAGAGAGGGGAGTTAAAAATGTGTATTTCTAACATATCTTCACCTTTTTCTGATATCCCACTTTATTTTACATATTATAAACCATTTAAAAGTCAGTATATGGGAATCTAAAAAGGGATGGGTTATTGTCTTTAAACAACCAAAATGGAAATAATGATCATGATGATGGTGAAGATAAAGACACCTTATTGTCAAATGATTCAAAAAAGGTATTTACACAAAAGTGCTAGTAGAGAATAGACCCTGTAATCCCATTTATTCATACATTCATTTACTAAGCCAACAATTATTTATCAGCATCCACTTTATGCTAGGCACTCTGTTTTTTGCTGGGAATACAAAGATGAGTAAGAAACAATTTCTCCTCTTGAGAGGCTGACACTCTGAAAGTTTTCATAGCATTAGCTGCAGCAATAGCATAGCGCTAACAATCAACATTTCTTTTATACCTAGAATATTCTATGTTTTCTAAGTGCTCTGCCTATGCTTACTCATTTACAAGCATTTAAAATGTTTCTATGAATAGGATATTGTTACTATCCTCATTTTGCAAGTTAGGAAACAAAGGCATTTGGAGACTAAGCAACTTGTTCTGGATCAGGCAACTATTATAGAATTCAAATGCAAGTAGTCCAACTCCAGGATCACCTTGTATGTTGCAATGATATCTTGTTGAGTCTATATAGTTTAGAAAGCCATTTATGAAATAGTGATAATACTAATAATAAAAGAAGAGAGATTTAACAGTCATCTAAGCAACACCGAGTAAGCAGGAAAGAGCACTGCTATGAAAGAGCATCTTAGAGAGTTTTAGTAATCCGTGCATTGATCAACGTGATGTTAATTTTACTGGGCTAGCTGAAAGGTTTGTATTGGAAGGGAGGCAACATGGAAAAAATTTGGATTATAAAAATTATCTTGTTGAAGAAGAACATGATAAAACAGCAAAATGTAATGTAGAAAAGCTTACAGTGTTAGATAATTAAGTTCAACTCTTCAAATATAGGTGCAATTAATTTTTTAAACTCCTTCAGATCATAAGGATTAATATATCAATTCTTATGAAAAACATTTTGAAACTTGAAGAAAATACCAAGTCATTTCAGTAAAAAGCAGAAAAAATTATCTGAATAATATGAATCATTAAGAATTCTTGACAAGGTGAACACACCTTCTTATCTCCATTTTAGTCAGAAAGAAGAAAAGAAAGAAAATATTATTTTAGTTGAGTCATTTGAACATTTAAGCAAATACAGGTATGATGATTTAACAACTCTTAGGTGTAAGAGTTTAGTGTTCTATTATTACTAACAAGATAGACTTTTGTTAACTTTCTTCTAAGAACTGTTTCTTTAACTTACTCAGCACATGTGGCAAAACAAACTTGTCAAGCAAAATGGACCTTACAAACCATGGATAATATAAATTGTAGAAAATTATAAGATGAATTTTTACACATTGCCTTTTCAATGAGGAAAACATTTATTGGACAGAAGGTGTTATAGGAAAATTGAGCTGCTTCTTTTGGGTGCTGAGGAGAGAGTACAAGAATCTCAGGCCTTATATTTTAAAATTTTCATAGGTCTATTCTGAACTGTTTTAATATATCTTATTTTTGGATAGTGAAAACTAAATCACTTTAACGTCAGTACCCAGAGCTCCTCATTCCTGTTCACGTCTATGCAGATACCTTAACAATTACTATGTTTATATCCATAATATCCACAAATAAACAGCTTTAACTTTTTCTTTCTAATTTTTGTGACTTTTTCTTGCCTTAGAGCACAAAGATTTTCAATATAATGCCGAATATAAGTAGTAAGAGCAGACAAGCTTGTATTATTGCTCATCTCAATATTTCACCATTAAATATGATGAATGTATTTTGTTAGTAAATGCCCTTTATTGGATGGAGAAAACCATCATTTATTGCAAATTCGCTAAGATTTTTTAAAATTATGAATGATTGATGAAGTCTAACAAATGTTTTCTCTATATCTACTATAAACACACTCACACATTTTCATTATGCTTATGTGATGCATTATGTGAATTAGTTAATGATGAATCAACCATTATTGCATTTAAAATATATTTCTGGATTTACTTTTTAAATTTTTGACAATGATTTTGCTTGTCTTGTCAAGAATGGTAGCGGTATGTAATTTCCTTTTGATATAATGTCCCTGGCCTTACATAATAAATTGGTAAGTGTTTAATTCTTCTGTACTTTCAAAATTAAAAATATGTAACATATGTATTATTTCTTCCTTCAGAGTATGATAGAATTCATCAGAGAAGAGCTCCAGAGGCCTGGAGTTTTCTTCGTAAGAAGTTTTTAGTCTAATCAATTTTTAAAATTTATTAGATACATTTCAATTAGTTTAATGATTACGTAACTGTCTTATTAAATGCACTTAATAAAAATACTTAATGTGTAGTATTTTAATAACAGTACTAAGTATGTTTATATATTGATAATTACATTTAATAATTATACATCTGTTTATTTTGATAAATTATGTTTTTATGGAATTTGTGTGTTTTGTTCAAACTGCTGATTTTAGTGTCATAAAATGATTCATATTTCCTTATTTTCTTTTTTGTTTATTGACAAATAATATTGTATTATCCTTTTTATGTTTATAGAATCTCTTATGATATGAAATTTTTTATTTCTGGTATTAGTGAATAGTAATTTCTGATTCCTTTTTTTCATAATTTTTAATAGCTATTTAGTGGTTTTAGTAATCATTTCAAAAAAGAATCCTTTGCGTCTGTTTATTTTATTTAATGAATGCATGTTTTAAATTGCATTAGTTCTGCTCTTATTTTTATCATTTTATTTCTCCTATTTCCTTTAAAGTTATTTCTTTTATTTTCATTATTTTCTTAATCCTAATGTCTTTCAGAACTATTTGAGTTGTATCTTTCAATCCAATCTAAAATCTTATTTTTACTCTATCTACATTTAACACATTACTGATATTATTGCCTGTAAGTCTATCATCCTGATATGTTTTTGTCTTTTTTGTTTGTTCCTTTACTTGTTCTTTCTTGATTTCTTTTGTATTATTCCAATATACATATTTTTAAATTTTTCCATTTTGTCTCCTCTTTGCTTTTTAATTTCATTTTTGTGATGCTTTTAGTATCATTAATTTATTCATTATTCTAGAAATTACAAAATGCAAGCTTAGTTTAAAACAATTTTATTTATGTTAGTATATTTACCATCTCCCACAATACAAAACCTTACTATAGTTTAACTCCCATTGTTTTATCTCTGCCTTTTGTGATACAAACTGGATACATGGGACATCTTTTAATATATCTATCTCTGTTACAACCTCTTCAGTTAAGTTGTTTTTTCATTCTTTTTTGTCTTTCAGTTTCCTTCTGGATAATTTTCTGCCCACTAATTTACTAAGCATTTCTTTATTCCATATATTTATTTTTATAGCTCTAGAATGGTCGTTGGATTATTTTTCTAGATTCTATTTTCAATTGAAATACTCTATTGATTCATCCAATTTACTCACATTTATTTCTGTTTCCTTTCACATGTTAGATGTAGTTAAGTTCTTATTGCCGATCAGGGTCAGTATCATCTCTGGGTTTACTTCTATTAGCTGCCTTCACTCTTCATTATCAGTCAAATTCTTCTCAATGTATCTAGTAAATTTTGATTAATGAAACATATTGAAGATGACATAATATAGACGCTCTGGACTATGTTATTTTCCCCCAAAGAGTAGTGGATTTAGTTCTGTCTTGTAGCTAAATTCCCTGCTGATTTTACTAATCTTGCTGAGGCATGGTTTTAGGCTTGATTGGGATAGTTCTATTTTAATTTTTCTCTTTTTCCAAGGGTATAGTTCCTCCCATGCTTTACAGCTAGGATATGTATTTTTCTGGAATCTTCATTCAACAGCCAGGATATGCATTAAGGCTTCTTCACTCTGACTGGGCCTGAATATCAAAGTCAACATTTCTCCAACACTCAGCAACCTTTGAAATATCTTTAGCTTCCTGTCAATTGCTTGTCCTTGTTCTTTCTCTCTCTCTCTCTCTTTTTTTCTCTCTCTTGCAATAATCACAGTCCTTGCCTTTACAGTTTAGAAGGTGGCCAAAATCGGATGGAAATGTTTCACAGATATCTAGGACTTCTATTCTGTAGATACCTTCTTTCCAGTAATCTGACTCTTCCTCCATCTTTGCTGCCTTAGCAGTATTGAAGCCAATCTGTTTCTTCCCACTCTGCGGCTCTCCATTTGCAGTATAATTCAGAATGTGCCCTCAAGGAGTAAGTACGGTGTAAATATGGGCTCACTTAGTGTGCCATCCGTCTCTTGGAAATCGTAGCCCAGTATTAGTTGCTGTCTAGTGCCTGCAGAAAGTTCTTTTTAATATTTTATATTTTTTTATTTTGATATATATATCAAATATATATATCATGTATATATCAAATATATATATATCATACATATATATGTATATATATGGGCTTCCCCAGTAGGAAAGTAAAGGTATTCCTTTACTTTCATGGAGGGTAAGTCGTTCCTGGCCAGAACCTAAAGGCCCATTGTCATTTAGTTACTCAAAATTATTTATTACAAGACTGAATTAGTTTCTGAGAATTCAATGTTGTGCAAAATAACAGGCTCTGCTTTCAATACTCATGTTTTCGTGGAGAATGCACACAACTAGAGAGATACAGCATTTTCTGTCTGGCGAGGAATTTATAGTCTCATAAAGCACTCAGAAATTGATTTTTAAAATCTTTAAACTCTTCATGTATCTTAGGTTTCTTTCCCCACAAGTCTCCACAGAATACCTTTGACAAGAAGATGTAATTGAGATACATGGCCCTAACTTATTGGCATAAATTATCAGTCTTTGAAGGTTGTCATTAAAATATTGATGAAAAATTTAAATATAGCATGCTTTCTTCTTTAAAAATATAATACATATATCAATGTGCATTATATCTTTAGTTATGTATACATTTTGAGATTTATGACCATGGAATGCTGCAATTCTTTTCAACCAGAAATGTAGAGTGAAGAATTTTGCCAAAGTATCTACCTCTGCATAAATATTTAATTTGAAACAAGTAAATATATTATGCATTTATATGTAGATAAAATACTAAACAAACAATTAGTATATTAGCGTTTTTCTATAAACAGCTAATGTTAGTTTTTTTTTTAACATATCAAGGAGTTTAGCAGATAATTTTCTAAAACCTTCCATTATCTGTGGACCCCTATTTAGTCAGTTGATGTAGGTTAAATCAGACTGTGTAGAATTTTTATTCTCGTTACAAGTAAATATTTTGTAAATGCCCTTTCAAAAAGTTGTATAGAATATCCCGGAATGTCATAAGTAAAATAAGAACTTTTTCTTTATCTATACTTTCCAAAAGCAGGGGATTTCTTATTTAAAGTTTAAGTAAATTGCCCACAAATTAATAGAATTACAGTCATCCCTAGATTCTTCATAAGGTGGTTTTAATATCCTGAACTATTTGAAATGAATTTTATAATGCTTCTGGTGTTTTTATGTGGAGAAAGTCTTAATCCAGATCAACAATTTCTGGTTCAGAAGAATATGAAAACTTAAAAAAACCCTCTGGCCGGGCGCGGTGGCTCACGCCTGTAATCCCAACACTTTGGGAGGCCGAGGTGGACAGATCACGAGGTCAGGAGATTGAGACCATCCTGGCTAACACGGTGAAACTTCGTCTCTACTAAAAATACAATAATAATAATAATAATAATAATAATAATAATAATAATAAGCCGGGCGTGGTGGTGGGCCCCTGTAGTCCCAGCTACTTGGGAGGCTGAGGCAGGAGAATGGTGTGAACCCGGGAGGCGGAGCTTGCAGTGAGCCGAGATCGCGCCACTGCACGCCAGCCTGGGCGACAGAGCGAGACCCCGCCTCAAAACAACAACAGCAACAACAACAACAACAAAAAAACCCTCCAATTAATTCAGCCTTAATATGATTTTACTGAAGATGTGTTGATTTTTGTTATTGCTTTTAAAGCTTTTGCCACATATCTTAGAGTATTTAGAAGTTCTTACTTTCCATCATCTATAAAAAACATATGACCTGCTGTATAAGTCTCAGTCTATCCAGGAAGCATACAAATGAGAGTGTTTCATATTTCTTTGTTTATATTAAAGATAAGTCTGGGAAGCAAGATGCTACTCAGAGTTTTTCAACCTCACCACTATTGACACTTTGGGTGACATAATTATTACTTGTTGTGATGCGCTATCCTTCGCGTCATTGGACGTTTAGCAGCATCCCCAGCTTCCAGCTACTTCATATTTTCCACCCTAGTGTGACAATCAAATACATTTCTGAACATTGCCAAATGTTCCCTGGCATGGGGGAGGGTTTTGTGTGTGTGCTAGACGAAATGATCTAGCTTGCAATAGAGAAAATGTTGCTAGAGAAGATATGTCCACAACAACAGAATGGCAAGGCAGAAGGGCACAGGGTAGTAATAGGTACAATAGAACAAAACAATAACTAACAATGCAGCGCTTTTTAAGCATCAGACATTGCTATAAAACTCTTTGTTTTAAGTTGCGTTATATTCTCAACAAGCTTATTAGTTAAGTATTATCATCTGCATTTTACAGACTAGGAAACTAATGTACACAAATTTAAAAGTACTGCAACATACAACTAATAAGTGGTTTTAATCTTGAGAAGCATTATCTCTAATATGAGTTTGTTTATCGTTTTTGTTTGTTTGTTCACTTTTTTGTTTTGAGACGAAGTCTCTCTCTTGTTGCCCAGGCTGGAGTGCAATGGTGTGATCTCGGCTCACTGCAACCTCCGCCTCCCAGGTTCAAGCGATTCTCCTGCCTCAGCCTCCCGGGTAGCTGGGATTCCAGGCATCTGCCACCACACCCAGCTGATTTTTGTATTTTTAGTAGAGATGGGGTTTTACCATGTTAGTCAGCCTGGTCTCAAACTCTTGACCTCAGGCGACCTGCCCACCTCATCCTCCTGAAGTGCTGAGATTACAGGATGAGCCACTGTGCCTGGCCTGTTTATCAGTTTTTAATATAATTTTTATTTAAAATAGTTTGATTTTATTTACTTTTTAATAATTTCAACTTTTGTTTAGGAATCAGGGGGTCCATGTGCACATCTGCTACATGAATATATTGTGTGATGCTTAGGTTTTGGATACGATAGAATCCATCACCCAGGAAGTGAACATAGTACCCAAGAGTTAGTTTTTCAACACTTGCCCACCCCCACCCCCACCTCCCTTTCCCCTCTGGTAGTCTCCAGTATCTATTATTACCATCTTTAATTCTGTGAATACCCAATGTTTGGCTTCCATTTATAAGTGAGAATTTGTGGCATTTGGTTTTCTGTTCCTGTATTTGTTCACTTAGACTAATGGCCATGAATACAGCTGTATTCATGTTGCTGTAAAGGACATGATTTCATTCTTTTTATGACTGCATAGTATTCCATGTTTTATACATGACATTTTCTTTATCCAATCCACCAGTGATGGACAGCTAGGTGGATTTCATGTCTTTGCTATTGTGAAAAGTGTTGTGATAAACATACAAGTGCATGGGCCTTTTTGGTAGAATGATTTTTTTTTTTTTTCATTATATCTAGTAACAGGATTGCTGGGGAAAATTGTAATTCTTTTTGAAGTTTTTTGAGGAATCTTCAAACTGGTTTCCACAGTGGCTGAACTAATTTACATTCTTACCAACAGTTTATAAGCCTTCCTTTTTCTCTGCCAGCATCATTTGTTCTTTTGACTTTTTAATAATGGCCATTTTGATTGTTATGAGATGGTATCTCGTGAATTTGATTTTCATTTCTCTGATGATTTGTGATGTTGAGAATTTTTTCATTTGTTTCTTGGTCACTTGTAAGTCTCCTTTTGTTGGTTCATGTTCTTTGCCTACTTTTTCATGAGGTTACTTTTTTCTTGTTGAATTGTTTAAGTTGCTTGCAGATTCTGGATGTTAGAACTCTGTTGCATGTATAGTTTAGAAGTATTTTCTCCCTTTCTGTAGGTTGTCTGTATACCAAATTGATAGTTTCTTTTGATAAGCAAAATCTCCTTAGATTAGTTAGGTTCCACTTGTCAATTTTTGTTCTTATTGCAATTGCTTTGGAGGACTTGGTTATAAATTCTTTCCCAAAGCAGATGTCCATAATGATGTTACTTAGGCTTTCTTCTAGGATTCTTGTATTTTGATGTCTTACATTTAAATATTTTGCTTTTATTTTTTATTTTTTTGAGATGGAGTTTTGCTCTTGTTGCCCAGGCTGGAGTGCAATGTCACAATCTTGGCTCACCACAACCTCCACTTCCTGGGTTCAAGCAATTCTCCTGCCTCAGCCTCCTGAGTAACTGGGATTACAGGCATGCACCACCACACCTAGCTAATTTTGTAGTTTTAGTAGAAATGGGATTTCTCCATGTTGGTCAGACTGGTCTTGAACTCCCAACCTCAGGTGATCCACCTGCTTCGGCCTCCCAAAGTGCTGAGATTGCAGGTGTGAGCCACTGTGCCCAGCCTACATTTAAATCTTTAATGCAACCTGAGTTAATGTTCATATATAGTGAAAGGTAGGGGCTCTGTTTCATTCTTCTGCATATGGCTGGACAGTCATGCCAGCACAATTTACTGAATAAGTCCTTTCTCATTGCTTAGTTTTGTCAAGTTTGTCAAAGATCAGATGGCTGCAAGTGTGCAGCTTTATGTGTGAGTTCTCTATTCTGTTCTATTGGTCCATGTGTCTGCTTTTGTACCAGTACCATGCTGTTTTGGCTACTGTGGCCTTGTAGTATGGTTTTGTCAGGTAATGTGATGCCTCTGGTTTTGTTCCTTTTGCTTAGGATTGCTTTGGCCTCCTTTTTTGTTACATATGAATTGTAGAAGAGACTTTTACAATTCTGTTAAAAATGACGTTGATAGTTTGATAGGAATAACATTGAATCTGTAGATTGCTTTGGGCAGTATGGCCATTTAACAATATTGATTCTTTCAACCATGGCCATGGAATGTTTTTCCATTTATTTGTGCCATCTCTGATTCATTTCAGCAGTGCTTTGTAGTTCTCCTTTTACAGACGTTTCCTCTCCTTGGTTGGATGGATTCATAGGTATTTTATTTTTCCTGTGGCCATTGTCAATGGGAATGAGTTCTTGATTTGGCTCTCAGCTTGAATATTATTAGTGTATAGAAATGCTACTGATTCTTATACATTGTCTTTGTATTTTGAAACTCCACTGAAACTATATATCAGTTCCAGGAGACTTTTGGCGGAATCTTTATGGTATTTGATCTATAAATCATATTGTTGGCAAAGAGAGATAGTTTGATTTCATCTTTTCCTACTTGGATGCCCTTCATTACCCTCGCTTGCTGGATAACCTGACTGGGACTTCCAGCACTATGTTGAATAAGAGTAGTGAGCGTAGGCATACTTGTCTTGTTCTAGTTCTCAACAGAAATATTTCCAATTTTTGCCCATTCTGTGTGATGTTGGCTGCAGGCGTTTCAGAGATTGCTCTATTTTTCTGGAGGTATGTTCCTTCAGTGACTAATTTGTTGACAGTTTTATCATAAAGGGACTTTGGATTTTATTGAAGGCTTTCTCTGCATCTGTTGAAATGATCATATGGTTTTTGTTTTTCATTCTGCTTATGTGGTGAATGTCATTCATTCATATGCATATGCATATGTTGAACCAACTTTGCATCCCAGGGATCAAGCTTACTTGATCATGATGAAGTAACTTTTTGATATGCTGCTGAATTTGGTTTGATGGCATCTTGTTGAGGATTTTTGTGTCTGTGGTCATCAGGAATATTGGCCTATAGTTTTATTATTATTATTCACTTTGTGTTTGTCAGGTTTTGGTACCAGGATAATGCTGGCTTCATAGAGTGAGTTATGGAGAGTCCTTCCTCCTCAATTTTTTGGAATAGTTTCAGTAGAATTGGTACTAGCTCTTATTTGTACATCTCACAGAATTCTGCTATGAATCCATCTGGTCTAGGTTTTTTTTGGTTGCTAGGTTTTTTTATTAATGATTCAATTAGGAGCTTGTTATTTGTCCGTTCAGGGTTTGAATTTCTTCCTGATTCAATCTTGGGAGGTTGTGTACTTCCAGGAATTTATTCAATTTCTCTAGATTTTCTGGTTCATAATAGTGTCTGAGGGTCTTTTGTATTTCTGCAGGATCAGTTGTAATGCCTCCTTTGTCATTTCTGATTGTGCTTATTTGGATCTAATTTTTTCTTTATTAATCTAGCTAGTGGTCTATTAATCCTTTTAATCCTTTCAATAAACTAAGTTTGGTTTCATTGATCTTTAATGGATTTTTTTGCATCTCAATTTGGTTCAGTTTTGCTCTGATTTTAGTTATTTCTTTTTATGCTAGTTTTAAGGTTAGATTGTGCTTGTTTTTCCAGTCCCCCTGAATTTGATGGTAGATTGTTAATCTGAGATGTCCAGGTAGGAATTTAGCACTATAAACTAACCTCTTACCACTGCTTTTGCTGCGTTCTAGAGATTTTGGTATGTTGTGTCTCTATTTCATTTATTTCAAAGAGTTTTTGGATTTCTGCCTTAATTTTGTTGCCTATCCAAATGTAAATCAGGAAGAAGCTGTTTAATTTACAAATAACCGTGCAGTTTAGGGAGATCTTCTTGGTATTGATTTCTGTTTTTATTCCACTGTGATCCAAGAGTATGGTTTGTATGATTTTGGTTATTTTTTTGAAATTATTGAGATTTGATTTATGGCTGAGCATGTGGTTAATCTTTGACTATGTTCTGTGTGTGGATAAGAAAAATGTGTATTCTGAGGTTGATGGGTGGAGTGTTCTGTAGATGTCTATTAGGTCCAATTGGTCAAGTGTCAAATTTAACTCCACAATTTATTTGTTAGTTTTCTGCCTCGATGATCTAACATTGTCAGTAGGGTACTGAAGTCCCCCAGTATTACTGCCTGGCTGTCTAAGTCTTTTCATATATCTAGAAGTAGTGGTTTTACAAATTTGGGTGCTCTAATGTTGAGTGTGTATATACTTAGAATAGTTAAATTTCCTTGTTAAATTGAAAATTTTATCATTATGTAATGAATTCCTTGTCCTCTTTTGTTAGTGATCATTTAAAGTCTATTTTATCTGATACAAGATTAGCAACCTCTGCTCTTTTTATCCATTTGCATGATAGATCTTTCTCCAATTCATTATTTGAAACTATGAATGTTGTTATCTGTGAGGTGAATTTTTTGAAGACAGCAGATGGACGGGTCTTGTTTATTTAACTGGCAACTCTGTGCCATTCATGTGGGGCATTTAATCTGTTTACATTCAAGGTTAATACTGATATGTACGGCTTTGACCCTATTGTGATGTTTTTAGCTGGTTGCTTTGTAGTTTCTATTATTTGGTTGCTTTATAGGGTCTGTTGGCTATGTACTTAAGTGTGGTTTTATGATAGCCAGTATCATTCTTTCATTCCCATGTTTAGAACCTTATATCTCTTGTAAGGTTGGTCTAGTAGTAACAAATTTTCTTTGTGCTTGTTTGCCTGGAAGATTTTATTTCTTTTTTCATATTTGAACCTTAGTTTGGTGGGATATAAAATTCTTGCTTGGATTCTCTTCTGTTTTAAAATGCTGAAAATAGACCCATAGCATCTCCAGGCTTCTAAAGTTTCTGCTGAGAAGTCTGCTCTTAGTCTGGTGGGGTTTCCTTTGTATGTAATCTGACTTTTTCTCTATCTGCCTTAAGGATTTTTTTCTTTAGCGTCAACCTTGGACAGTCTGATGACTATATTAGTTAGTGATGTTCATTTCATATATTGTCTCTCAGATGTTTTCTGAATTTCTTGTATCTGGATGTCTATCTCTCTTGCAAAATTAGAGAGATTTTTACTAATTTCCTCAAATATGTTTTCCTATTTGTTTACCTTTTTTCCCTTCTCAGGAATTTCAATAATTCATCAGTTTGGTTACTTTACAGAATTTCAAATTTCTCAAATATTATCTTTGTTTAAAATGTTTTTTATTTATTTTTGTCTATGAATGATTGATCTTCAAGTTCTAAAATTTTTCTGCTTTATTCAGACTAATGATAAATCTTTCAATTGTATTTTGGAATTACTTAAGTTTTTTGTTTGTTTGTGTTTGTTTTTTTTTTTCAATTCTAGAAGCTCTGCTTGACTCCTGTTTCAGATTTTTATCTCTTCCTTCATTTCCTGGATTGGGGTAGAGGTTTATTTGTGTTGATTTTCTACCTTGTTTTAGATCTCGTTGCACTTCCTTGCAATCCCTGCTTTGAATTCTTTATCTGTTATTTCTGAGTTTCCATTTTGGTTAGGAATCATTACTGGAGAGTTAGTGAGATCCTTTGGTGAATCCTACGTTCATATCAGAATTCTTGTGCTTGTTCCTTCTCGTCTAAAGACACCGGCACATCTCATTTTTGTAATTATTTTCATGCAAGTAGGATTTTTTTCCCTCCTTTCCCTATAATATTATTGTTTCATTTTACTTTCCTTTTTTCTTTTTCCCTTTCCCAAGGTGGTGTGACTGTAGAGAATGCTGGGTAGGATATATTGGCTTTGATTCTATAACCCTATGCACTCCTTTTATCGGATTTTGTAGTGGGCTGTGCAGTCTGACTTACAAGCCAGTAGAGGGTGTTTATGGGTAACAGCTATCTGCAGCCAACATAGCTGAGTGTATACTTTATCTTCGTTTACTGGGTCTCAGAAGCTCTCCGTTACCTCAGGCAATGGGCTGATTCATGGAGTGCACAGTAGTCTGAGCTTCCTGCTCTACCCTGGGACGTTTGAAAACCAAGATAAATGTGGTCAGATTAGGCAGGCCAACATACAGGTCCTCTAGTGGCAGGCACAATCACCAGTGCTGAGGGAGAATCCAGAGGGCAGACACTAAGCAACCAGAGGGGACCCTAGACATGCCTGGGAGACCTCCTGGGCCCCAAGTTCTCTTTACAGAAGGTGGGGCAGCCTGAAATGTTAATCCAGGATAGTGAGTGCTCCAGATATGTGGATATCTGCCTGGGCATGAAGCAAAGAGGACCCCTCTGCTCCAACACACACACACACACACACACACACACATACACACACACACACACCCGGATCTTGGCACAGGAAGAGTGGGGTGGGTCAGGCTGGTGACTCAGGCAAGCATGTGCTCTGAATGCCTGAAGATCTGCTTGGGGGTGGGGCAGAGAGGGTCCCTGCACCACAATCTATTTCCATGAAGGTTGGGGTAGCGTAAAAGCTGTTGGTTCAAGCAAGTGAGCCCTCCAAATGCCTGGAATTCTGCCCGGTCCTAAAGCAGAGAGGGGTCTACTGCACCATGCTCTCAGTGGAGTAGTGTGGGGTACCTAGCAATGACACATGCAGAGTGCTTCCAGGTCATCAAGTTGGACTTGTCTTCAAGGTCACTTGTCACTCAGAAGAAACCACAGCAGTAGCAGCTTTCCTGCCACCACGGGCCTGTGAGAGGGAAGAGCACAATTCCAGAGTTTACTACTCAGGTGCTTTTCACAATTCTCGCTGTTAAGGCCCCTCACTCACTTGGAGCACTTGTTCTCCAATCTCTTGCCCAAGACAGAAATGTCCATACAGCCACGCTGCCGGGTTGCCAAAAAACAGATGACTTTGTATGAACCCCGATGAAAAATGGCATCTTGCTGTCAGTCCCAGATCTGGAAAAATGCCTGTAGATTCTGGTGTCATTCCCTTTCAGTGCCTCCAAGCCTCTCCCCAAGTTAGCACCAGCACTTGGGAGAAAGCACTCTCCCTCAGCCTGGGTTGCTTGACTCTTTGGTGGAAAGGTAAGTCACAGAGGGAGGCTCTCTGTCTCTTTCACACACTGGAGTGTCTCTCTGTCTCTGTCTCTTTCACATACTGGAGTTTCACTCATTTTTATCAGCTAGTTGCTGTCATAGGGGCTGTTTGGCTATGTTATCCTCCCTGGGATCTAGAGTGTCCATAATTTTAGTGTGCTCCCATTTTCCTTTTTGAATTAAAGCTCACAGAGTTAATGTTTATGTACTGTCTCGCTATTTCCAAGTAGCCGAGGCACACTAAAAACCTTTAATCCACCATCTTAGCGGAAAAAACCCACAAACACAAATAGTTTAAATTTACAGAAAAGTTGCAATTATAGTACAAAGATTTCCCATATGGACCATAACTAGTTTTCCCTATAGTTTCCCATACTTTTTATTACTATGGTATATTTTTCACAAATAATGAATCAATCGTAATACATTAGGATAAACAAAAGTTTATACATTATTCAAATTTTTCAGTGTTACCTAACGTTCTCTTTTTCCTCTAGGATCTCATCCAGATACCACGTTATATTTAGTTGTCTTAGTTCCTTAGGCTCCTCTAGACTGTGAGTTTCTCAGGTCTTCCTTGGTTTTTTTTGTTTGTTTGTTTTGTTTGTTTGTTTTGTTTTTTATGACCTTGACAATTTTGAGGAGTACTGGTCAGGTATTCAATGGAAAGGTCATTGGCTGGAGTTTGTCTGATGTTTTTCTCAGTAGTAAATTGGGGTCGTGGGTTTTAGAGAAGAAGAACACAGAGGTAAACGGACATTCTCTTCCCCTTAATTTTAAGCTGCATTCAAGAGTACAACTGCCCCACCCCCAAGCAGATCTCCAGGCATTCAGAGCACATGCTTGCCAGAACCAGCAGCCGGACCCACCCCACTCCTCCTGTGCAGAGATCCTGGTGAGTGTGCGTGTGTGTCTGCGTGTGGGGGGCCCTCTGCTCTATCACCAGGCAGATACTATCAACTTGAATTATCACAGAGGATGCTAACTTCACATACGTGGCTGAGATATTGTTTGCCAGATTTTGGTAAAGTTACTCTTCTTCTTAAGTTCCTCTTTTCAAACTGTAAAGTGTTTTCTGTTTGTTTGTTTATTTGTTTTTCTTCTTTTTCATACTGCGCCTTTGGGAGAAGATCACTATGTGCAGCCTAAAATTAAGGAGTGGGGAGCTCTGTTGCACCATAAATGCATGTACATAAATCACTCTGGATACTTCGGTATGTGGTATTTGAATATAAACTTATGGCTATTTGTTTTGCCGTTTGTGTTATAAACCAGTACTCCTTTATTTATTGCTTTTTTTTTTCCAGCTTTGGCCATTGAGAGCTTTTTCAGTTGACTCCTGTGTTCCATTGACATACCCCCATTAATGTGTGTGACTGTGTGTGTGTGTGTGTGTGAGTGTGTGTGTTTGAAGCACTTTCTCCCTTTCTAGCACTATAAGATGTTTCACAGGCATCTTCTACCTTCCCTGCCTCAGCCGTAGAATCAATCATATCTCCAGGAAGTCCTGGTTCATTTTGTTGGAGAATGATGTTGGAAAGAAAGATCTGGGCACTTGGAGCATTCATTGCCACTGAGGAACCCTTGCTTCTAGGCCCTCTCAGGTAACAGAGGAAGGGAATATATGTGTATACAATAAGTTTTATCTATACCTATATCTATAAATATTTATATATGTATTCCTCTGTATTTCTTCTGTGTTTGTATTATACTGATTACACTGATATCTCCAACTAATTCACTACTTCATGAGTCATACAAGTTTTCTCCCCTTACTTATCTGAGCTTTTATAAAACTAATTATTAAAGTGTATAATCATATTATGGAACTGTGTTTTATACTTCAATATAGGGTGGTTGAAAGGGAAGTTTGTGAGCATTTATTTGAAAATCTATCATTTAACAAATATAAAAACTGAGGCATATAGTCTGCATTCAAAAGAAAATAGAGAATTTCATTTTACATATCTTTAAAATGACCTAGAAGTAGAGCTTTTCTAAGAATAAGTTGAATATATTTTGCTCTCACCTAGGATAATGCCTCTTGTCATTGACTTCTCCTATGTTAAGTAAAAATTTCTGTGTGTAGGAGAATCATGTTCACCTAGTTGCCACTCCTATCCTCCACTCCTTTGGAGCCTCTGAGAAGTCTACAAGTCCCAGCACTTTTACATTCAGGCAGGGAGTGACAGTGACACTTCTAGGCTGAGGATGGTGAGTGAAATCCCAGGTGACCTTGCTTCCCTAAGGGGAAGCAACAAGTATAACTTTTTTGTCTTGCTTTTGTTTATATAATAAATAATAAATGGCAATTTATGTTAGCTTTCAGCCACTTTGAAATGTTGTATTTCAATTTTAGCTTAAAAAAATTACACATTATACATAACTTTTTATTATTGCTATTAAATTAAATGGCATTTATACTTGAGTGGTTGTAATTCTGGGTATATTGAGTGATTCTGGAAATAAATGACAAATTTTGTAATGACAATTAAATGGTATTGAAAGAGAAAATACCTGCTAGTAGAAATAAGGGATATTTTGTGGGGGATAATTTTTTGTTTTTGTTTTAGCACCTAGAAGGATAGAGTCTATATGTCAATTTAGGAGAATTCCAGGGAAGTAATTTAATTCTGGTGGAAGACTGTCAGATGCAGTTGAAAATGGACATGGATAAACTAGAGCTCATAAACTGGTGACAATAATTTTGAAGTGGATACATTTAGGCAAAATAAAAAGAGATTTTACACACACACACACCACCATCATTATGTACATAACCAGGACATTTTATATTTAAATTACATCATAGAAATAGTTGCTCAGAAAAGTTCACCTATCGATACCCCTGGAGAATGTGTAATTGCTTGAAATTAGCTTAAATTGTATTTTATAAAGTCTCAGTGGAAACTTAAATGTGTTGCTTAAACAATATTTTGTATTAAATATAGTTTCACATTTTCATTGTCATAAAAAGACTCTCAAGTCACTATGAGGTTTGACACTGAAAAGACGAAATAATACACATATTGATTCCTACTAGACAGCTGGAATCTGCAGGCTCCTGAAGAATAAATAAAATGACAAAAACTGAGCCTAGAAAAAGCAATGGAATGGTATTTGTTCTAACACAATCCTTTCAGACTATATCAGAATTTCCCAAAACAAATAAATTCTTCTCCAGAATGTTTCTGAAAATCAGAAGAAATTTCGGAATACTTTCAATTTAAGTTTTATAGATTCTAAAATTTGAAAATCAAATGAAATCAGTTCAAAAACAAACCTCTTTGAACACTGAGTACTCAGAGATGGAAAACGTCTGGGCATCATATTTGAGGAGCGCACAGGCAGGGAAAGAACACAAAGACCAAGGTAATCAGCACTCTAACACTCTAATAGAGCCTGGTGTTCAGTACTAGGAATACAGGGATGTATTCGTACATCTCTGTTGATTACAAGGTCTGGTTACAAGGTGGCATGAGGGGAAGAAGATAGGAACAGATAAAACAGCAAGGTTTTATACTCTCAGTTCATTGGTCAACAATTTAATACACAACTCTTAGACTCTCTTTACACTAATCACTAAAATAATAAAGAATTGAGAATAAAGAACAAAAATGATTGTTGCCACAGTGTAGTTTTCCAGTGAGGACATGACCTTATAGACACCTCACATTAAAATAGGATCTTAAAATTCAGGGCCCTCTGAAGACTCTACTTTTTGGAATAGAAGATTTCTTCTTGAGAAATTATATCACATTGTATATTTGACTGAAATAAGAAATGTAAATAAAGGATACAATAGAAAACTAGAGACTATTTAGAGAAAAATGTTGGGCTTGAATTTGTTTTACTTAGGAAAACACAAAATGTCTCCATTACCCATTCAGATTGAAGACATAAGCTGTTCACCTATCACAATGATTTTATTTATGTATTTGAAATATTAGTAGAAGGAATTAATAAAATATAAGCAAAAGATAGCTGCAGCCTAAGAATTTGGCAGTGAAGGAAATTATATTTTTCCTTAAAAGGTAATATAAGCATACAAGATGAGAAGAAATCATGAACATTACCAAAAGGGAAAATAAGTTTTGATCCTTGAGGACAACTAAATGGATGAAAAGTATGAACTCAGATAAGTGGAAGAATAGAAGAGACAGTGGTCAACAAGAAGAGTCCAGAGAGCAGCCAAAGAATTTTAAAGTGTGTTGTGGATGTCTGCCCCCATCACAGAGAGCAAGGCTTTAGGAGACTAATGACATTAAACATTTAAAATATGCAAGTGGCCTTCTTTGTTCCTGTTTGTGAATTTGAATTCCCATGAGCTACCTTAAAAAAATATTCTCAGCCCAGTCACTATGAGATAGTGATGTTTCTGGACAGTTATTTATCTCATTGTAAAGTATTAATATAAGGAAACAATTTTGGCTTTTGTTCTGTTCTTTGGGACCATTTCATATTCCACAAAATGCTAACTTCAAGACAGTTACAGTTCAATGACAGACATATAGAAAGAATTATAATTTATGTTTCTTAAAAGAATAACTTTTTGAAGTATTTGAGCAAAAGGTCACAAAAATGGCAAGCTGAACACCACTTCAAAGAAACCACAACTCATTTTGGTACTACTTGTGTTAATCAGAGAGATGAGGAGAAAATGTTCTAGTAATAAAAAGGCACTACACCTAGGAAGGAGTAAACATAGGATATAAAAGCTATGGATTCTTTTTTTTTTTTTAATTATACTTTATGTACTAGGGTACATGTGTACAATGTGCAGGGTTGTTACATATGTATACATATGCCGTGTTGGTGGGCTGCACCCATTAACTCGTCATTTACATTAGGTATATCTCCTAATGCTATCCCTCCCCTCTCCTACCCCCCACAATAGTCCCCAGTGTGTTATGTTCCCCTTCCTGTGTCCAAGTGATCTCATTGTTCAATTCCCACCTATGAGTGAGAACATGCGGTGTTTGGTTTTCTGTTCTTGCGATAGTTTGCTGAGAATGATGGTTTCCAGCTGCATCTATGTCCCTACAAAGGACACAAACTCATCCTTTTTTATGGCTGCATAGTATTCCGTGGTGTATATGTGCCACATTTTCTTAATCCAGTCTGTCACTGATGGACATTTGGGTTGATTCCAAGTCTTTGCTATTGTGAATAGTGCCACAATAAACATACGTGTGCATGTGTCTTTATAGCAGCATGATTTATAATCCTTTGAGTGTATACCCAGTACTGGGATGGCTCAGTCAAATGGTATTTCTAGTTCTACATCTTTGAGGAATTGCCACAATGTCTTCCACAATGGTTGAACTAGTTTACACTCCCACCAATAGTGTAAAAGTGTTCCTATTTCTCCACATCCTCTCCAGCACCTGTTGTTTCCTGACTTTTTAATGATAGCTATTCTAACTGGTGTGAGATGGTATCTCATTGTGGTTTTGATTTGCATTTCTCTGATGGCCGGTGATGATGAGCATTTTTTCATGTGTCTGTTGGCTTCATAAATGTCTTCTTTTGAGAAGTGTCTTCTGTTCATATCTTTTGCCCACTTTTTGATAGGGTTGTTTGTTTTTTTCTTGTAAATTTGTTTGAGTTCTTTGTAGATTCTGGATATTAGCCCTTTATCAAATGAGTAGATTGCAAAAATTTTCTCCCATTCTGTAGGTTGCCTGTTCACTCTGATGGTAGTTTCTTTTGCTGTGCAGAAGCTCTTTAGTTTAATTAGATCCCATTTGTCAATTTTGGCTTTTGTTGCCATTGCTTTTTGTGTTTTAGACATGAAATCCTTGCCCATGCCTATGTCCTGAACGGTATTGCCTAGGTTTTCTTCTAGGGTTTTTATGGTTTTAGGTGTAACATTTAAGTCTCTAATCCATCTTGAATTAATTTTTGTATAAGGAGTAAGGAAGGGATCCAGTTTCAGCTTTCTACTTGTGGCTAGCCAGTTTTCCCAGCACCGTTTATTAAATAGGTAATCCTTTCCCCATTTCTTGTTTTTGTCAGGTTTGTCAAAGATCAGATGATTGTAGCTGTGTGTTATTAATTCTGAGGGCTCTGTTCTGTTCCATTGGTCTATATCTCTGTTTTGGTACCAGTACCATGCTGTTTTGTTTACTGCAGCCTTGTAGTATAGTTTGAAGTCAGGTAGCGTGATGCCTCCAGCTTTGTTCTTTTGACTTAGGATTGTCTTGGCAATGCAGGCTCTTTTTTCATTCCATATGAACTTTAAAGTAGTTTTTTCAAATTCTGAAAAGAAAGTCATTTGTAGCTTAATGGGGAAAGCATTGAATATATAAATTACCTTGAGCAGTATGGCCATTTTCACGATATTGATTCTTCCTATCCATGAGCATGGTATGTTCTTCCATTTCTTTGTGTCCTCTTTTATTTCATTGAGCAGTGGTTTGTAGTTCTCCTTGAAGAGGTCCTTCACATCCCTTGTAAGTTGGATTCCTAGGTATTTTATTCTTTTTGAAGCAATTGTGAATAGGAGTTCACTCATGATTTGGCTCTCTGTTTGTCTGTTATTGGTGTATAAGAATGCTTGTGATTTTTTTCTCATTGATTTTGTATCCTGAGACTTTGCTGAAGTTGCTTATCAGCTTAAGGAGATTTTGGGCTGAGATGATGGGGTTTTCTAAATATACAATCATGTCATCTGCAAACAGGGACAATTTGACTTCCTCTTTTCCTAACTGAATACCCTTTATTTCTTTCTTTCCCTTGCCTGATTACCCTGACCAGAAATTCCAACACTATGTTGAATAGTATAAAAGCTATGGATTCTTACTTCGATGTCTATTCCAGGAGATGTTTGGATAGTAAATATAATACAACACTAAAATTCCTCCCAATATTCTCATTAGACCTGTGTTCAAGGTTTATTTCAAGTTCAGATATACAAATAAAGCCCTTGGGTCCCCTGTGATCACAGAGAAAGTAGGAGATGGGGGTTTTGGGGAAAGCTTCCCATCAGCTGAACATGGGCTGGGCCATTTCTTCATTCCCCCTGTATTTAGATTGCCCTTAGTAGGCCAGTCTGCTGAGCACTGAGATACACTATGTGGACCTGTACTTCTGTGAGACTATTACTTTCTCCTAAACTAAGAGCTCTGCAAACAGTCTTCAACAGATGTTAAACTGCTTTAGCTGGTGCTCTTAGAAATATAGTGGGAAGTATAATGTAGAATGGAATGCTTAGAAAGGAAGTTCTATGGACTGCTGTTGTCATTCTCAGTGGAATTAGGCAGGACAGCAATGTCTGGAGGTCTGAGAATGGCCTGACGTGGTAACCCACTCTCTGAGCTTGCCTTACCACTCCTCATTCTCTGGTCTGTGGTAATTTGCAACTACGCTGAATTTCCTTTGTTTGATTAGATTGAAAAAAAGAGAGGGACAATATACAATTAACAGTAAAAATAATGATTTTAAATGATTTGAAATACTTAAGTTCTAGATAATTGTAAAGCTGTGAGTAATAAACTGAAAATTACCCAGCACCTTATAGCTTCACAGCTGGAAGGGCCTTTTGAGAGCTATTTAGTTCAAACCTCTTGTTTCACAGATGAGAAATTGGATCTCCAGTTGCTGAGGGTTGAAAGAGAAGATATGGGAAAAGAAAATTCGTTCATAATTGAACAAATGGAATTTGAGTTTCTAGTAAGATGTCTGGTGGGAAATATTAATTAGGTATTAGGAAATTTGATAACAGAACCAGGATTCTTTTCCTATATAGTATTTATTTTGAAACAATTTTTTTTCCAAAATATTATGGCTCTGGTAAGTATCACACGTTTGTTCCACCAAGAAGGGTTATATTTCTCTATCTATTGGGAACAAAGAAGTTAAACTAACATTACTCCAAAATTTTCTACCAAGTCCTTTCTCTCCAGGATTATGTTTATGAACATGCGGCAATTCTAGCTTCCCTGGGACTTCCTTTACTCTGTGACTCTCTAGAACTTCTGAACACAGTTCTTTTTGTAGTAGCCACATCCTCTATGTGTGTGCCTGTGGTCTGTGAATGCAGAACATGCTGTGGGCCTCAAACTTCAAACACAAACTTGCAGATGTGTTTCAATATGCATGACTGGGGTGAAAAAGTCAATTACAACATAGGAGGAAGGTTAAAACCACATATTTGTCCCTTTCTCCATTGTTCAAGTAACAAAAAAGTATCCTAAAATGAAGCACACTTGAAGCTTCTTTTATGGAAATGTCCTGGCTTCAAGTCCTATTTTGTTGGGAAAGTGTCATTATTTTAAAACCTAATGATTACCAATTCTGGTTTCCCATTAGAATCACTAAAGTTGTTTGTTTCTTTGATTGTTTGTTTTGTTAAATACAAATGTCCGACTTATCGTCAGACAAATGAAATTAGTATCTTTGAGGAGGTAGACCAAGTAATTGAAGTTTTAAAAAAAACTTGTCAGGTAATTCTAAGTATTCTAAGTATAACCAGGTTGAGAAACATGGCGCTAATTGCTGTGTAGTATTCTCCATCCACTTTTTCTGAAAACCTACTCCACTCACTGTGACTGCTCCCAGTTTGGGTTCCAAATTCACAAGTGACAAAAAATTACTTGGGACTGAGACTGGGATGGATGATAGGCCTAGCAATATAGTAAGTGGTAGTTACTTTTGGCAGTACAATTCCTGAGATCACGGAGGGATTTTGATGCTCTAGGCGACACATACAGTTCATCTTATACAGAGGATACCAAACAAAAACCCTCTGAGCTCTTTCAACCAGCCATAGACACCAATCAGCAAGGATTACAAGCAAATTTTCATATTATTTAGGTCTTCCAATCGGTAAACACTAGAATGCTTTGAGAGCCAGGCATATAATACACATTTCGGAATTGAACCTGTGTAAAGCAACAAGGAGTCAGGATACCCGTAGTGACCAGAAGGAAAGTGTCATATTCACACAACCCCACCCCTACAAAACAGTAGATTTTTTTGGAGTTTGTCTACCATGATATTAGCTAGAGACGTGTTCTTTTCTTTATTTTTTTAAATCCACATCTTCTTGTACTTATAAATTGTGCTCCCTTAGTTCTGTGGGGAATAGTACACAGAACCACTGTGAAGCCAGATAGGTTTCATTGGCTACTACCTAAAGACACATTGAAAATTTTCCATTGCCTTTCCCAAGGGTTCCATTAATTTTTTGGCCAGTGGGCTTTTTTATTTTTATGTTATTTATTTATTTATTTATTTATTTATTTATTTATTTAGACGGAGTCTTGCTTTGTCACCAGGCTGGAGTGCAGTAGTGCAATCTAGGCTCACTGCAATCTCCTCTTCCCAGGTTCAGGCGATTCTCCTGACTCAACCTCCAAAGTAGCTGGGCCTACAGGTGCACGCCACCATGCCTGGCTAATTTTTGTATTTTTAGTACGGACAGGGTTTCACCATATTGGCCAGGATGGTCTTAATCTCTTGACCTTGTGATCTGCCTGCCTCAGCCTCCCAAAGTGCTGGGATTACAGGTGTGAGCCACCGTGCCCAGCCCCAGTGGTCATTTGTATTTCCACTCTCTGTCTAATAGGGATCTGAAAAGGGTAGGAAGGAAATTTTGTCTGTTTATTTTGTGGTTCTTCTATGCCCACTGAAGGTAAATTGCTCACAAATCCAGGCTCAATCAGCTACAACAGAAGCTCACACAATCACCAAAGTATGGACACAAATTACAATATTTTAAATTTTATATCTTCAAATACAGCATGAGATAATGATAATTAGTTACACATTTATCAGGACATCTTTTAAAGGATTTTCTATGTAGTATTTCAAAAGAAGACAAAGCAATTGCAGGAGAAAAAAATTTGAACATACTTTTCTTATCTTGCCCAATAGAATGTAGGGACTGTGAAGACATGCTTTACTGTATGTGTGTAATAGGTAGTGCTTATATAATGCTGAACACATTGCAGGCACCCAAGAAGCATTAGTTTGATTACATGTAATTCTTCATTCTGTATTATTAAAAAAAAAAAAAAGCCTATAAGGCATCATCTGCCACTGGGCTACAATAGATACTAGACTGGTTTCCTTTGCATCGTGACAAAGACTGGAAAGATATTCCTTTCAGTACTAATGAACACTATTATAATAGTGCTGCATGGCTTGCTAGGAGGAACATAGCAACATAGCGACCCTGGAGAGGAAAACTTGAGCTTTAGGTACACTAATATAAGAGGCTGCATTATCATGTTCATTTACTGTTTGTTGTTTGCTTGTTTTTTGTTTTTGCTGGAAATATTTTGAGACCATTTTTTAGGTGTTGCTCTGGAAATTCTTGGGCTCCAAGTACCCTCCGTTAATGTACCACTACCTATGATTCCTCAAAAATCACTGTGGCTAAGCAGGGACCACATGTCAACAAGAAAAATTATTCCTACAAATTCAGTTGTTCATTCAAAAATTTTATTGAGATTCTACTCTGTGCATGTGTTATTCAGGAAACTTGGGGCAGAATGAAGAACAGAGCAGACATAAATCTCTTCCCTCATTGTGTTTCCATTCTGGTGAATACAATTCTTTTCAAGTATAGTTAAATATTGATGAATACCAACCAATTAGTGTAGTTGACAAAATGTTGATAAACATTTTGCAGATGTTTAGTGGGATATCAATTAATTTAACTGTTGCAGTTTTCCTTTAGCATTTTAAATCACATACATATATAAGTACATATATACATACACACATGCACATACACATACTAAATATATTTATATAAATATGTTTTATAGAAATAAAAGGTGTGAGTATAATTATTTTCCTATTTTTACCTTTCTCGAGCCCATGACAAGCTCAAGTTTCTAGCCCTCTTTCTAGTTCGTAAAAATGGTACAGGTGTTCTGGCCTAAGTTCAGTGTACTGAATTAGAGAAATGTTTGTTGGCTCAGCACTAAAAATAGTGCACAAAACACAATAAAAAATGCTAAATAAAACCTGTGATATGCAAACCTTCAGTACTAAAATGGTGCAGAATACATATCGGTAATTCACATTAAGATTTCCATCAAAGACCAAAGCTTTTAAACTTTCAGGATATTTGAGGTCAGTTAAGCTCTGATATCAGGATATCACTATGATTTTTAGGAAACCCTCACTATTTTATTCTTCACTTCTGACTTTTCCAAGACCTACAAAAGACACATCAGTAACCTTTTGTCAAGGCATTGGTTTCCCGCAAGCATTCCAGGAGTGGATCATGACAACCACAGCTTCATTTCTTGGTGCTTAAAGCAACAACAAATTCTATAGATATGTTCTAGGGCCAAAAGCTTCCACAGAATAACTGACAGTGTGCCCGTGATTTATTGATTTTTATTTTTTATTTTTATTTTTATTTTTTTGAGATGGAGTCTTGCTCTGTCACCAAGCTGGAGTGCAGTGGTACGATCTCAGCTCACTGCAACCTCCACCACCCAGGTTCAAGAGATTCTGCTGCCTCAACCTCCTGAGTAGCTGGGACCATAGGCACGTGCCACCATGCCCAGCTAATTTTTTCTTTATTTTTAGTAGAGACAGGGTCTCACCATGTTGGCCAGGATGGTCTTGATCTCTTGACCATGAGATCCACCCACCTCCACCTCCCAAAGTGCTAGGATTACAGGTGTGATCCACAGTGCCACATTTCTATCACCAGATGTAATCTTTTACTTCAGATAATTATTGTAGCATTCAAGCTATTTTTGTACAAAACATTGAGAATATTTATTTTTTTTAATTGTACTTTAAGTTCTAGGGTACATGTACACAATGTGCAGGGTTGTTACATATGTATGCATGTGCCATGTTGGTGTGCTGCATCCAGTAAGTCATCATTTACATTAGGTATATCTCCTAATGCTATCCCTCCCCACTCCCCCCACCCCATGACAGGCTCCAGTGTGTGATGTTCTCCTTCCTTTGTCCAAGTGATCTCATTGTTCAGTTCCCACCTATAAGTGAGAACATGCAGTGTTTGGTTTTTTGTCCTTGTGATAGTTTGCTGAGAGTGATGGTTTCCAGCTTCATCCATGTCCCTACAAAGGACACTAACTCATCCTTTTTTTATGGCTGCATAGTAGTCCATAGTATATATGTGTCACATTTTCTTAATCCAGTCTATCATTGATGGACATTTGGGTTGGTGCCAAGTCTTTGCTATTGTGAATAGTGCCACAGTAAACATACGTGTGCATGTGTCTTTATAGCAGCATGATTTATAATCCTTTGGGTGTATACCCAGTAATGGGTTGGCTCGGTCAAATGGTATTTCCAGTTCTACATCCTTGAGGAATCACCACAATACCTTCCACAATGGTTGAACTAGTTTACAGTCCCACCAACAGTGTAAAAGTGTTCCTATTTTTCCACATCCTCTCCAGCACCTGTTGTTTCCTGACTTTTTAATGATGGCCATTCTAACTGGTGTGAGATGGTATCTCATTGTGGTTTTGATTTGCATTTATCGGATGGTCAGTGATGATGAGCATTTTTTCATGTGTCTGTTGGCTTCATAAATGTCTTCTTTTGAGAAGTGCCTGTTCATATCCTTCACCCACTTATTGATTGGGTTGTTTGCTTTTTTCTTTTAAGTTTGTTTGAGTTATTTGTAGATTTTGGATATTAGCCCTTTGTCAGATGAGTGGATTGCAAAAATTGTCTCCCATTCTGTAGGTTGCCTGTTCACTCTGATGGTAGTTTCTTTTGCTGTGCAGAAGCTCTTTAGTTTAATTAGATCCCATTTGTCAGTTTTGGCTTTTGTTGCCATTGCTTTTGGTGTTTTAGACATGAAATCCTTGCCCATGCCTGTGTCCTGAATGGTATTGCCTAGGTTTTCTTCTAGGGTTTTTATGGTTTGAGGTCTAACAATTAAGTCTTTAATCCATCTTGAATTAATTTTTGTATAAGGTGTAATAAAGGGATCCAGTTTCAGCTTTCTACATATGACTAACCAGTTTTCCCAGCACCATTTATTAAATATGGAATCCTTTCCCCATTTCTTGTTTCTGTCAGGTTTGTTAAAGATCAAATGGTTGTAGCTGTGTGGCATTATTTCTGAGGGCTCTATTCGGTTCCATTGGTGTATCTCTGTTTTGGTACCAGTACCATGCTGTTTTGGTTACTGTAGCCTTGCAGTATAGTTTGAAGTCAGGTAGCGTGATGCTTCCAGCTTTGTTCTTTTGGCTTAGATTGTCTTGGCAATGCGGGCTCTTTTTTGGTTCCATATGAACTTTAAAGTAGTTTTTTTCCAATTCTGTGCAGAAAGTCATTTGTAGCTTAATGGGGAAAGCATTGAATATATAAATTACCTTGGGCAGTATGGCCATTTTCACGATATTGATTCTTCCTATCCATGAGCATGGAATGTTCTTCTATTTGTTTGTGTCCTCTTTTATTTCATTGAGCAGTGGTTTGTAGTTCTCCTTGAAGAGGTCCTTCACATCCCTTGCAAGTTGGATTCCTAGGTATTTCATCCTCTTTGAAGCAATTGTGAATGGGAGTTCACTCATGATTTGGCTCTCTGTTTGTCTGTTATTGGTGTATAAGAATGCTTGTGATTTTTTCTCATTGATTTTGTATCCCGAGACTTTGTCGAAGTTGCTTATCAGCTTAAGGAGATTTTGGACTGAGACAATGGGGTTTTCTAAATATACAATCATGTCATCTGCAAACAGGGACAATTTGACTTCCTCTTTTCCTAATTGAATGCCCTTTACTTCTTTCTCCTGCCTGATTACCCTGACCAGAACATCCAACACTATGTTGAATAGGAGTGATGAGAGAGGGCATCCCTGTCTTGTGCCAGTTTTCAAAAGGAATGCTTCCGTTTTTGCCCAGTCATTATGATATTGGATGTGGGTTTGTCATAAATAGCTCTTATTATTTTGAGATACGTCCCATCAATACCTAATTTATTGAGAGGTTTTAGCATGAAGGGCTGTTGAATTTTGTCAAAGGCTTTTTCTGCATCTATTGAGATAATCATGTGGTTTTTTTCTTTGGTTCTGTTTATATGCTGGGTTACATTTGTTGATTTGTGTTTGTTGAACCGGCCCTGCATCCCAGGGATGAAGCCCACTTGATCATGATGGATAAGCTTTTTGGTGTGCTGCTGGATTCGGTTTGCCAGTATTTTATTGAGGATTTTTGCATCGATGTTCATCAGGGATATTGGTCTAAGATTCTCTTTTTTGTTGTGTCTCTGCCAGGCTGTGGTGTTAGGATGATGCTGGCCTCATAAAATGAGTTAGGGAGGATTCCCTCTTTTTCTGTTGATTGGAATAGTTTTTGAAGGAATGGTACCAGCTCCTCCTCGTACCTCTGGTAGAGTTCGGCTGTGAATTCGTCTGATCCTCGACTTCCTTTGGTTGGTAGACTATTAATGATTGCCTCAATTCCAGAGCCTGTTATTGGTCTATTCAGGGATTCACCTTCTTTCTGGTTTAGTCTTGGGAGGGTGTATGTGTCCAGGAATTTATCCATTTCTTCTAGATTTTCTAGTTTATTTGCATAGAAGTGTTTGTAGTATTCTCTGATAGTAGTTTGTATTTCTGTGGGATCGGTGGTGATATCTCCTTTTTCATTTTTTATTGCATCTATTTGATTCTTCTCTCTTTTCTTCTTTATTAGTCTTGCTAGTGGTCTGTCAATTTTGTTGATCTTTTCAAAAAGCCAGCTCCTGGATTCACTGATGTTTTGAAGGGTTTTTTATATCTCTGTCTCCTTCAGTTCTAATCTAATCTTGGTTATTTCTTGCCTTCTGCTAGCTTTTGAATGTGTTTGCTCTTGCTTCTCTAGTTCTTTTAATTGTGATGTTAGGGTGTCAATTTTAGATCTTTCCTGCTTTCTCTTGTGGGCATTTAGTGCTATAAATTTCCCTGTACACACTGCTTTAAATGTGTCCCAGAGATTCTGGTATGTTGTGTCTTTGTTCTCATTGGTTTCAAATAACTTATTTATTTCTGCCTTCATTTCATTATGTACGCAGTAGTCATTCAGGAGCAGGTTGTTCACTTTCCATGTAGTTGATCATTTTTGAGTGCATTTCTTAATGCTGAGTTCCAGTTTGGTTGCACTGTGGTCTGACAGGCAGTTTGTTATAGTTTCTGTTCTTTTACATTTGCTGAGGAGTGTTTTACTTCCAACTATGTGGTCAATTTTGGAATAAGTGCAGTGTGGTGCTGAGAAGAATGTATATTCTGTTGATTTGTGGTGAAGAGTTCTGTAGATGTCTATTGGGTCCGCTTGGTGCAGAGCTGAGTTCAATTCCTGGATATCCTTTTTAACTTTCTGTCTCGTTGATCTGTCTAATGTTGACAGTGGGGTGTTGAAGTCTCCCATTATTACTGTATGGGAGTCTAAGTCTCTTTGTAGGTCTCTAAGGACTTACTTTATGAGTCTGGGTGCTCCTGTATTGGGTGCATATATATTTAGGATAGTTAGCTCTTCTTGTTTAATTGATCCCTTTACCATTATGTAATGGCCTTCTTTGTCTCTTTTGATCTTTGTTGGTTTACAGTCTGTTTTATCTGAGACTAGGATTGCAAACCCTGCCGTTTTTTGTTTTCCATTTGCTTGGTAGATCTTCCTTCATCTCTTTATTTTGAGCCTATGTGTGTCTCTGCATGTGAGATGGGTCTCCTCAATACAGCACGCTGATGGGTCTTGACTCTTTATCCGATTTGCTAGTCTGTGTCTTTTAATTGGAGCATTCAGACTATTTACATTTCAGGTGAACATTTTTATGTGTCAATTTGATCCTATCGTTATCCTGTTAGTGGTTTATTTTGCTTGTTAGTTGATGTAGTTTCTTTCTACATTGATGTTGTTTACCATTTGGCATGTTTTTGCAGTGGCTGGTACCAGTTGTTCCTTTCCATGTTTAGTGTTTCCTTCAAGAACTGAATCTCTCCTTAGACTTTCCTCTTTTATGATAAGAAGATATTTGGAGCAACTTTATTTTTTTCAAAATTCAGCTCAGAGTTAACAATGTCCCTGAATTATGTGTTCTGTTTCTTTTTCCTTGAGGTTTAAAAGATCATTTGCATCCTTACAGTGTAAATGACCCTAGAATAATAGCCCCCATGAAGATAGGCTTATGTTCAAACTCATATTCAACATAGAGGCATTAGAAATTCTAGTAATTTTTAGTCAATGTTCTGATTCATCACATCCAAAAAAAGATGTTACCAGGAAAAATATTGATTTAATTTTACCTTATTTTCATCAGACTAATGCTAATAGCTGGTGTATAATATGAAAAACTCTTTTTACCTTGAAATCAATTTCATCTTTTACTTTATCATTTTAACAATTACACATACATATAATAGAAATTGTGCAGAAATAGCAGCAACATCACCAAAAAATCACCCCTAGCCCCACACTACAGGAATACCCAATATAAATACATTTATATTCTATTATTTTCATATAATAAATATTTGAGTTTTTAAAGAGCTTTAAACACACTATAGCTAAGATTTTGTAGTCTGCATTAAGTAAATTAATGTTTAATCCTTAAAATTTTGTGCAGGACTGACTTGTAAATATTGTCTTTTAGATTTTGCCTTATACCTGAGGAAGAGAGTGAGACAGAGTAACATATACATAGAACAACAAGGATGGTCGTGTGAAAGAAAAATCAAAGGAACAGTGTGACAGAAAGACAGTAAAGCTGGCACTCCAACTGCTGGAGCTGCTCCTGTCCATCCTGTCAATACCAGCTGTGTTATTCCTTCTCACTCCATCAAATCATAAAATAAATAAAAGAAAATCTTATGTGCTTGCAATGAACAGACTCTAAAAGGACCTTCAATTATACTAACCTTTTTGTATTCATATTCTTGTGTATTCCCCTTCCTTTGAGCATGAGTGGGACCTGTAACTTGCTTCTAACCAGTGGGATGTGGCAAAAGTAATGAAATGTCACTTATACAGTTACATTATATAAGAAATAGTAACTGTCTTGCAACTCTTTGGAGAGATTCCATCTCAAAAAAAAAGAAAAAAAAAGTGATTCCCTCCCTTGCTGGCTTGGATAAAGCAGTTGGCAATGTTGAGGTGTTCCACATGGCAAGAAACTGAGAGTAGCCTCCAGGTGACAGGCAGAAAGAAACTGAGGCCCTCAATCTAACAGCCTTTGAGGAACTAAATACTGCCAACAACCACATGAACTTAGAAACTGATATTTCCCCATTCAGACCTTCAGATGAGAACTCAGTCCTTTCTATCACTATGATGGTAACCTTGGAGAGGACACAACTAAGCTATGTCTGGGCTCCTGATCCACAGAAACTGTGAGATAATAAATGCAAATTCCTTTAAACTGTTAGATGTATGGCAATACTGTTATGCAGTAATAAACAACAAATATAGTGTTATTAACTATGTTTTGACACTGTGCTAAAGGTATAGAATTAAGCAAATATTCTATAATGTAAGGGATTTCCCATTTCCTTGTTATGCAAATAATTTAAAACAATATAAGTTATAAAATTTAGTTGGTGCAAAGGTCTGGTGAGGAAAATAAACAACAGGAAAAATTATTTTGCAGAAATTAAGGATGCCTTCAAAGAGAAGATAGATCTTGAGGAATAAATAAAGATCAAATGGAAAAAGAAGGGTGAGAAGGAACTTAGAGGTATAAGTCAAATGAAAATGGACTGATGTGAGATCAATTTCTCTTATGTATGGAAAAGAAAAAACAATCAATAAGCAAAGTGGTGTCTATGGAAGAACACTTGTGGCAGCAGGGAATGAGAAATTGTACCTCTTGAAGAGTATCATTTTATTAGATCAGCATTAGGCACATTTTTTCATTGTTTTTCTCTTTTCCTCAGCTCTTCTGTACATCTCCCAACCAGCAAACATTCACATGTATGTGAGCACATATACACAAGCACAGTAACAGCTGGCTTTGTGATTTAGAAACACACTGACTTTCCTCTACTCTTTTGAATGTGTAGAATATAAAGTATCAGTTTTCCAGGGAACTATTATAATGCCTGAGATAGGTGGAGTATGCAACACTTGGGAATTGTGACAAGAGATAGGTGTCAGATGGGAATTTCTCTTCCTCAATTTCTAGAAGATTGGACTCACTCTATAGAAATTAGAAAGCCAAGCCTTGGTAACTAATTAGAAAATGTTTCCTAGTCTTATCAATATGTTTATATTTATATATATTTAACATTTTAACAGCTTTATTAAGAAAAGCAATGGTGGAAGACCTTATTAGACTGACAATGAGAAAGACTATTCTGTAAGCTTTTATTAAAAGGTCTTCAATTGAACCTCTATAATGTTAATGAATTAATGTCATTTATTTACATTTCTTTTTCTTTCTAGAGATTTGTTTCCATACATAAGCCTTGTCTAATGCAAATTTTCACTTACAGAGGGGTTACTTTTCTTTTTGATAGCAAGGGTTACTTTTCTTTTTAATGTTCTCTTCTTGATAGCAACCGTGGCTATCAAGCCAATAATAAACTTCAGGTTATGGGAAAAAATTTATTTCTTTGACTTACATTTATTTCATGAGTAAAGAGTGAGAAGGCCGGGCTCGGTGGCTCACATCCATAATCCCAGCACTTTTGGAGGCCAAGGTGGACAGATCACTTGAGGTCAGGAGTTCGAGACCAGCCTGGCCAATATGGTGAAACTCCATCACTACTAAAAATACAAAAATTAGTCAGGTGTGGTGGCAGGTGCCTGTAGTCCTAGCTACTCAGGAGGCTGAGGCAGGAGAATTGTTTGACCCCAGGGTGCGGAGTTTGCAGTGAGCTGAGGTTGTGCCACTGCACTCTACGCTGGGCAACAGAGAGAGAGACTCCATCTCAAAAAAAAGAAAAAAAAAAGTGAGAAAATCTTTTATCCGTGGAAGTGTCTTAGTCTTGAAGAACAAAACTATTTGAAATTTAAAACTAGAGCAAATGAACTAATGTTTACCTTTTTATGGTGAATTTTTTGGTGGTCTTTTAATTAATATACACTATTTATAATTCAAATTTTGAGGAATTACCTTCTTAAGCAATACATTCAACAAATTCATAGGAAGACTTGAATTACATTGTTTATACATTTTACCCTGGTGCATTAATAAAGCACAATTTAAAATCATATGTTTCTTTAAGCATTTAAAGAAAATTATTAGAAAATGAGACTTGTCAATAGATGCACTTCCTTATTTGTCAGCCTGTCTTAGAAGAATACTCCTTAGAAGGACTACAGGTGTGATTTTTTTCAGTGAGAAAAACATACAAAGAATCTTTGTTTCTGGTCCTTCATCTAAGTAACATTTCACTACATATCTTTTTGCCTCATATTAACTATGTAATCAACTGACTTTGTGATTTAGAAAACAATGAAATACCTGTTAAGTTTTCAGTAAGTATCTTTCTGTAAGAACTATACACCCCACCAGTCATGATTCTATTCCATCACTTTCCCCACCACCATGCCTACAGTTGATTGAACCAGTTAAGGATGTCTACTCCCAGCTAGACCAATTATTGTTCAATTTGAAATTTGGTATAAAGACTAAGAAAATTTGTATTTAATCTGGTTTTATCAAGAAAATAAAGAAACCAAACTTAGGAAACCAAGGATTTTCATCTGTGTATGAAGAATCACAGAAAACAAGCATGCAAGGAAAGAAGAATGAATCAGACAATGGAGGGATAAAAGGAGGAGAGAGTGAAGAAGGTGTACTGTTTGGGTTTGTGATGGTTTTCTACTTAGTTCCAATCATGGCCATGGTTATAAGGATCAACTGCTTTTGATTTCCATGAAATGGTAAAAGCTTCATCAAATCCATTTACTTATTTTGCTTAAGCTCACTTCAGTTTAGCCAGAGACCTTTCAACCAGTGCAACTCCACCTTGAATAGGGGCTGGGTAAAATAAGGGTGAGACCTACTGGGCTGCCTCTGCAAATGGTTAGACATTCTAAGTCACAGGATGAGATAGGAGGTTGGTACAAGATACGGATCGTAAAGACCTTGCTGATAAAACAGTGTGCAGTAAAGAAGCCAGATGGAGACCAGAGTAACCCCTGATAGTGCTACTGCTATGCTCCCACCAGCACCATGACTGTTTACAAATGTCATGGCAATGTCAGGAAGTTTCCCTACATGTCTAAAAGGAGAGGCATGAATAATCCACCTGTTGTTTAGCATATAATCAATAAATAACCATAAAAATGGGCAACCAGCAGCCCTCGGGGCTGCACTGCCCATAAAGTAGCCGTTCTTTATTCCTTTACTTTCTTAATAAATTTGCTTTTAGTTTATTCTACAGACTTGCCCAAGAATTACTTATTGCACTAGATCCAAGGACTCTTTCTTGGAGTCTGGATCTGGACCCTTTTCTGGTAACAGTTTCTTTCTGTTATTTACAATTCAAATAGTCATAACTGAGGTATTTCCTTGTTCTCCTTCCAGTAGAAACAAAATGTTTTCATATTGGAAAAATTAATAGAATAAATTTTTCAGAAACTAAATGGAAAACTCAATATATATTCCTAATACTATAGACAGATGAGAGAGAGAGAGAGAGACAAAGAGTGAATCCCCAAAATCTGAGACAGGTCTCAATTTAGGAAGTTTATTTGCCAGAGTTAAGGAAGCATGCCTGTGGCACAGCCTCAGGAGGTCCTGATGACATGTGCCCAAGACGGTTGGAGCACAGCTTGGTTTTATACATTTTAGGGAGACATGAGACATCAATCAGTATATGTAGGATGAACATTGGTTCGGTGCTTAAAGATGGGGCAACTGGAAGCAAAGGTGGGACAAAGTAGGGAAGGGGCTTCCATATCATAGGTGTATAAGAGAAAAATAGTTGCTCTCTTTTGAGTTTCTGATTAGCCTTTCCAAAGGAGGCAATCAGATATGCATTTATCACACTGAGAAGAGGAATGACTTTGAATAGAACAGGAGGCAGGTTTGCCCTAAGCAGTTACCAGCTTGACTTTTCCCTTTAGCTTAGTGATTTTGGGGCCCCAAGATTTATTAGATAGGTTAATTTGAGACTGTGGGATCATACCCTCATTTTTGGTTGAGTTACACAATATTTTATTGCACATATATTTTGGTCAGAAGGGAGACACAGTAATGAGAAAAATATTTCTGTCTTTCAGAAGCTTAATGTAGCAGAGAATATATATGACTGAAGAGAAATATTTAAGTGTTTGTCCTTAATTTTTTAATGAAATTGTAATTGCAATTTTGTAATTTGGGATAACACATGGAACAAGTTAAGAATGGAGGTGGGCTGTCCTAGGGAGAGTCTTAAAAGGAGATTTGTCAGGGCTAGCGCCTTGCTCTAAATTATTCAGTAAGAGGAGCATTGAGTATATTTCTATGCCTCAGAAATGTTTTGAGCATAAATGAAATAACACATGTGAAGGTTCTACATTGGAAAAAGGCAGTGCTGTGTGTTTGTAAGCAGGGGAGAGATCTAGAATTCAGTTTCAGGGACTGCTTTTCATGGGCTTAACCGGGATTAGTATTAATTATAGATACAATTTTGTATCCTATTGCTGGGCTACGAAAGCTAGCAAATAAGCAAAATTGATGTCACAGGTAGAAATGATTTACACTTGTAATTGACACATACTTTTGATAACCTGCAATTTGACAGGGAAAACAACTTATTCATAAACCTGTGGGCAGTATAATTTTATAATAGGCTGAATGCATTAACATGGAAGTGAAAAAATTCTCTCTGAATTTTAAAAGTTATAATTCAAAAGAATTCACAGTGCCTATGAACAATAGTATTTTCTGTATAACACCCACTTTGTCCTCAGCATCATATTGAATGTGATACAGCAAAAAAGCAGTCTGCTTTCTCCTTTAGGGCATTTTTCCATCAGTGAGGCACAACCATTACACAAATCCCTCTCTTCTTTTGCAAAATGAGCTGGATAAAACTGACAAATAGATGTGCTCTTCTATATATTGACTCACTTGTTTGTTGGCATAAGGTAATGTTCAGAGTTACACCCATCTCACCTGAGTTAGGCACATGAATATATAACAGAGAGTGGAATTGGCTTCAAGCATGTGAAGAGAGACAACAATAAAAAGAAGTGAAGAACGAGCCACCTAGAAGGTCCAGGAAGGAGAGTAGGAGGGAGTAAATGTAGCCATGAGCAAAGCTTTTATTAGTGAAGCATAAATAGGAATGTGGGCATATTATGGAATATCTGCATGTCATGGCAATGAGGCAGATTAATGAAGGCTCTACAACCTAGAAACAATTAAATTTGCTAGGGAGTTTGAGAGTTTTGTGAAGAGAAATTTCCTGTACAAAGGAAGTGGTAAGAAAAAGTATTATGAGAGTATCTTGAGAGTTTTCTTTCCATTTTAAAGAATTAAGCCCCAAGGTATTCATTGCCTTAGGAAAGAAGGAGAAAGTGAGAAGTCCAAAAGTGTACCAAAGAGTTTAAATATGTCTTGTGGGAAGAAAGAAAAAGCAGGAGATTCAAGGAAAAAATAAAATGGCCTAGAACAACTACATAAAGGGAAAAGAGGAGGGTGACAACTTCTATATTTACAAAGAAGAAACAAGGAAAGATGAGTTATAATTGGGGAATAAAACTTGGGCGATGGAAAAGACAGTGTTCATTTTATTTCAGCAGGATGTATGTACCTCTGGGATCCTAGAAAACAACAAACAAGGGCAAGGGGAGGTCATTCATTTTCAAACCCAACTAGGAGGGTGGCAGAAACTATTTCTAGGTTGTGTGACTCAGAGCAGCCAAGGCCTAGCCACTGAAATTCTACCTCCTGAACTGAAAGGATCTGCACCTCCCTTGTAACTAGGTCTGAACTAGGTGTTATGTTTTGTTTTGCTTTAGTTCTAGGTTATATTCTGCCAGTGGCAGAATATAATGTGTTGGTTTAAACACAGACACATTGGTACTAATTGACATGAATTATATGATGAAATTAGCTCTGTTCTCAAGCAATGAGTAATTTTTCCCTAAGAGTAAAAATAAAATAAAATAAAATAAAATAAAATAAAATAAAAGAAGCCAGAGAAGGAAACATAAAAGATAAGCTTCATGACCAATGGGAAAGGGAGGAAGGATGAATGGGTGGAAATAAAAAGAATTATCTATCTCACACATTCTAGGGCCTCTGTGAATATGTGTGGCATATTCACACACAATATCGATGAGGTGGATTTACTAAATATGTTTTAGAGATGAGAAAATAAGCAAAGCAAAAAACAATCTACTCACATTCATATATCCGGTGGCTTCATGCTCCTGACTTTTCATACATTTCCTCTCCAATAAATTGCTCTACCATTTCTGTCTGGTAAAATCATATTCATAAAACCATGCTTGGCCCTAATTTTCCCTGTGCAGCTTTCACCAACATTGGCCTAACAATAACACTGCTTTCAATTAGCATAAGTCCAAATTCAGAAAAATAATATTGCCTCAAATGTGCAATCTTAGTACCACTGACTAAGACAGCTTTAATTTCCCTTCAGCTTGCCTAAACTTCAGAGAGGTTTCTTCCTGACACTAGTCCCCTGCTTTCCCTTTTCTTAGAGCTACTTTAGAAAACTTGTAATTGAATTTTTTTTCTCTGCCTCTTTTGTAATGTACAGAAATCTTCCAGCCTCTTGTTAATTTTAGAACCCAGGAGTGTCTTTCTCAAGGACCCGGGAGTCATCTTGTTGAAACATAATCATGAAGGCAAACGTGCTTCTATCGCCTACTCTCTGTGGGAAGGTATGAACATAACTTCCATGGACACAAATTAGCAAACACAGATGGTTTAACTACAGAATGAAACATTCACAGACTCAGAGATAATTCCATATACTCCACATATCCTATTGATCAACCTCACCACACCCAATATCCTTCAGCACTTTTCCACTAGCTCACTCCAGAGCTTAAACAGCCTTCTGCCTTTTGTTTCAGTGGAGTCGTATTTAATCTCTCTCCTCTATTGTAAGGTTGTAGTAGTCTTGAATAAGTCTTTCTTGTCTTTGTCCAGTGCAATTGTTCTTTGACATTGAAAGAGAGTAACATATAGGAGGGTAATAATATTATCCTGGATTATCACTGAAGAGGGACTTACTACTTGAGCACCTATTATGTACAAAGAGCTACACTAAATACTTTTATTCATAATCTCATTTAGCTGTTATACTATTTAATCCTATTAGGAAGGTGCAGTCATCCTATTTTTTTGCAAATAAGAAATGAGCAGAAGAGAAATTAAGTGATTTATTAGGTAGATAGGTACAGATATAGATTAATATGCAGAAGGGTTAAGATTCTAATCCTGGGTTCTTCCCCCAAAACATGTTCTTTTCTACATTTTTGCATACTATTTTCCAAGGTATTTTTGCATATCTTAACTAAATATTCCTTTTCTAAATCTTATAAAATCTATTTTTATCACTCTCCTTTCATAAAAAAATATATTGGAGATAAACTGGTAAATAATTTGTGCATGGTACATGGTGATGGTCAAAACAGAAAGTTACAAGCTATATTTTTTAAAAAATTATATCTTGGAGATAAATGAGAATGAAACAGAAGTTACAGGTCTTAGCCAAGTGAAAGAAAATATGAGTATGTAGGCTTAGGAGCATTGAAAAGAGAAGCACTTAGCTAACCATTGAATCTTGCCAGAGAGATAGTACGTTAGCAAATATTTACATGCCTATTACCATAAAGTTAAATATATACTATTGTCTACTTTATTATCATAAAGTTGTGTTTCTAAGCTTGTCTGAGTAACAGATAAGCGAGCTATTCTTTACTATTAAGTGATTGTTTTAACAGTTTTAAGGCTTACTGACTTGTAACCTTAAACTGGAAAATATTTGGTGTAGAAAACTGCATTTGTATGAATGTTTGCTGAAGGAAACTATTCACTTAAAGTTGTAAACTATCTTTGTCATGGAGGTTAATTTTGCCAACCAATCTTGATAATTAGCTCATTACAACCTAACTAAAATTGTTCCAGTTAACTATATTGGTATAAAATAACTATGCAGAAACTGTTAATATTAGGGATATTAGCTGAAGGCAAATTCTTCCTGATAAAAATGTATTTTACAAGTAAAAATAATGTGATTAACTGTTCCAGTAAAAAAACATGGTGCATTCAAGTGAGGATAGTTGAGAAATTTGAATGGAGGCAAATTACCAAAGAAGTGAGCAGGATTAGGGAAAACTAACCAAGGATGGTGAAGCTCTCTGGTGCTGGAAGGAGGCACTTACTTTTCTATTTCAGAATGGTTAAGAAATAGGGGCAATTACAAGCATTCAGAAAGTAGTTGTAGCTTTTCTCTGATGGCCAGTGATGATGAGCATGTTTTCATGTGTCTGTTGGCTGCATAAATGTCTTCTTTTGAGAAGTGTCTGTTCATATCCTTCGCCCACTTTTTGATGGTGAAATCAAAACCACAATGAGATACCATCTCACACCAGTTAGAATGGCAATCATTAAAAAGTCAGGAAACAACAGGTGCTGGAGAGGATGTGGAGAAATAGGAACACTTTTACACTGTTGGTGGGACTGTAAACTAGTTCAACCATTGTGGAAGACACTGTGGTGATTTCTCAAGGATCTAGAACTAGAAATACCATTTGACCCAGCCACCCCATTACTGGGTATATACCCAAAGGATTATAAATCATGCTGCTATAAAGACACATGCACATGTATATTTACTGTGGCACTATTCACAATAGCAAAGACTTGGCACCAACCCAAATGTCCATCAATGATAGACTGGATTAAGAAAATGTGGCACATATACACCATAGAATACTATGCAGCCATAAAAAACGATGAGTTCATGTCCTTTGTAGGGACATGGATGCAGCTGGAAACCATCATTCTCAGCAAACTATCACAAGGACAAAAAATCAAACACCACATGTTCTCACTCATAGGTGGGAACTGAATAATGAGAACACTTGGACACAGGAAGGGGAACATCACAAACTGGTGTCTGTTGTGGGGTGGGGGGATTGGGGAGGGATAGCATTAGGAGATATACCTAATGTAAATGACGAGTTAATGGGTGCAGCACACCAACATGGCACATATATACATATGTAACAAACCTGCATGTTGTGCAATGTACCCTAGAACTTAATTTTAAAAATAAAATAAAATAAAATAAAGTAGTTGTAGCTGTGTGTGGTGCTACTCATAAGAGCTAAGGTTTTTAGTAGTTACATTCAACTTGTCATGTAGGCTTATCACGAAAAAAGATGGTGAAATAAATATCCTAACACTTTTCCTGGTCTCTGATCTTCTGCTGGTGACTTCCTTAAACCCAACCCAACAGGAAGCCAGAGGGCAAGGTATCATATTGACTCATCGGGAAAGGTCTGTATCCCAGGGCACAGACTTGGCACAGGAGGCAGAGAGCAGATATGGAGCAGCAGTTCAAAGTCTTTTACTCCTGTCCCTCCATTGCCACACTCATCCTTTGCCCAGAATAAAAATCTCATTTCAGGGAGTATGCAAGGTCTTATCAGCTACAACGTCATCATGAGGTCAAGTCAATTCAGTAAAAAAAAAAAAAAAAAAAAAAAAAAAATCACACCTAAAACATAGGCAACGAACAAGAATGGATGGAGGAACTAATTAACATGATTCATAGTTGCTGTAGGTCCCACTTATGTAGGTGGTCAATATGCTTTCTTTAACAAGCACAGCCCCACTCTTCCACACCCATTTCGTGTTCTCTTTATATTCTGTTTGCTAGTGTCATAGTGGGACAAGCTGGGGAGACCAAATATTTTATTGCTATATGATCTGAATCCTTGCTGCTCTTTCTTTATCAGGTCACTGCAGTTCTTCACTAAGAAAAAAAGTCCTAAGAATATCATTCAAGTTCATTTCCATGGCTGGTGACCCTCTCTCTGCCTGTTGGTCCAGTGGCAGGAAAATCCTACTCACAAATTACCAAGAGAAATCATCAACTTTCAAATTAATACAATAAGTATGATTCCTGGTGGAAACAATTCCTTTCTTGTACACCCTGCAAATGAACCAAACCCCAAATTTCAGGAAAGAGAAGTGTCAAAAAATGAATCTCTTATATGGGATCTACTGCTACCTATAAGGGAGGCTGCTAGTTTAAGAAATGCATCCTTTTCTATAGGAGAGTGCCCCAACTGTACAGGGTGTTCTCTCCCATCTGGTTCTTTAAGTGAATATTCATTATGTTATTCCACCACTCTGTCTGGTAACTTCTTTTGGGTGATGGCACACATATAAGTCTTTATTTCACGGGTGGAAACCCTCGAAAAGCTTTATTTGCCATAAATGGGTTTTCTGTTCAGGGGCAATTTTGTATTGGTATAAAACTTTTCCATGGAAATAAAAAAGAAGGTTGTAAATTGTATTAGCCAGGGTTCTCTAGAGGGACAGAGGGGAGTTTATTTACTATTAACTTATACAATCACAAGGTTCCACATAGGCTGTCTGAAAGCTGAGGAGCAAGAAGAGCCAGTCTGAGTCCCCAGACTGAAGAACTTGGAGTCTGATGTTCAAGGGCAGGAAGCATCTATCACGGAAGAAAGATGTAGGCTGGGAGGCTAGGCGCATCTCTCCTTCACACATTTTTCTGCCTGCTTTATATCCACTGGAAGTTAATTAGATTGTGCCCACCAGATAAAGGGTGGATCCGCCTTCCCCAGCCCAGTGACTCAAATGTTGATCTTTTTTGGCAATACCCTCACAGATATACCCAGGATCAATACTTTGTATTCTTCAGTCCAATCAAGTTGACACTCAGTATTAACCATCACATAACTCAATAAAATTCTGACATTAGCAGAAGTGTTGTGAGCAGTGAAGGTAAGTCAGTATCTACTTCTTTAATTCTTTTAGCTCATAAGCTATCTGCTTCTGGGCCAAGTCTTGTACCTCTACATTTGCCTATGTTCAACTTTTTCCAATTCTCACTATAGGCCTGGGAGCAATGAGGTCCTAAGGAGAAACACCATCTCTTTGTGAGGCAGTTGTGAAATCAAGGAAAGGCCTTCATTTGGTAGAAAATGTGTTCTCTCAGCTTAAGGCAGCAAGAAAGAGACTTCATTCACAGTAAGAAAGAATTTTGGAATACAACGTTCCTAACTTTTCTTGGGTATATTTATCTATCCCTATCTCACACTTCAGGTTCCTTTCTTCCCCACTAGTGTCCCTACCTTATTATAAAAGACTTGGCATTGTTCTTCAAGTGATTGTAGCTGAAATTATACCTTTACAATCAGACCCTAAACTTCAACCTCGACTATATCTATCCTTGGGCTACAGGAAATAAACCATTCCTTCAAACCTAGCATATACATATATAGCTATATTTTTATATAAAAATCTATAAAAACATAAATATATATAATGCTATATTTTATATATTATATATGTGTGTGTGTGTGTGTGTGTGTGTGTATATATATATATTTGCTATTTTCCCCATGTTCTGAATTGGGCATTCAGGTTATTAGTTTGTCATTTTTTTCTCTGTATAATTTCTAGAGAAATAAAAAGCAGTAATCCATTGCAATAATTTGTTTTAGTCACTGCTTTTGCAATAGTGACTAAGAATCACAGCTACTTGCTCTACCAGTGTCTGCCCTTCCACTTGTACATCATATCAAACTACTACCTGTGATAATCCATGATAATCTGTGATATCTCACTTTAAGCTATGTATGAACACTTTCTTATTTTCCCCTGGCAAGGGAGTTATCCATGTACTTCTCAAATATGTGCACAAAGCTGGGCTTCCAATCTTTGCAAGAGAAAGCCTTGCCAGTGCCAACCCAAGACCTGGAAGGAAGGAAAGTTGGCCTCTTTTTCTGAACTTGCTCTTTTCCTGACTTCCAAATTTATGCTTGTTATTTTAATGGCCCAGATTCAAATTGAAGTTGTGTGACAAGGAGCCTGTTGATGTAGTTTATCCGTCTGGAACATATAGCAAAATGAGATCGAGTAGAGCAGATATAAGAACTAGGCAAACAGAATATTCAGCACATTTGCAGAATACTTTAAAGAACAATGCAAAATCTTCATTAGAAATGATGGTTATAGAAATTAAACTCAGGTTGTTTGACTATGTCAATCTTTTTCTCATTGTCTATGTTGTAAATACTCATTTTGATAACTTTCTTACTTCATTCTCAAATCTCACTGCAGATCTTTAAAATGAAATAAATAACTGCTATGCAACACAAGATGAGCTAGAAGTCAGCAATATCATAGCTTTCTCTAGTTCTCAGCATTCACTATCAAATCCATCTTGTATATTTTGCATACCATATTTAACTCAGGAATATAAATGGAGATAAAAATAAAAGACAGTTTGAGTAGCTTCTTAAAAAGAAGATGACATAGGAAAGTAGATAGACTTCTATTCTCATTAGCACTTTTCTGATCCTGTGACATTTGGGAATTATCATCCATTTGAAGCTATTAAAATTGTCAAATAGTACCTTGCTAAATAAATAACTCAGTGTTTTTCTCTCCAACCCCCTGGAATGCCTGATGCATCCAAATCCCCTGAGAAGCCTGAGTTGTGATTTGTAGGCCACATGTGATTTGTAGGCCTTGATGGAACAGGTGTGGGCAGAATTGAATCTTTAAACATGCTAACTGTTTATGCTTATCTCATTTGTCCCTTCACAATGGAGATATGGGAAGCGGTGATCCACCATTTCTGTATGTGTCCCACTTCTCTGTGTTCTCGACTATTCCTTTGTTATCACTAGACAGGTGTTTTTATGTGCTCAGCATTAAAACTTTGACAAACTTCTCTGAAATGCTACTTTAGGGATATATACTGAATATATTATTAGTATTACTACTACTACTAGATGATGAAAAAAATCTATATTCTCCATTGCACTGTTATTAAGAGCAACAAAACCACATGAGTTCTTTGCAAATAAAGTCCTCAGCAAAATAATTTTGTAGCTCTTCATGAACTTATAATGTTAAATTATTAAAAGCCTTCTTGAGGATTTTGTACTTGAATTCATCAATAAAACAGGGCTTGCAAGCAATAGCATGACAGCACTATTTTATACTTTAATATACACAAACATATGTGTATGTATATATACATATATGTATATCTATATTTAAAATAAAGCCCACTTTACCTCTTGAAGATTTCTTTTTGTACTTAGTAAGGAAATTGACCAAGAACCTTCTCATTGACCCATATCAACCCCACAAAGCCTATACACTGATTTCATGCTCACTCCCAGCTGTATGGTTGTGCTATTATTTTTGTTTTCCTCTCCTGTCAACACATTTAGATTGTACTCATCCTTGTCTTTGTGTATGAAAATATTCAATTTCTTTCAAAATACCTCATATCCTTCCCCATGAAACTTTTCCAAAGTCTTCATCTCCTTCTGAAGTGGAAGTTTTTATATTATTGTTGCAGAATTTTCTCCTTAGTTCAGCAAAAACCGCGCTCTTGTCACACAACCAGGAAAGATTAGGCTAACAGACACCTAGAAGGGTGAGGAAAATAGAAGTTATTGGGCGTAAAGCAAATAGAAAAAAATAACTCTCAGCAAAGTGAGAGAGAGGTCTGCTAGCAGATTTCCAGTCTCACAGACTGAAGCCCAGGTCATCACACAGGAATGGGAGAGGCTAGGCTTCTCCCCACTACAAACAGCATGAACTTCCCAAGCTCCACTCCATCCAGTGCACAGGTGGGCATTATTCAGAAAGAATCAGTCAGGAAAGGGCAAACTTCATCTGGGACCAGAAATCCAGCTTTTCAGCCTTCAGGGTGTTTTAGGCTTGAAGGCAGGGTTTCACCAGGGACCTTTTGCTGTCTCCTGTCTCTATCATTCCCCTCTCTAAAAAGTATACCTAATTGCCATTAGAATAAAGATAAGGAAAAGGATGAAGACTGATCTTAACTGCTTCCTGCTGACAAGTGGCACTGTTTCGGGAAAAGAGCAGTCAGATCTCCCTCAGAGGCCTATGTAAGGGTTCCCAGCAAAAGGAACAATTGTCCAAGACTCTACTTGCATGACCATTTGGAGTTTGATGGCCAGAAGGCAAAAAGAGACAAACTGGGTTATTAGAAAACAAGTCTTAAAACAAAACAAGGTGGTGGGGGAGGTTAACGACAGCTCAAAAATCCCAAGGCTTTTTACCAGTTTGCAAGGTAGAGGAAGTCCAAAAGTGTGGTTGGGAAAAAAAAACAAAAAAACTTTTACTGTTCTTTCGGCATGTCAGGCTTCTGGTTTCCCTTTCCCTGACCCCAATCCTAAGCCAACCAGTCTCAGGTTTGGCAAATTAACTCTTTCCAGTTTTGAGGATGCATCCTAGGAGAGTGTGCTGTAGTATAAAGACACAATTACCTATCCATGAAGGGAGGACAGAGGAGAATAAAGGAGGAAAAAGACATTTTTTTTCAAAGGAATCCTAGGGTGCAGGATGAATTCAAAAGGTGTACAGATTGAAGACAAATGGCTACTCATCTAGAAAGAGAGGAGCAGGCCTGCCTGGTTCCCTTATTTTCCTAGCAAATACCCAGGATACATGAGGGAGAGAAATCAAGGCATCTCTCATTCTTTACTCTGTCCTTATATCTACATCCTAATGACTGTGAAAAGGTGCCACTCAGAGGTATAAAAATGGCTTTCACCCACATTAACAGGGGGTTTGGGGGTAGGAATATCTGCTCTTACCCACATACACCCTATCTCCCCTACTCAGTACCTTTGAATTCCCTAGACCTCATTTATGCCATGGTTACTAGCATGATCTTTATCCATGAAATGGGAAACTTGGCTTAATTTACAGGAGTCAGTCATGCTCACCTGCACTGTGCCTTTTAACTCTCATTATTGTTTGCCTCTGAATCCTTCAGATCCAGTTTTCTTTCCTAGGACTTTGATCCAAAGCTTGGAATTAAGTTTGAGACAACAAATGTGACTCGGGGATACAATGTGTCCCAGGGATTGCAAGAACTCCTTATCATAAACCAAATGCTAAGGTGAAGCTGTGGAATTGAGTCCTCCTCCAACAGGGGAGAGAAAAGAATGTCTTGTGACATGCCAGATAATTGGTGGCTATGGTTATGCTTGCTAAGATTTTGGTGCATGGGGCTTGGCTTTCATTCGCTCCCTTGGTCTTACTTTTGCAAAAAGTCATCCTCCAGGTGATGGACATCCTATTTATTCCCATTACCCCGCAGGATTTGCAGGACAATTGCTCAGAACTAGAATAATTGATCCAGAGTTTTATACCACCCAATCCTTTTGTTCCTTCTGAGCTGCAGCCAGAGATTGCTGGTTGGTTCATAGGAAAAAGCAGGGTTAGTCTAATGTAGGCAAAAGCTTAAAAATAGCTAATGAGTCTAGAATCAAATGACAAATGTATAATACATTTTGAAACATAATTTTTCTCTCTCCAGTCTTCATTTTTATCAAAAAAAAATCATAATAGGCCTGAATATTTGCAAAATAAATTTTAGTCTTATAATTGACCTGATTATTTGCATAAAGTGCAGCAGGAATAATTATTTATACATAAGCCTTTTAGATTGGCTTTGATGAAACTCTGTTCCACAAGGAATCTCAGATAAGACTATTTAAAACCAAGCCCAGCCATGGGTCTGCAGCCTCAAATACCTGTGAGTTGCATAATCCTCTCCCATTAAGGTCCAAAAAATAAACTTGGAGCTCCTGGGCCTGTCAGAAAGTGACACTCTTTACTAACTATAGGTCAGGAACCCTTTACAGGACTGCATTGACAAGAGTATGAGGTCAGTTTTCTCAAGGAGATTTTATTGGCTCTGCAAGTCAAGCTTGACTGCTTAAAGGGAGGCATACCCTTCAGGTCAAAGCCCTGGTAAAACAACCAGTTTCTCCAATTGTGCCTTGTTGCAAAAAATATTGATTTTTATTTCACTGATGCAAACAACTATATTGCTATAAGTTAAGGATACTCATAACTAGTTTCCAAATTCTGGAAAAGCCAGGCAGAGAGAGACAAATATGCTCCAAATTTTGTTTACAGGAGTATATGTTACTCTACAATTAAAGGTCATAAATAGTTCAAAATAAATTTTCTTGACTCTAAAAAACAAAACAAGAACCAGCAATATTCCAAACAAAAGTAAAAAAGATGGCTTCATTTTTCTGTGAGTTTAGTCCATTTAGTTAACTCGTTTAGTTTGATATTCATGAACATTTAAGTCCTGTACATCATGAGTCCTGTACATCTTTCCTTTATTCCAATGTCCCAGTCTCCAAAGTTATCAGAAACCTGTATTTGAGAACACCTGTCAGAGTTCTATGGCTGTAAACCATCTTTTGAAAAGGATCAAAACAAGGCAACAATTATCTGTGAATAACAAAATGTCCAAGGTAGTTACAGTTAGAAACACAACTGACAAAGAAGTTTGGTTATCTCTGTGGTTTACAATAACTTAGCATAACAACCTTAATTATGATTGATACCATATACTTTAGACATTAAAATTTTAGAAATCTCCTACAATTTTAGAACATATATTAATATTATTCACTAAAATATAACCTAAAGAATATTGAACACTACTTTGGCAAGTCCATGTAACTAAACATGTCAAATAATCCTGTTTACCTCTCTTGTGAATACTACAGGGCTCCTCTGTAGCATCCAAAAGCTAGGCATCAGGAAAGAAGTTTGATTTTGGGAAGCCTGATAAAGGTGCTAGAAGTTTAAAACAGTGGATGTTATTAAATAGAATTTCAGATTACCATAAGTTATTTTGCCAAAGTGATGACTCAGAAATATTAAAAAGCAAAAACCTTTTATAACCCCTTACAAATTTTGCTTAAAAGCAGATTAGTGCCTTAAGAATACCTTATTGTGCTTTTATTTCAATGCTCAATGTACAGAAAAGTCCTATTGAATTTAGTAAATATGCTCATACATGGAATTTATTTTGCAATATTAATTTTTACAATCCTTCCACCAGTTGTTTGAACTTATAGCTTTATCTTACCTAATTTAAAACGATTATTTAACTCTAGACAAGAATTTATTTCTTTTTTGCCTTTTAAAAATCTTCTATTAAAAATAAATTTTACTGTTTTTACACACCTTGCATGTAAATATATTTCCAGTAGTTTCAATTACATGTTATAATGGTAACACTTAGCAATTTTTAACTTTAATGTAAAGCCTGGTAAATTGTTTTAATTGTGTGCTAGGTGCAGCCACGTTTTGAAGGTTTGACTCCTTTCAGCATAACTGTGTGATTAGTTCCATATGTTCCCAGGCCTTACCAATTGTTAGGCAGGAAGTCAAACAGTTCTCAAAAACCAAAAAAGCAGTTTACAATCCCAAAACATTTAGAAAACCTAGTACCTGACCTGCATAATTTAGTTCACCTATTTACATTTTGATGACCTCTGCATTTTACTAATAATTTTTAAGGCTGTTTTTATTTTTCAAAGATTAAAGTCACATGAACTATAAGGCACCACAGCTTTATCTTCCTTTCAAATATATTTGATCCAAGTACTTATTTTTCTTTAGGTCAATTAATTAGAGCTCTCTTTTATAGACATCACATACAACCCATATGAAACTACATAGACTGGCAGAAGAAAATCCAGTGGCTATGAGATTTTTCATTTGCTAATCTCCTAATTGGATTATTATCCTCTCATGCATACTTTAAGAGTGGCAAGACAAGGTGGAGAAAAAGAATTCAGTCAACTGAAAAAGAATCAGTCAACTGGAAAAAACTTGTTCCAACAAACAAGATCCCAGAAGAGAAAAACATAAAGGCCTTTTACATATACATATAACTTGAATATTTACTTGTAATTAAGCTGATCACTCTCTAAGAAAATCCTTTTAACTCCCTTACCACCTGACTTTAACTGCACCAGGAAGCCAATATTTTTGTCTTTTAAACTTTACTAAAGGTAACCTCACGGGTAAAACCAACAAGCCTCAATTAAGTTTATGATTTAACTGTGAATATATGAGTTATTTCCAAAGGGCGTAAGCAGTTCTTAGAAAATTTAGAACCTTTCAAGATAACCCAGAGAAAAGAAGATTTAAGAAAAAGACTAGAAGTTGTTCATAGAGGTGAAGAGAATCAGCAAATGGCAAAAGTTATACAGATATCAACCCAAAGTACTCATTCTCTAAGCCAGAACTGAACCTAGGTGCCATTGTAAAATGGTGGAGGCTAGAACAAAACATTGTTGCCATGTGGTTACAGATCATGGTAAAACAAGACCGAGGCCTGCAGCAAAGTTTGCTACTGAACATACAGAAAGTTAGGCAAAGCACACTGGACTCGCTACAGCTTAAAACCAACCCCACAAATCCTTTTTCATAATTAAAATTTTACAGAGAATATAAACAGTGATAGTTGGGGTCCTGCCCTAGTAAAATGTTTTCTAAAAAGAAAAAAAAAAAAAGCCTTTCACATAAAAGCTATCTTCTGACAGGTAGAGAAAAGGAAAAAATAGTTAAAGTGCAGGGTTGGAAAGATGCCTGGAGGAAGAACTTTTAATTCTTATGCCGATGGGTTCCTAAGCTTAACACGGGTTGCTGGGGAACTACCAGTTCACCAGTCCGTCCTGAAAAGAGAAAGAAATGGCCAACATTTCTGACCGCCAGGAGTGACGTGGTCTGCTGAGGCATAACTTCCTCTACCCTCAGAAGGCAGCTGAGGACAAAAAAGCTTAGAAGTGGAAGAAAAAAAGATATTTTGGTTTGTATGTTACCCTCCTTCCTCAAGCTCCATGTCTGGGTGCTGAAAGTATTGCAGAACTTTCTCCTTAGTTCAGCTAAAACAGGGTTCTTGTCACATGACCAGGAAAGGTTGGGCTCACAGACACATAGAAAGGCGAGGAAAATGGAACTTCCTGTGTGAAAAGGGAAAATAAAAAATAACTCTCAGCAAAGCAAGAGAGTCCTGTTAGAAGGTTTCCTGCCTCACAGATGGAATCCCAGGTCACCACACAAGGGTGTGGTGGGGTCAGGCTCCTCCCCACACCCCTCTTCCCAAAAACTGTGCAAACTTCCTGAGCTCCACCCTATCCTCCTAGTGTGCCGCTGGGCGTTATTCAGAAAGAATCAATCGGGAAAGGGCGGGTTTCATTTGCGACCAGCAGTCTGGTTTTTCAGCTTTCAGGCTGTTTTAGGTTTGAAGGCAGGGTTTCACCAGGGACCCTTGGCTGTCTGCTATCATCATTAGTAGTATTTTATTGTACATTGGACGTTTTTCTGTGATTTAATTATCTGAGCCACACAGTGTAGTACTTTATTAAATAATGATGCAAAGTACTTTAATAAAATCTAGCAGTTTTAAAAATCCGACTACAATTTAATGCTTAATTTAGTGTTTCCCAGCCTGGGAAGTCTTGAAAAGGAAAAAAAAAAAATAAAGTTGGAGATATCATTACATGTGATTGGGACTACATGGACTACGTCACACTACAATGAGCACCTCTGAAATGTACAAATTTTCTTAAGCTTCTAAATCATCAATATAGAGCTACAGAGAAATAAGCAGGATAACCTAAAAATGACCCTGGGAACTTACTAGGGTTTTGTGGGCAAGATAGCTTGGACTGTAAGGTCCAATTTTCCTCAGAGGCGGGATCTGCCCCCAGGCTTAGGCTATCATTAGACTAATGACTACCCCTATGGCAGGACGTTGCAATATTCCATAGACCTTCAGGTCTCTGGATGCTGGGCAGCCTACATTGCAGATAATGCCTACAAAGAGCTGGCACAGTGACCCAGGCTCTTTTGCTTTGACAGCCTCTAATCTCCTCATTGGCAAGGCTACTTTCCCCCAGCTGACCTTTAAAAAGGGGGAAAAGCTGAGAGGAGGAAATAGGTGTCCACACTGTAGGCCCTGTAGTATCCTGGTCACAGCACACACCTCTGGGGGACAATGAGGGAATTAAAGATTGTGTAACTGTATCATCCCTACACTTGCTTATCCTTGGGTTTTGTAAAATTTCCAAATGAGGTCTACCCCTAAATCTTGCTATATGACTTTGTGGCATTTGTCTAGAATTCCTTTTCATGACAGGAATCTAGGGGGAATCCACCATTCAGGACAGAATAATTTTTTTTAAATGTTAAATGTAGAGTTTATGTTGTAAAACCTGGTAAAAGCATTACTCTGAGAGGAGCATCCTACAAATATCTTGTGTTTGTATCACAGAATGTTCTAACAAAAAACTGATCCTCCAAACAAATTTATGGGGAAGTAGAGTAGATGATCACCTTTTTCCTGTCCTGGGCAGTATAACCTGTTCAGTGTTGCTGGGCAAAGGGGTCTTGATTCAGACCCCAAGATAGGGTTCTTTGACGTTGCACAGGAAAGAATTCAAGGCAAGTTACAGAGTTCAGTGAGAAAAGATAGTTTATTGAAAGCTACTCATCTACTCAGCTACAGAGTAGGGTGTTCTCAGAAAGCAAGAGGAGGAACACGTTATCTTTGTTTAAAACTCTTCTTACATTGGGGTCTTATCTATGTAAAGGCTAAGCTAAATTAGCTCTACTTGTAGATGAGCTGACAACATGACAAAATTTAGTACTTTGTTGATTTAAAGAAAGTTATATTTGGTATTATAGTGCCTAAGTACATCAAACATGACTATAACTATCTTAAAAGCATATGTTGTTATGTGATATTGGAACATCTGAACATTCCACTGTCATAAGAATTTGTCCTTGTGGGAAAGCATTACTAAACTGCTTCAGTAGTTGTAAACATCTAGTGACCGTTGCTCATGACTAACAAGGAATATGCTTTGCTAGTTTTAAGATGATACTGATTTTAAAATGATGTTGCCCTAGCTCTCCTATGGTCCTGTTTCCCTAACAAAAGTGTATGCATGCTCAGGTCACCACACTGCTAAAATCCTGTAAACTTCCCTCCTGCCTGGGCAAAATAGTTTGAGTTTCTTAGCTTATAAATGAGAGTCTCCATGATGTGGCCTTTGCCTATCATGGAAAAGATCCATGACACCCATGGTTTCCAAATCTTGCCATACTCTTCCACATTACCACACCTTTGCAGAGGCTGATTCTCCTGCCTTAGCTAAATTCCTTTTCAATGCCCTGACACTAATTAAATAATGCAAATTTCTTAGTAACAACTCTGTTACATTTGTATTTTGGTCCATATTTTTTCTCACTATTTTATGTTGTCTTTTTAAAAATTATGTTTATTTCACTCTACTAGATTGCTGCAAACTTTGGAGTTCATCATTTTATGTACCTGCCATGTAGCATAAGGCCTGGACCATTGTAAATTCTCAGTAATGAATATTGAGTGTCATTAAATTGTATTACTATTATTTTTCCTTCGAAGGATGACATAGAAACTCTGCTGGACCAATCTCCTAGCTGATAAAAGTCAGTTGATACTTGAATTTGCCTTTTTACCTCAGCTCAAAGTTCTGTCTACCGTAATGATAATATGGATAGTAATAATAAAGTTATTCTTTAAAATTTTACTTTTAAAAGATGGAATTAAAACAAAAAATAATTATGAAAGGGTTTCTTTTTTTACTTGAGTCAGTCAATTTAACAGGGCTAACATTGAAAATCCTATCAAAATTCAATTTGTGTCTGGTGGGTATTTTAAACTTCCACTTTTTTAAATGACAGAGGGTAGTATTACTGACATCTGAATGTACTTACATACCCTTCCTAATGTTGTAAACAAATTTTTCTTAGAACTCTGACATTTTAACCACTTAATCAGGAAATTTAAAAAATTAAATGCATATTTTAAAAGGAATATTTATATTACTGGTCCTTTAAGATAGAATTTTTAAAATTATTCTTTCATATTAGTCTAAAATATGCTCTAAATTAGTCTAAAATAGTTTAAATAATTCTGGAAATTATACTATATCACCTTTAATAGATTCATCAAGCATATGAATAAAACAAAACAAAATGGAAAACTGAAATAAACCCATTAATTTGACTTAAGCCAATATTTCCCAAACATGTTTGTCCACAGAACCTACTATGGCATTACATCTATTAAAATCCTATTTGTATTTTTGAAAAACAATTTATTTAACACTGATCAGGGAGTTTGTGACTTAAAAATAATAGCAAAAGCAAATTGTGGATTGTTGATTAATCCAAATAGAATATTTCTGCCAAATTGCTACTCAAGAGACTGATTCTAAAATTCAAATGTGAAATAGAATCAGTCCATGTCACAAATTAGGTGAAACATTCCTGTCAATAAATCCTAAAAGAAGAAACCTAAAATTAAATTGAGCTACATTGAAAGAAATTGTATCCCAGGGAAAAATCCTGATGGAGTAAAGTCTGGAGGAGTGGAGTAAAGTGGGGAGAGGAGTGGAATGCATGGGGAGGGGACCTACCCCTGAAACCCCAAGCCTAGCCCCCTAATGGTTGAAATCAGGGTGGGGATGAAGAAGACGGTGATGAAGGATGGGAAGAGAACGATCAATATCAATCTGTATTGACTTGACTGAAATCTATTAACTGCACTGATGATTGTTCAGTTGGTCACTCTAATTTTCCCATTATGGAAGTAACTACTTAGGACCCATTTTACGGCTGTGACAAAGAGTTTGAGCAATTTTGTGGAGTTTGCTATACTATACTTTACTGTAAAAGCCTAGCTGGGCTGCAGCGACTGGATAAACACATTTAATGTAGAAGTTTTCTCCGATTCACTTCGAATCTAAGGGAACCTAAATTTAAGTCTGTGAGAGAAGTAACCATATACTTGAAGTATTTCTTATGTAATTACAAACCTGTTATCAGAGACACTATTTTACAGTGTTGACGTCTGTTTAGAAAGCACCCACTGATAAGAGCTCATCTATTGCTATACAGAATGAAAATGTAGTTTCATAGAATAAAAGCTACCTGATCCTCTTCATTTTTGTTAATACTTAATTTTTTCACTAAACTTTTTAAAGCTTCTAGAACTCCTGAAAACAACCAGAACAAGTTTGTTTCACTTACATTCTCAGACAAATTATTTTGGCCTCTTTAAAAATTTCCCCTCTCAGTCAAGAGGATTTTGAACAAATCCACAAAGCAATGATATATTTTCAGCACCTACAGAATTCTTAAGTCTTAAAATATTTTCTTTTTCTGATTCTCAGAGACTATTTTGAAAGTGCTGTTATCATAGCAGTGAATCAATATACTCAGTTATGAGAATCTCATTGCACATTTCCTCACAAGAATGCTCTGAAATAAAAATGAATTTGATAGATGGAAAATTGGTATTTTTTAATGAAGAATGAGATCATTGGCTTCCCAATCTTAGTATAAGGAACAATTCCACTTGGGGTGCTGTTTTTCAAAGGGAATACTTCCCTGCTATAGCCAAAAAGTGTAGCAGAACAGGGGGTATGGCTAGGTTGATCTGGTTTACATCTCTCTAAAAATGCTTGAAGTATGCTCTTGGATCTCTGTAAAAAAATTCCTTTACCGATCCGAGATTGAACAAGAAAAAGTAACTATAGCATAAGGAGGATGTTAACTAAGGGATGTTGTCATTTTAAATAGGGTGGTGAGGGTAAAACATATTAAAAAGGTGACATTTGAACAAAAGTGGGAAGAAGATACAGGAGGCAACCACATTGACTCTGGGGGTCGAAAATTCCAGGCAGAGGAAACAGCTCTTACAGAGTCCCCAAGGAAGGAGCATGGCTCAGGTATTAAGAAATAGCAAGCATTACTGAAACAGAATGAGCAACGATGAGAGTAATTGGAGAGGGGGCTGGAGAGTAAAGAGAGTAGAGGTGGAGATCAAGTCAGGCTTTACAAATCTCATAAGAACTTTGACTTTTATCCTGAGTGAAATAGAATGCCAATGGAGGATTTTGAACTGAGGAGCAAATGAGTTTTAAAAGGATCAGTTGGACTCTGTGAAGAACAGTAGGTAAGGGCAAGAATGGAAGCAAAAGACCAGTTAAGGGGCTATTGAAACGTTCAAGTGGGAAATAATGGTGGCTTAAAACAGAGTGGTAACTGTAAAGACGGTGTGAAAGGTCAGATTCTGGATATATTTTGAAGGTAGAGACGAAAGGGTTTTCTCAGAGATTGAACAATGGGTGTGAGAGAAAGAGAATTGTCAATGGTAATTCCAAGGTCTGTGGCCTGATAAACTGAAATACTATTTGCACGGTGGACTTTCATATTGCTGGATTCCCAATTAATGTGATATCCAATTAAGGAGGTTGTACTTTGGTGACAACTAGCATGAACTGCTTTAATCCAATTTTGTAACAGTTTAGAAAACCTGATTCTAGTTGAATAATCTTTTGGTTAAATTTCACCCAAAGACCGAAAGTCAGTCTAGAGCGCCTAAAAAATGACCCACTAACATCCTAATGTGACATCTGTAACTCTAATATAGGTTTGCATGTTTGCCAGAATCCATCTACACTAACACTGGGCTGAGGACACCATCCCGGAATGGCTAGAGCAGCATCTTGCTCTGCCTGGTGTGCAGAGGCAGATAATTCTAGGAGCCAAACACGGGCTTTGGAATAAAACCCAGCTAAGTTTTGATTTTAGTTCTGGCCCTTTTAAACTTATCTTGAGGATTTCATCTATAAGATGAGGAATATAATATTACTTCCTGTGTTTTTTAATTATCTTTGAATGAAATACATATATACTCTAGTAACTGCTGGTTCTCATTCTTTCCTCATCTTTCTCTTAACTTCTGATCCCTGATCATGTGCTAGTACTGGTAGTCTGGATAGCACTTGTACCATATTTCACTGTCTACTAAAAAACTTTTTAAAGCCTGCTTCCCTTTGTATTCCACTTGAACTGTCCTCTCTTGGATACCTTTTGTGAAGTACAAAATGTCTTCTTACCTAGATTTAGTAAAAATCCTATTTTAAAAAGTCGGCTTTCTACTTGTGTTACCCAAACTTTTCATTTTTTATTTTACTACCTCTATGGTTTATATAGTGTTCCTATATGGCTCATGGCAAGAACTTACTAAATATTATATATTTTTAATAATAGTAACATTATTATTTGAAACTACAGGTGATAGATAAACAATGGAAATCAAAGCCTATGGTGTGGCTCCCTTTAAAAGCTTATGACTCCCCATTAGTTTATGAGAACCTTTTTTCTTTTCACAAAAAGAGGAAGTGGCTTATAGATTTTTATGGTATTATGTGGTAAATATAAATTGAATCAGGCCCGAGCTGAAGACGTCTCTTTATTAAAGCCTTCTTTCCCATTGTTGCTTTCTATTGTCAGTTGGAAAGGCCCTTGCTGCCTGTCTCAGGTCTGAGCCAACCCAGCTTGGGGTTTGCTGCTTACATGCTAGTGTTCTTCCTCATGGGCTCCAAAGAGGTGTGAATCTGAGAATTTTTCAGGTGAATAAAATAAAATTGACAAGAATCCAGTAAAGATAATAAGAGAAGAAACTGAGTATGGGAATGGACTTCAGGTTCTGTGTAAAAGCAGCAGTTGAAAGATGTACATTAAAAAAATCAATTCAGATTTTGCAATTGAGTTTCATCTCTCAAGGGCCAATTTGCTGAGGAAAATATTTTATTTAGATATGTGAAGTCAGCCTTGTTCACAATAAACTCACTAAGTAAATTATAAATTAAATGCTAATTTCAAAAGCATTAATTAAATCTTTTGATTAAACCCTTCAGCTCTAAAGAGAATTTTTTTTTCATAAAAATGCTTTTATCATGCCTTTTTCATAACTGGTTGAATCTTTAGTGCTCATCACTGTCTATATTCATGCAAGGCTTCTGTGGATTTCAATAAGTAACAGTAATTTTTTAAAAAAATAATTAATATATAATAGATATACATATCTTCTGGGTACAGGTGATAATTTAATACATTCTTAAAATGTTTAAAGATTGAATTAGTGTAATTTGGATTCTACCACTTTTATTTATGTCTTTTATTTATGTTAAATCCATTCAAATTATTCTCGTTTAGCTCTTTTAAAATATACAAGAGATTATTGTAAACTGTAGTCACCCTACTGATCTATCAAATTCTAGGTCTTATTTCTTCAGTCAAACTGTGTATTTATACCCATTAATCAACCTCTCCTCATCGTCCCTCACCATTGCCCTTCACAGCCTCTGGTAATTACCACTACTCTCTGTCTTTATGAGACAACTTTTTAACTTTTGCGTGTGAGTGAGAACATATGATATTTGTCTACCTGTGCTTGGCCTATTTTATTTAATGACTTCCATTTCCATCCATGTTGTTGGAAATGACAGAATTTCATTGTTTTTTATGGCTAAAAAATATTCCATTGTGTATATATACCACATTTTGTTTATCCATTCATACATTCATGGACACTTAGGTTGATTTCATATGTTGGTCACTGTGAATAGTGCTGAAATAAACATGGGAGAGCAGTTATTTCCTTGATATACTAATTTTCTTTTTTTGTTTTGTTATATACCCAGTAGTGGAATTACTGGATCATATGGGAGTTCTATTTTTAGTTTTCTGAGGAACCTTCATATGGTTTTCCTTAGTGACTGTACTAATTTACATTTCCATCAACAGTATACAACGGTTCTCCTTTCTCCACATCATCACCAGCATCTGTTATTACTTGTATTTTTAAAGCCATTTTAACCAATATGAGATGATATTTTATGTGGTAATCATTTCTCTGGTGATTGGTGATGTTGAACATTTTTCATATATTTTATGGTCACTTGTGTGTCTTCTACTGAGAACTGTCTACTCAGATTCTTAGCCCAATTTTAATTGGATTTTTTTCCAAATAGAGTTGTTTTTGCTCTTTATATATTCTGGCTATTAATCCTTTGTCAGACGAATAATTTGCAAATATTTTCTCCCATTCTGTGGGTTGTGGCCTCACTTTGTTGACTGTTTTCTTTGCTGTGAAGAAACTTGTTAACTTGATATAATATTATTTATCATTTTTGCTTTGGTGGCTTATGCTTATAAGGTCTTATACAAAAATTCCTTGCCCAGACCAATCTCACAGGCATTTCCCAATGTTTTATTCTAAGAGTTACATAGATTCAGGTCATAGATTTAAGTTTTTAATTCATCTTCATTCAATTTTTGTATATAATGAGAGCTATGAGTCTAGTTTCATTCTTCTGTATATGATTATTCAGTTTTCCCAGCACCATTTATTGAAGAAACTGTCTTTTCCCCAATGTTTATTTTTTGGTGCTTTTGTCAAAAAAAAAAATAAGTTGGCCATAAATACATAGGTTTATATCTGGGCTCTCTATCCTTTCCCATTGGTTTATGTGCCTATTTTTATGCTTGTACCATGCTGATTTAGTTACTATAGCTTTGTAGTATATTTTGAAGTCAGGTAGTATGATTTCTCCAGCTTTGTTCTTTTTGCTCAGGATTATCTATAGGAGGTTTTTTGTGGTTCTATATAATTTTTAGAATTGTTTTCATATTTCTATGAAGAAGGACATTGGTATTTTGATAGAAATTGTATTGAATCTATATATTGCTTTGGGCAGTATTTTCATTTTAATAATATTAATTCTTTCATTCCATGGGCATGGGATATTTTTTCAATTTTTTTGTGTGTTCTTCAATGTCTTTCATCAGTGTTTTATTGTTTTTCTTATAAAGCTCTTTCACTTCTTTGGTTAAATTGATTCCTAAATATTTTATATTCTATCTAGCTATTGCAAATGGGATTGCTTTTCTGGTTTGTTTTTCAGATTGTTTGCTGTTAGTGTATATAAATGGTACTGATTTCTGAATGTTCATTTTGTATCCTGAACTTCACTGAATTGCTTATCATATTTAGCAGTTTTTTTTTTTTTTTTTTTTTTTTTTTTTGGTGGAAGGTGTTTCTAAGTATTACTTTTCGTTATCTGAGTACAAGGCTAATCTGACTCCTTCCTTTCCAATTTGTATGCCTTTTATTTCTTTCTCTTGTCTAATTGCTCTGGCCAGGGCTTCCAGTGTCATATTGGATAAAAGTGGTGAAAGTGGCCATCCTTGTCTTGTTCCTGATCTTGGCGGAAAGATTTTCGTTTTTTTCCCTGTTTAGTCCAGTGTTCATCATGGGTCTGTCATATATAGCCTGTATTATTTTTAGTTATTTTCCTTCTATACCCAGTTTGTTGAAGGGTTTTAATCATAAAGGAATGTTGAATTATACTGAATGCTTTTCAGCATCTACTGAGAAGATAGTATGGTTTTTGTTCTTGCTTCTATTAACATAATGCATCATGTTTATTGATTTGCATGTATTGCATTCATCGCTTGCATTCCTGGGATGAATCCCACTGGTTCATGGTGAATGATCTTTTTAATGTGTTGTTAAATCATATTTGCTCATATTTTGTTAAGGATTTTGGAACTATATTCATCAAGGATATTGGCCTGTAGTTTTCTTTTTTGGTTATGCCTTTGTCTGGTTTTGGATCAGAAAAATGCTAACTTTCCATAACAAGTTTGAAAGCATTTCCTTCTCTTAATTTTTTGAAGAGTTTGAGTAGAATTGTTATTAATTCTCCTTTAAATGTTTGGTAGAATTAAACAGTGAAGTCATGATGTCTTGGGTTTTTCTTTGATGAGATACTTTTTATTATAGCTTTAATCTTATTACACATTATTTATTTGCTGAGGTTTTCTATTTTGTCATAATTCAATCTTGGTAGGTTGTACATGTCCAGTAATTTACCCATCTCTTCAGGTTTTCCGATTTGTTGACATGTAGATGTTCATAATGGTATCTACTGATCTTTGTGTTCTGTGGTCTGAGTTGTCTTCTTTTTCATTATTGATTTTATTTATTTGGATTTTCCTGCTTTTTTCCTTAATCTAGCTAAAGGTTTGTTGATTTTGTTTATCTTTTCAAAAAACCAACTTATTTAGTTGGTCTTCTGTTTCTGTTTTATTTTCTTTTATAAGGTATCAACTTTAGCTATTTCTGCTCTTATCTTTATTATTTGTCTCCTTCTAATTTTTAATTTGCTTTGTTCTTGCTTTTCTAGTTTCTTGACGTGAATCATTCAGTTGTTTATTTGAAGTCTTTTCACTTTTTTCTTGTAAACTCTGATGTAAAATTTTTTGAAGTGTATTTCTATAAGCTTACTTCTTAGTACTGTTTTTGCTGTATTGTGTACACTTTGCTATATTGTATTTCCTTTTTGATTTGTTTAAAATTTTTTTAATTGCCTTATTAATGTCTTCATTGACCCATTGTTAGTTTTGGAGCATGTTGTTTAACTTCTAGGTGTTTGTGTATTTTCCAAGTTCCTCTTGTTAATGATTTCTAACTTTATTCACTTGTGGTCAGAAAAGATAATCGACATGATTTCTTCCTTTTAAAATTTGTCAAGACTTATTTTGTGGCTGATAATATGGTCTATTCAAGAAAATGTTTCATGTCCTCATTAAAAGGACGTGTATTGGGCAGCAGTTGAGTGAAATGTTCTGTAAGTGTCCACTAGTCCTGTTTGATCTAGTGTGTAGTTTAATTCTGATGTTTCTTTGTTGATTTTTTTGTGTGTATTACCTTCCCATTATTGAGAGTGCAGTGTTGAAGTTTCCAATAAATTGTATTGTAATCTATCTCTTCTTTTAGATCTATTAATGTTTGCTTTATATACTTGGGAACTCTGGTGTTGGGCATATGGATACATAAAATTGTTATGTCTTCTTGATAAACTGAGCCCTTTATCATTTTATAGTGATCTTTTTAAAGTTATTGATTTTTATTCTATATTATGTGGTATAAGAATAGCTACTCCTGCTATTTTTTGGTTTCCAGATGCATGGAATATTTTTCCCACCCCTTCAATTTCAGTCTAAATGTATCTTTATATGTGAAGTGTTGCTTTCTTTCTTTCTTTTATTTTTTTGGAATATGCATCGTATAGTTGAGTCTTGTTTCTTTATTCATTCGGCCACTCTATGTCTTTTAATTGAAGAATTGAATCCATTTACATTCAGTGTTATTAATGATAAGTAAGGGCTTACTACTGCCATGTTGTTCTTTGTTTACTGGTTGTTTTGTATCTCTTCTCTTCCTTCTTCTTTGCTTACTGTGTTTCCTGTGGCTAGGTGATTTTCTCTGGTAGTATGTCTTAATGTGTTGCTTTTGATTTTTAATGAATCTATTACAAGTTTTGCATTGCAGTTACCATGTAACTTATAAGAAACATCATATAACTATTATAGATATGACAAGTTATTTTAAAGATGCCCTCTTAGATCACAAAAAGAAAAATAATGGAAATAAATACTCTACACCAACTTTATTTTTAACTATACCTTGACTTTACGTTGTCTCAATTCATGTCTTTTAATGTTGCCTCTCTCTTCACAGGTTGCTATTGCTATTATTATTCTTGATAGAGTTGTCTTTGGGCTTTATACTAGAGTTACAAGTGAAATGCACACCACAATTACAGTATTTGAGTATTCTGGGTTAGTTCATGTATGTAATTTTACCAGTGTGTTTTATACTTTCTAATGTTTTCTTTTCAGTGTTGGTGGTTTTTTTTCTTTAGATTTTTTTCAGATGGAAGAACTCCCTTTTGCAATTCTTATAAAAGGGTCTGGTGTTGGCAATTTTTTTCAGCTTTTGTTTGTCTGGGAAGACTTCCTCTTTCATATGTGAAAGATAGCTTTGTTGGATAAAATATTCTTAAATGGTAGTTTATTTCTTCCCGTACATTGAAAATGCCTTCCCCCACCTTGTTGGTCTGTGTGGTATTCATTAAGATATCTGCTCCCTGATGAACTGGAGCTCTTTTACAACTTGTTTTCTTCTTATTCTTACTACTTTTAGAATCCTCTCCTTGTTTTGACCATTGAAAGTTTGATTAATTCCTGCCTTGTGGTAGTCTTATTTGGGTCAAGTTATGTAGTGTTCTCTAACCTTCCTGTACTTATATATTTGTCCGTTTTTCAAATTTTGGAAAGTTTTCTGTTTGAATAAGCTTTCTACCCCTTATTTTTCCTCAGTTCCCTCTTAAAAAGCAATAATTCTTAGATTTGATCTTTTGAGGTAGTTTTCTATATCTTGTAGGTAAGCTTTGTTCCTTTTCATTCATGTTTTTTCTCGTCTTACATATATTATCGAATAGCTCACTGATCATTGTCATGCTTGATCCATTCTGCTGGTGAGAGCCTCTAATGTATTTCTCAGTTCAGCAAATGTTTTGCTTAGAAGATTTCTGTTTGATTTTAAAAATTATATTTCAATCTCTTTGTTAAATGTGTCTAATAAGTGTCTGGACTGCTTTTCTGTGTTATATCTTGGAAATCACTGAGGTTCCTTAAAACTGCTATTTAGGGCTGGGTGCGGTGGCTCACGCCTGTAATCCCAGCACTTTGGGAGGCCAAGGCAGGCGGATCAGGAGGTCAAGAGATTGAGACTATACTGGTTAACATGGTGAAACCCCATCTCTACCAAAAATACAAAAAAAAAAAAAAAAAAAATTAGCCGGCCGTGGTGGCGGGTGCCCGTAGTGCCAGCGACTCAGGAGGCTGAGGCAGGAGAATGGTGTGAACCTGGGAGGCAGAGCTTGCAGTGAGCCGAGATCGCGCCACTGCACTCCAACCAGGGCTACAGAGCGAGATTCTGTCTCAACAAAACAAAACAAAACAAAACAAAACAAAAGCTATTTAGAATTTTATTAAGAGCATTAACATGTCATCATCCCAGTGGAGTCAGTCACTGGTTCCTTGCTTTGTTCATTTGAAGAGTTCATGATTCCTTGTTTTTTTTTTTTTTTTTCTTGTAGATGTGCGTCTATATATTTGCACTGAATAATTAGTTACCTATTCTACTCTTTGCTGTCTGTTTTTGTTTTGTTTTTTATAGGATATGTTTGCTTAGGTTTTTTTTTTTTTTTTTTTGGTAACATCAACAAGCGTTGATGTTTTTATTTTTACTCTAACGAGGTCACTGCCTCCTTTTCAGCACTTGATGGCCCTTAAGCCTAGGTTTGGCTCAGTTCTAGTAAACAATCAGAATGCTGAAGGTCAGAATGGGAAGGTCCCAAAGTGGGTATTCCAGTAATGTGGGAAGGCTGGCTACAGATGTGTGTTCAGGAGACCTGTGGAACAAACCTTCTACAATGTGATGCTTCTGAACAGCCACTCTGATTTGGCAACTCCTTTAGCAGAGTTATAGAGCAGAGTTTCCAGAGCAGGGGATGGTAGTCCTACCTCCCTCCTTTGTTTAGGGTGAGTCTCAGGGACATTCCTCCCTTCAGACAATGTTGCTGATTTCTGTGGGTTGAAGTAAGGACAGGTCTCCTGCCAGGGAATCTAAAATATTGGGGAAGCTGGTAGTCCATCTTAATTTCATTTTTCCCTCTCTAGAAATCATGAGTCATAAAATTCTCATGCACTTGATGTGGGGCATTTTTGGGACAGGGGCATCATGGATATAGAGGTTTGATTCTCTTTCCATGTACTTCGAGTCTTTTCACTTCCCTTTGGCTCTGGGAACTGTCTTATCCTCTTATTTGAATTCTGGGATATTGCTGGTGATAATCTCAGTACTATATATTTGTTTTTGGTTTTCGTGGGGGAGAGTTAAGCCAGCTTGCTTCTTTGTCACTATTTTGGAACTAGAAGTCTTTCCAACAAGTAACTGTTTGATGTCATTTTTATATGCCTATCAGGTCAAGTTCTGATTTGAGTTAAATGTGGGATATGCAGTAAATATACAGTTTCCTAGAGAAAGTAATTTAATTTATAACTTCAAATGGAGAACGAGAATGCTCAATTCAGTGTTATCACCAAATGTATTCATATTCTGTCTACAGTTTTCTCAGTGAATAATGATAACGTAGTTCTGAGGCCTGAAAAATTCTTACAGTCTCTTACCAAGTCTTTGATCTATCTTGGGATTTCATTTGTTTCCTTACTGCTAGGAGAAAGATGTTACTATATACCTTGAAGAGATGCTATAAGAATCTGTCTCTAATCATTATTTAAACACTTAGAAAACATGCCCATTTGTTGTTCTACAAGAGACAAGTAAGATGATAAATGTTGTGTGTTATATAAACTCTGTCCTAAAATAGAGGTTCATGAATACATTGAATACATATCTGAGAAATTGTGTTGGGACAGTGATGACTCATGCAATACTAAGGAAAATTTTATCCCATGATTTTAACTTTTGGAATAATTTAAAACAGAATGTGATTGATACTTATAATTACTTAGGTAGGAATATTTCTCAAAACTGTAAATGCATATTTGCTTACATAATTAGAAATGAGAAAATTACTAGTGATTTCTGTGTTACTCTCCTCCAGACAACGAGGGAGGATGAAGATAGTCATTAATACTTTTGGGAATCAAAGTGTGAAGATAGTCATTAATACTTTTGGGAATCAAAGTAAATTACGCATTTATTTTCGAATATCTGAAGAAACAGTTAAATTTCAGTGGTTAGCCAGTCGGTTCTTTTGGTAATTCTGCTCTTTGTTATGATCTTTTAAATGTGTATTTTCTACACGGTTTTAACAGAGTGAAAGTAAAAGAAAGCTCCTCCATAATAAATACACTTTCACTTCCCTAAAGTAAATAGTAGCTTTCATCAAAATGCTTGAGAGAGGACTGTGCAGACATTTTTCACTGAATATTTAAGCAAAAGACAATAGATTTGTCATTAACAGTATTGTATTAGTCCGTTTTCACACTGCTGATAAAGACATACCCGAAACTGGGAACAAAAAAAGGTTTAATTGGACTTAAAGTTCCACATGGCTGGGGAGGCCTCAGAATCATGGTGGGAAGTGAAAGACTCTTACACGGCACAGGCCAAAGAAAATGAGAGAGAAACAAAAGCAGAAAAGTGGAAACTCCTGATAAACCCATCAGAGACTTACTTACTATCACGAGAATAGCACGGGAAAGACAAGCCCCCATGATTCAATTACCTCCCCATGGGTCCCTCCTGAAACACGTGGGAACTCTGGGAGGTACAATTCAAGTTGAGATTTCGGTGGGGACATAGCCAAATCATATCAACTATCATCATATTCTTTTTTTGGCCATAGTCGTTTTCTCATAGCTTTTGTGCTTATTTCACTATCATTTTTTCCAAGTGAGTTTTAGAAAAATAACTTAAAAAAAGAAGAATAAAAGCTCTGGTCACTTAACTTCAGGTTAATATAATTTGGTAATTTACTAGTTAACCTTCATGCAGTCTGTGAAGATTATTTGATGTGAACATATAAATGGCATGCTTGCAAGAGTTCTTGGAAAATAAAGTGAACAAGATCTACCCCACCCTTATCCCTGAAGAAGCAAGTCTAGGAAACATAAACCCAACCCTGAAAGTGGGAAATGTATTTACTGATTGTGACCAAATAAATTTGTCACTCTTTTCTTTTTTTTAACATCCCATTTAGTGTAAAATTCGAAGGTCATTTAACTGACGAGTTTCACAAAAAGTATAAATCATGTTTGGTTTAAAATATTGGACTTGGAAAGTTACTGGTGTCCAGGTATTCCAATTTTTCAGCTTTCAGGGTCTCCCAGTTCTGAGTGATTATCTAATCAGTGACTTTCATGAAGCCTAAAATTCTCATCTCATAAAGTCGAAAATGCTCACAAAACAGGAAAATAACCTAGGATTACCTCTTTCCTGCCTTAGCTGCCACTCAGCTCCTCCATTTCTTAACAATGGCTCAGCATATATTCATTCTATAAATTGAAATTCTTGTGAAGTTTCATTTGAAGAAGTAATTCTGCTGATTCCAGAATTTTGAAAACTACAGTTATAAACTATTGGGAGATTACTTACTCAGCAGTTTTGATGTTCTGCCAGAATCCAAAGGCCAGTACCCGCGGCCCTTGTTGACAGGTGTGACTGCCAGGTCTGAGCAGAAGGTGATCAGGAACTCAAATAGGAAATCCTTTGCTACAGAGCAGGCAGGCATAAAACGTTAGAGCAGAATAAAGTTCTACACTCTAAGCAGAGAGGTAAAGTTTCATCAGTTGGAGCACCATGAAATGGAACTGACTTTGTTCTGTATGTTCCGGTTAGATTGGTCCCAGGGTGTAGGTTTTTTTATTTTATAAGCACAAGCTGATTAAGGTCTGTTCTTGGTTGCAGAGCTGATGAGAATGTGCTCTTATTTGACAAACAAGTTTTCCTAATGTGCTGTGCCATTTTGTTAAGTATTTAAACATGTCATGAGTTGCAGCGTATGGTTTAGATTGGTGGTACTCCAACTGTTGTGTACATTGGAATCAGCTGGAGGACTTGCTAAAAGGCAGACTGCTGGGTTCCACCTCCAGTTTCTGATTCAGAGACTGGCTTCTGGAGTGTGGTCCAAGACTGCATTGCTGAGTTACCAGTGATGCTTCTGCTGCTGTTCTAGGGAATCACACTTTAAGAATGCATCACCGGTGTAGAAATTACTATAGTTCACTTTTTCATTAAATGATTTCTATACACCAGGGTAAAGTATTTTTCTTTCCTAAATGACTTTTTTTGTGTGTGCCTTAATTCCCATTCCCCCATCCTTTATCTGTGGAAATTCTTAACACAATATGTGAAATTTGTGCCAAGAAGATCAAAAGTTAATCTATAAAAAGGTATCTATAAAAATCCTACAATTAACAATGATGGTAAAATGAATTCTTTTTCTCTAAACTCAGGAATAAGGTAAGTCTGTCCACTGTCACCACTCCTATTTACATTATGCTGGAAGTCTTAACCACTAAAATCAGCTATGAAAAATAAAAACGAAAGATGAAGATTGGGGAAAAAATCAACATATTTTCTCTTTTTTGTAGGAAACATGGCAGTATACGTAGAAAACTTGGAAGAATTTGCTGTAACAAATAATATGTTTAGAAAGCTTACAGACTACAATATCTAATTTAAAAGCCCTTTGTGTTTCTACATACTAGTAATAAATAATTGGAATTTAAATTTTATAAAAAGTACTATTATAATAGTACTCTCTAAAATGAAATACTTCAATAAAATCTAACAAACATTTGAAGGATCTATATACTGAAAAGTAAAAAATATTGATTAAAAAATGAAAGTCATATATGAAAGTAGATATTATTCAATTACCGGATTAGAAGTGTTGTATTGTCAGCCCACCTCAAAAGAATTCATAGATTTAATGCAATCACAATCAAATTTCTATAATTATTTTGGTAGATGTTAATAAACTATTTCTAATACATATGTATATACAGAAAGAGAAAGGGGAGTAGAGAAATGACAACGAATGAGAGTAGACAAAATAATTTTGAGAAAAAACCCACAAAATTGAAGGACTCACACTACCCAATTTCATGACTTATCATAAAGATATAGTAATCATGGCAGTAGGTATTGGCTAAAGCATGTACACTCTGAGCCGAACATGGTGGCTTGAACATATAATCCCAGCTACTCAGGATGCTGAGGTGAGAGAATCACTTGAGCCCAGGAGTTTGAGACTGGCCTGGACAACATAGCAATATCCCATATTTAAAAAATAGTAAATAAATACTAAAAAGAATAGACACATCAGTCAGTGGAACTGAATAGAGAAACAAAAACCTGCCCTATACAAATACAGCAAGCTGACATGAACAAACATGAAAAGGCAATTCAGTGAATAAAAAATGAATAATTCATAATCTCAATGCCAAAAGAGAATCTTAGCTTATACTTCTCATCTTAGACAAGATGCCTTACAATAGATTATAAAACTAAATATAAAATCTAAAACTATAAAACTTCTAGAATAAAAGATAGAAATAATCTGTGTTACTTCAGGCTGGGCGCAGTGGCTCACGCCTGTAATCCCAGCACTGTGGGAGGCCGAGGCAGGTGGATCATGAGGTCAGGAGACCGAGACCATCTTTGCCAACATGGTGAAACCCCATCTCTACTAAAATACAAAAAAATTAGCCAGGTGTGGTGGCGCATGCCTGTAATCACAGCCCTTGGGAGGCTGAGGCAACGGAATCATTTGAACCCGGGAGGCAGAGGTTGCTGTGAGCTGAGATCGTGCCACTGCACTCCAGCCTGGTGATGGAGCAAGACTCCGTCTCAGATAGATATAGATATATAGATAGATACAGATCTGCGTGACTTTAGTTAGGCAAAGAGTTTTAGACATGACACCAAAAGCATGAGAAATAAAAGAAAAAAATTGATTTGACTTCATTAAAATTACAAATTTTGGCACAGTGAAAGATAACTGTTTAGAGAAAGAAAAGGCAAATCATACTCTGAGAAAAATATTTGGAAATTATAGTTGATATGGTTAGGCTTTGTGTCCCCACCCAAATCTCATCCTGATAAATTGTTATCCCCGGGAGTTGAGGGAGACCTGGTGGGAGGTGATTGGATCATGGAAGTGGTTTTTTCCATGCTGTTCTCATGATAATGCATGAATTCTCATGAGATCTGATGGTTTTATAAGTGGCAATTTTTCCTCCCTTGCTCTCACTCCCTCCTGTGGCCTTGTGAAGAAGGTGCCTGCTCCCCCCTCAACTTCCGTCATGATTCTGATTTTCCTGAAGCCTACCCCAGCCATTTAGAACTGGGAGTTAATTAAACCTCTTTCCTGCATAAATTACCCAGTCTCAGGTATTTCTTTATAGCAGTGCAAAAGCTAATTAATATATTAAATTGGTACTATGGAGAGTGGGGTATTGCTATAAAGATACACAAAAATGTTAAAGTGATTTTGGCTCTGGGTAATGGGCAGAGGTTGGAACAGTTTGGAAGGCTCAGAAGACAAGAAAATGTGGGAAAGTTTGGAACTTCCTAGAGACAGACTTGTTGAATGCTTTTAACCAAAATGCTGATAGTATGGACATTGAAGTCTGGGGTGAGGTGGTCTCAGATGGAGATGAAGAACTTATTGGAAACTGGAGCAAAGGACACTCTTGCTATGCTTTAGCAAGGAGACTGGTGACATTTTACCCCCACCCTAGAGATCTGTGGAACTTTACATTTGAGAGAAATAGTTTAGGGTATCTGTCAGAAGAAATACCTAAGTGGCAAAGATTCAAGAGGAAGCAGAGCATAGAAGTTTGGAAAATATGCAGCCCAATCATGAGGTTTTAAAGAAAATCCCATTTTCTAGGGAGAAATTCAAGTTGGCTGCAGAAATTTCCATAAGTAACAAGGAGCCAAAAATATACTAATTTTCAAGGCAATGACGTACCCTGAAAAATGTCTCCAGGGTACGTCAGAGACCTTCACAGCATCCTTCCTCCCATCACAAGCCCAGAGGTCTAGGGAGGGAAAATGATTTCATGAGCCAGGCCCAGGGACCTCCGCTTTGTGCAGTCTCAGGACTTGGTGCTCTGTGTCTCAGCTGCTCCAGGTCCGGTCATGGCTAAAAGAGGACACGGTACAGCTCTGGTCATTGCTGCAGAGGGTGCAAGCCCCAAGTCTTGGTGGCTTCCACGTGGTGTTGGGCCTGTGGGTGCACAGAAGTCAAGAATTGAGGTTGGAAAACTTCAACCTAGATTTCAGAGGATGTATGGAAATGCCTGGATGTCCAGGACGAAGTCTACTGCCGATATAATCATGGATAACCTCTGTCAGGGCAATGCAGAAGAGAACTGTGGGGTTGGCGCACCCATATACAGTTCCCATTGAGGCACTGCCTAGTGGAACTGTGACAAGAGGACCACCATCGTCCAGACCCCAGAATGGTAGATCCACTGACAGCTTGCACTGTGCATGTGGAAAAGCCACAGGCACTCAATTCCAGCCTGTGAAGAAACTGCACAAGGCCATGGGAGCCCAACCATTGCATCAGCATGTCCCGAATGTGAGGTGGAGTCAAAGGAGATCATTTCGGAGCTTTAAGTTTTAATGACTTTCCCACTGGATTTTGATTTTGAATTGGGTCTGTAGCTCCTTTGTTTTGGTCAATTTCTCCTATTTGGAATAGGAGAATTTACCCAATGCCCATACTACCATTGTATCTAGGGAGCAACTAACTTGCTTTTGATTTTACAGGCTCACAGGTGGAAAGGACTGGCCTTGTCTCAGATGAGACTTCGGACTGTGGACTTTTGTGTTAATGCTGGAATGAATTAAGACGTTACGGGACTGTTGGGAAGGCATGATTGATTTTGAAATGTGAAAGGGACATGAGATTTTGGAGGGGCCAAGGGTAAAATGATATGGTTAGGCTTTGTGTTGCCACCCAAATCGCATCTTAAATTGTAATCCCCAGGTGTTGAGGGAGAGACCTGGTGGGAGGTAATTGGATCATGTGGGTGGTTTTCCTCATGCTTTTCTCATGAGAGTGAGTAAGTTCTCATCAGATCTGATAGTTTTATACATGGCAGTTTTCATTCCTTTGCTCTCATTCCCTCCTGCCACCTTTTGAAAAAGGTACCTGATTCCCCCTTCACCTTCCTCCATGATTGTAAGTTTCCCGAGGCCTCCCAGCCATGTGGAACTGTGAGTCAATTAAATCTCTTCCCTTTATAAATTACCCAGTCTCAGGTATTTCATTATAGCAGTACAAAAATGTAGTAATACAATATTTCTGACAAAGGAGTTGTATCTAAGCTATAGAAATAATTATCAAAGCACATCAATAAGAAAAATAAACAATGGACCAAATATGTGAACAGACACTGCATCAAGAAGATATGTGATGGCAAATGATTGCATGAGTAGGTGATCTACATTATAATTTATTAGAGAAATGCAAATTAAAACAACAATGAGATACCAAAGTATACATTTCCAACTGCTTTAGAAAGCTAGAACAGAGGTAAAAAATTGAATTAGTAACCAAAAAACTTCCCACCAAGAAAAATTCAGGCCAAGATGGTTTCACTAGCAAACCTTAGCAAACATTTAAAGAAGAAATTATGCAATACTCCACACATTACAATACTCCACAAACTCTTTCAGAATAAAAATGAGACACACTTCTCAGTTAATTCAATGTCAACAGTATTACCCTTATACAAAAAGCAGATAAACACTACAATACAAGAATATGACAGACAAATAACTCTATGAAATGTAGACAGAAAAATATTCAACAAAATTTCTATGAACAAAATTTAATGATATATAAAAATGATTATCACTATGACTCATCAGAACTTATCCCAGAAATGCAAGATTAGTTTAACATCAGAAAATGAGTAATGTAGTATACCATATTAATATATTAAAGAAAAAATGGCTTTAATCATCTCAATAGACACAGAGAAAGCATTTGACAAAATGAAACATCAATTCATGATTTAAAAACAAACAAAATTTTAAAAAAACATTTTTGACAAAGTTGAGATAGAAGAGAACTTCCTTGACATAAAGGGCTCTTACAAAAAAACAATAGCAAATATACTCAGTGGTGAAAGATTGAATACATTTCCCATAAATCAGAAAAAAAGGCAAAGATATTTGCTCTCTGAATTCCTATTAAACTTTGTACTGGAAGACTCACTGCATGCAATAAGAGAAGCAAAGGAAATAAAAGGCACCCAGAATGAGAATTAAGAAGTAAAACAGTATTCACTGGCAAATGACATGATCTTGTTTGTAGATTATTTTTTAAAAATCCATGAAAAGTTACTAGGATTAATAAGCAACTACAACAAGGTTGCAGAAGATAAGTAAACAAAACAATTATCTTTTACATATGAGCAATGTATAGTCTGAAAATGAAATAAAGAATATAATTCATAATGAAAATGGGAATAAGATTCAATTAGAAATACATATTAAAATTTGTGAACTTTAACTAAAGCAGTGCCAAGAGAGAAATTTATAGAATCAAATACATTAGATAAGAGGAAAAGTGTAAAATCAATAACCTAAACTTCTTCCTCCAAGAATTAAAATTAGAATGGCAAAACAATATTAACATAAGCAGAAGTAAAATAAAAAGAGCAGAAGTTAGTAAAATTAAAAACTAGAACGCAGTACAAAATAAATGAAACAAAACCCTCATTTTTTGGGAAAGAATAACACAAACTTCTAAGACAACTGAGAAATAAAAATACATAAAATATAGATTACCAACAAGAATAAAATGAGGACAATACTATAGGCCCAGCAGACATCAAAATAATATGAAAATACTACAGATGACATTACACATGAATTTTAAATGAACAGTTTTCAAAAGCACAAACCACCAAAACTCATCCATTACAAAATAAATATCTATTTACAAAACTTCAAATAGTTTTATAACAAATAAGGACATTGAATTTTTAACTTTAAATATCTTAAATGATAAATATCTGGGTTCACTTGGTTTTACGGGACAATTCTACTATATATTTAAAGAAGAATTAACATTTCTACACAATCTCCTGAAGAAAACAAAAGAGGAAGAAAGATTTCTCAATAGGTTTTATGAAGTTAGTATTACCCTTATATTAAAACTACATAAAGATAGTATGAAAAAAAAATGTAGATATGTACCTCTCATAAAGATAATTTCAAGATTCTTAAAAGAATACTAGCAAATAGAATCTAGCAATATATAAAAATAATTATACACCATGAGTAAGTGGTGTTTATTCCAAGAATGCAACATTGGTTTGATATTTGAAAATCAAAGTAATCTACCATTTAACAGTTGAAAGAAATAATATATTATTATATTCACACAGAAATATTGGAATTAATTCATCATTGCTTTATTTAAAAAACTCAGATAAACATACAAATTGATTTCATTACTATATACTGGCACTAAGTACATATACAAAACATTAAAAATATAATAGAGTTTACAATCACTGAAAAAATATGTATAAATCTAATGAAAAATGTACATAAGTGACCTTCACAAAAGAAAAATACTACAAAAAGCTGGTGAAATAAATCAAGGAAAGTACTACTGTATTTATATTTTGGAAAACCCAACATAGTAAAGACTTCAATTCTCTGCTAGCTGGTATACCTATTAAAGAAAAATCCTAGAAAAATGTCTGTCAAAATGACAGCATTGTTTTTAGGTATAAATAAGATTATTATAAAATTCATATAAAAAAGATGACAGAAAAAACTCCTGGAATCGTCAAACAATTTTGAAAATGAAGAATGCAGTGAGAGAAATGATTCTCCCATTTTTCAAGATTTACTATATAACTACGGTAGTCAATATTGTATGGTATTTGTGGAAATTTAGATGTAATATATCAATGAAACAGTTTCACATTCTGACATTTAGGAATTCATTGAGTGAAACACAAAATATTTTTACAAACTTCAACAACTGACTAGATCAAACAGAGTAAAGAATCTCAGAACTTGAATACTAATACTTTTGAAAGAAGCCAAAAATTGCCCCATGCAGATATAGCAAGATGAAAAAGCAAGTCAGTGGAACACTTGGAACACTGAAAAGTGGCTTTTTCATCAGATTGTGAGAGAACAATTGGATATTCATAAGCAACAACAGTAACAACAAAAACTAAACTTGACCTACATCTCACACCTTGTATAAAAATTAATGCAAAATGAATTGAACATGTAAATTTAAACTAAAAATCTTTTAGAAAAAGTTAGAACACTTTCAAAACCTAGGACTAAGCAAAGAATTCTTAAGACTTGACACCAAAAGCAAAATTCATAAAAGGAAATAATTGATTAATTGAACTTTATCAAAATTAAAAATTTTGCTCTGTGAAAGATCTTGTTAAGAGAATGAAAACAAGCTACAGATTTGGAGAGAGGATTTGCAAACCATATATATGAAGAACGAGGGTCGGTCTATCTATCTTCTATCAATCAATCAATCTATCTATCCATCCATTTATCTTCTAATCTATCTAGTAAGCACCTAAAATGATGGCACAATATCATTAGCTATTAGAGAAATTCAAACGAAAATCATAATGAGATATCATTGTACACCTATCAGAATGACTAAAGCAAAAAATATCGGCAATACAAAGTGCTGGTGGAGATGAAGAGAAACTGGATTATCTATACATTGCTGTGAGGAAGTCAAATGGTACATCCATTCTGGAAAACAATTTGGCAAATTCAAATTCTAAAGAAAAACATGCAACTATCCTTTGACACAGTAATTGAACTCCTGAGCTTAATCTAGAGAAATGAAGATTATGTTTATATGAAAATCTGTAATAGTCAAAAACTAACAACAAATAAGAAATGCTTAAACAAATTATAGTATATCTATAACATTAAATACAATTCAGCAACAAAAAGGAAGAAACTATTGATAAACACAACAAATAGGTTGACTCTCCAGAGAATTATGATGAATGATAAAAGTCAATAACAACAAACTATGTATTATCCAATTCAATTTACATAATATTCTTGAAATAAAAAATTGTGAGAGTGATAGGGGCTTTAAGATGGCTGACTAAATGTATCTGGTACTTGCCTCTTCCACAGAGAGGAACCAAAACAGTAAATAGATAATCACACTGTAAATAGATCATCTAAAAGAGAACATTGAAATTCAACAGAAAGGTAATGGGAAGCACCACAAACAAGGAAGGAGAGGGAAGGAAGGAAGCCTGTTTGGCCAGGATTGGCTGGAACTCTGGACGGGCTCCTTAATGAAGGAAAAGGGTGAGTTAAAGACACCCAGTCATCTACATTCCAACCATGATTCTTACAATCCTAGCCATGAGAGAGCCCCTTGACCTTCATGGGACCTGAGTCTAACATAGGAAGCTGCCTGGAGACCAAATTAAGGTATTGCTGCAGAGATAGCTCATACTCGGTCCCACAAACTCCCAAGTCCTAAGCAGTATGGTGCCATTTTGAGAGCCCATCCTGCACTAGACTGCATCCTGCCCTGGGATACAACATCCTCTGAATCTCTACATCCCTAGAGCCCTGTTGACACTCCCTGACCACAGCTGCCACCACTGGGGCCAACTGGCAGTAATCTAGCCCCCTACAGCATAAGGGCAGCTATGCATTTTCAAATGCCTTGAGGACAAATTCCACTGCCTATAACCTCCACTGCTACAGACTTCTGTGAAGCTGAGGCATGAGTGAAGCATGTGCCTCGCTGACATCTGCTGATGGCTGCTCCCACTGCAAGCAACTCTGCCTTCCTCAGTAATAGAACCACAGAACAGTGGCTGCTGCCCCCAACTGAGCACTCCACTGGGGGCCTGGTACTGCCCTCTTCCTGCCTATAAAAGCCAGTCCTTACATGCACCACTGAGAGGCTTGAGGGTAAGTCTCTTCAGCCCAGCCCCACCCCCACCAGGTATCTGAACATGCCAACTAAGGAACTGGGGATCACCTAGCCCAGCCCACAATTTGCACCTGAGTATTCCTTTCAGCATTTGAGGTCAGGTCCATGCCACTTGTCACTACCACCACATCTTGCAAACCACTACATCCAACACCTGTGGGCCTGAGGACTGGTGCATTCAGCTCTCTGTAGACACCACCACCATCAGTGCAGACCACCTGGGTCTCAGAGGGTTTTCTTGTCACTGTTACTATTATTGTCCACACCATGCCTGCTGACCAGGGGCTGGAGAACTTGCCAACCTGCCTGGCCCAAGAATTATCCTGGTGGACCCACTAAAACCAGTGCCATCATATGCTAACCTGGGACCCAAGAACAGGCACTCTCAGCTCACTGCTGACACCACTGGGGACTGAAGACTGGTCCACCAGGCATCAAAGTCCCCAGCAAAACTTCAACACAGCCTCCACTAACAACTACACCCTAAGCCACTGAGGAAATTACAGTCACCACTGATACAATTTACAGGTGAACAAATCATACAAAGACTACAGTACTGCATGCACTCAGAATCAAAGCCAAAGTGCCCTACCTAATCAAAACCATATATAGATATACACATACACATACATATATATCTTGAAGATATATATATATATCTTCAAGAAAACATCCTCCTCTACAAAAGCAAATCCAGAAAATTGGAAAATCTGACCATTATACCAGATACACATATATCAACATAAGCACACAAGAAACACTAATAAGCAAGGAAATATGACACCTTCAAAGGAACACAATAATTCTCAAGAAACAGATCACAGAAAAAGAATTTAAAACATTGATTTTTAAAAGAAGTTCAGTGGGATACAAAAGAATCCTGAAAAAAGTACAAAGAAAACATAGAAACAATTCAGGTTATGAATGATAAATTTACCAAGTAGATAGATATCATGAAAAATAAGAAAACAGAAATTCGGAAACTGAAGAATTTATTGAATGAAAAAAATATATCTAAAAGCTTCAACAATAGACTACATCAGGGACAATAAAGAATCTTAGAACTTGAAAACCAAACCTTTTGAAATAGCCCAATCAGAAAAAAATTTAAGCAGGAACAAAAGTAAAAAAGAATGAGCAAGCCTCTGTAACATATGAGACACCATAAAGTCACCAAATATTAAAATTTGTACTATCCCAGAAGGTAAAAAGAAAATAAAATTGTTAGAAGAATTATTTAACAAAGTAATACACAAAACCCTTTCAAGTATAGCAAAAGATTTAGACATCCAGATACAGGAGTTTCAAAGATCTCTAATGAGATACAATTCAAAAAAATCTTGTTAACAGCACATTTTAGTTAAACTGCCAGAAGTTAAAGACAAAGAGATAATTTAAACACAACAAGCAAGATGTATATAGTCACTTATAAAGAAAAACCAATCAGATAAACACTGAATTCCTCAGCAGAAACCCTATAGGCCAGGAAACAATTGAATGACATACTCAAGTACTGGAAGAAAACAACCACCTGTCAAGAATGTTAAAAATTATTCTTCATAAATGAAGGGGAAACAAAAGCTTTCCCAGACAAACAAAAGCTGAGGGAGTTTATTACTACTAGACTGACCCTACCAGAAATGTTTAAGAGAACCCTACGCCCAGAAATAAAAAAAAAATAACTACTTATATTAAAAAAAAAAAAAAAAAAAAAAAAAAAAAAAAAAAAAACAGTGGGTGAAAAAAAAAACAAAAAAAAAAAAAAAAAAAAAAAAGTCATCTTACCACTATAGAATACCACAGAACCACAATGATAAGCAATGAGAAAGAAAAGAACAAATGATATGCAAAACAACCAGAAATCATTTTTTAATGGCAGAAATAAGCCCTCACATACGAATAATAACTTTGAATGTAAATGGTTTTGACTTTCCACTTAAAACATTCACACTAACTGAAGAGATTGTTAAAAAGTGCCCAGCCTCGGATCACGAGGTCAGGAGATCGAGACCATCCTGGCTAACATGGTAAAACCCCATCTCTACTAAAATTACAAAAAAATTAGCCAGCGTGGTGTCCCAGCTCCTTGGAGGCTGAGGCACCCGGGAGGCGGAGCTTGCAGTGAACCGAGATCATGCCACTTCCAGCCTGAGCCATAGAATGAGACTCTATCTCAACAAAACAAAACAAAACAAAACAAAACAAAAAAAACAGTACCCAGCCTATGCCACCAACAAGAAACTCATCTCATCCGTAAATACACATACAGGCTGAAAGTAAAGGGATGGAAAAAAATATTCTATGCAAACGGAAATCAAAAGTGAGCAGGAGTAGTTATATTTATAACAGATAAAACAGGTTTTAAGTCAAAAACAGTAAAAGGATGAAAGAATGTCCCTATATAATGATAAAAGGATCAATTTAGTAAGAGGATATAACAATTTTAAACATATATGCATCCAACACCAGAACACCCCTATATATAAAACAAATATAATTATATCAAAAGGGAGAAATATACTGCAATAAAATAACACTTGAGGAGTTCAACATCCCCACTCATAGCATTAGACAGATCATCTAGATAGAAAGTTAACAAAGAAAAAATGGATTTAAACTGTACATTAGACCAAACGGACCTAATAGATATTTATAGAACATTTAATCTAACAGCTACAGAATTCACATTCACATTCTTGTAATCAGCACATAAAAAATTCTCCAGGATAAATCATATGTTACACTACAAAACAAATCTCACGAATTTTTTATTTTTATTATTTTTAACTTTTAAGTTCAGGGGTACATGTGCAAGTTCGTTACATAGGTAAACTTGTGTTATCAGGGTTTGTTATACAGATTATTTTTGTCACCCAGGTATTAAGCCTAGTAACTCTTGGCTATTTTTCCTGATCCTCTCCCCTCTGGCCACTCTCTAGGCTCCACCCTCTGATAGGCCCTAGTGTCTGTTGTTTCCCTCTATGAGTTCTCATCATTTAGTTCTAACCTATAACCAAGAGCATGCATTATTTGGTTTTCTGTTCCTGCATTTACTTTGCTAAAAATAATGGCCTCCAACTCCATCCATGTTCATGCAAAGGACATGATCTCATTCTTTTTATGGATGCATAGTATTTACATGTCTTTATACAGTCTGTCATTGATGGGCGTTTAGGTTAATTTCATGCCTTTGCTATTGTGAATCTTGTTGCAATGAACATATGTGTGCATGTGTCTTTATGGTACAACAATTCATATTCTTTTGGGTATATACTCAGTAATGGGATTGCTGGGTCGAATGGTAGTTCTGTTTTTTGGTCTTTGAGGAATCTCCACACTGTTTTCCACAATGATTGAAATGATTTACGTTCCCATCAGCAGTGTTTAAACAATCCTTTTTCTCTGCAACCTCATCAGCACATGTTATTTTTTGACTTTTTAGTAATAGCGATTTTAACTGATGTGAGATGGTATCTCATTATGGCTTTGATTTGCATTTCTCTAATGATCGGTGATATTAAACTTTTTTATATGCTTCTTGAGTGCACATATGTCTTTGTTTTGATCCAGCATCTATAAGCAACTTACACCAATTTACAAGAAAAAAACAACTCCATTTAAAAGCGGGTAAGGGACATGGACAAATATTTAAAAATTGAAATAATATTAAATATCTTCTCAAACTACAATGGAATAAAGCTAGAAATCAATAACAAGAACTTTGCAAACTGTACAAGTACATGTAAATTAAACATCATGCTGTTGAATATCCATTAGGTCAAGGAAAAAATTAAGAAGTAAATAAAAATTTTTCTTGAAACAAACTAAAATAAAAACACAGCATACAAAAAAACTATGGGATATTGCAAAAGCAGTACTAAGAGTGAACTTTATAGCAATAAACACCTACATCGAAAAAGTAGAAAGATTTCAAATAAACAATTTAATGATGCAACTCTGTCCGGAGCTGCACGCCCCGGCCATAGCGAATAATAATTGATGATTAAAAACGCCTGAGCTTTATTCATTTCCACCTTACACCTCCTCCCTATCTTTGCCTTTTCCCCTGTATTAATACCTCATAAAAGATGGCGCTCTTCCTGTTTCTTCTTCACCCATTTTTCCCGCGCCCGCGAAAATTGCTACCTGACAGCGCAGGTGCCACATGACGTTCGACCAGAGAAACCAATACCTACTTGGTCACGCCCTCCGTGATGAGATCATCTCTGCCTCTGGCCCAACCCCTTCCCCTCCAAGTGTATATAAGGCACTGCATTACCGCCATTAAAGGAGAGACTTGATCAGAGCACTGTCTTGTCTTCATTTCTCGTATCTCTTGTTCCCCAAATTCCCACCCCCTCTTCCAGGGCCTGCAGTGACGATCCCGCAGGCCGGGATACGTGGCGCCCGAACAGGGACCTGGAAACGAGGGACTCCGTGAGGAAGAGGACGCCAAAGAAGGGTCGACCGTTAACAAAGACAAAAGAAATTAAATTATCGAAGGTAAGTGGCGCGTCCGAAATGGGACAAGAATTAAGTCAGCATCAAATTTATGTAGGACAATTAAAAGAGGCTTTAAAGATACGAGGAGTAAAGGTTAAAGGTAATGATTTGTTTAAATTTTTTGATTTTGTAAAAGATACTTGCCCTTGGTTCCCACAGGAAGGAACTATTGATATCAAAATATGGCGTAGAGTAGGGGATTGTCTTCAGGACTATTATAATACTTTTGGGCCAGAAAAGATTCCTGTGACCGCTTTCTCTTATTGGAACCTCATTAGAGATTTAATAGATAAGAAGGAGGCCGATCCGCAAGTCATGGCTGCGGTCGCTCAGACAGAGCATATTTTAAAGGTTAGCTCCCGCTCTAACCTCACAAAGCCTCCGCAAGATACGGAGGAGGATCTCATTTCCCTCGAGCATTAATAGCACTCCAACAGGTAGAGCATGCCATTGCAACACAATTTGTTACCAGTATTGATTATTCTCAGCCATTAATATTCATTATTTTTAACACAACAATAACCCCTACTGGCTTATTCTGGCAGAACAATCCCATTATGTGGGTACACCTGCCCTCCTCCCCTAAAAAGGTTTTGTTGCCTTATTATGATGCCATAGCTGATCTAATTATCTTGGGAAGAGAAAACAGTAGAAAGAACTTTGGAATAGAACCCTCTACCATTATACAGCCCTACACTCAATCACACATCCATTGGCTGTTACAAAAAACGGAAGCCTGGCCAATTGCTTGCGCTTCTTACACTGGCGCAATTGACAACCATTACCCACCTAACAAACTCATTCAATTTTGCAAACTTCATGCGTTTGTGTTTCCCCATATCACCAGTAAAGAACCCCTCAATGACGCATTACTAATTTTTACTGATGGATCTTCCACAGGACTTGCCGCTTACACTTACAATAATGTAGTCGTTAAATTCCAGACCACTTATACATCAGCTCAGCTGGTCGAGTTGCAAGCTATAATTGCAGCATTATCAGCTTTTCCTTGTCAGCCACTTAACATTTACACAGACAGCGCCTACCTGGCTCATTCAATACCCCTCTTAGAGACCGTGCCTCAAATTAAACATATTTCAGACACAGCTAACCTATTTTTACAATGTCAACAACTTATTCAGAAAAGGACTACTCCCTTTTTTCTTGGGTATATCAGAGCACATTCAGGATTACCGGGACCTTTAACACAAGGTAACGCAACAGCCGACGTGGCAACAAAAACTATAGCCACAGTTACTACAGACAATTTGCAACAAGCACAAAAAGCACATGCCTTACATCATTTAAACACCCAAACCTTAAGGCTTATGTTTAAACTTACCAGAGAACAAGCTCGACAAACAGTTAAACAATGCGCCAATTGCATAACGTATTTACCTGTTCCCCATCTGGGAGTCAACCCCCGAGGACTCATCCCCAATGAAATTTGGCAAATGGACGTTACTCACCACTTAGAATTCGGTCAACTAAAATATATCATAGACACCTATAGTGGATTCATTATTGCAACTCTCCAAACAGGAGAGGCCACCAAACATGTCATAGCTCATTTATTACATTGCTTTTCTATTTTAGGAATACCCAAACAAATCAAAACAGATAATGGCCCTGGTTATATAGCTAAAACCTTTTTACAATTCTGTAATACCCTGCAAATTAAACATACCACAAGCATTCCCTACAATCCCCAAGGACAAGGTATAGTAGAAAGAGCTCATCTGTCATTAAAAACTGTTATCACAAAATTAAAAGGGGGGAGCTGGTACCCCGTGAAGGGTACCCCTAGAAACATACTCAATCATGCCCTGTTTATCCTTAATTTTTTAAATTTGGATAGTCATGGAAAATCTGCTGCCGATCGTTTCTGGCATCCTGAATCTCAAAAACAGTTTGCAATGGTAAAATGGAAAGACCCACTTGATAATTCATGGCATGGCCCCGATCCAGTTTTAATCTGGGGAAGAGGCTCAGTATGCATCTTCTCACAAAAAAATGATGCAGCCAGATGGCTGCCTGAAAGATTGGTAAGACAAATAAATCATAACCATTGTCAGTCCAGGGAAGATAAATCTCCCTGAGAAGTTTCTTCCTTTTTGTTTTTCAGAAAATGAAGCCTAACATGAGATTCCTTTGGAAAGTAATCGCTTTATATAGCATAGTGACAGTCTATGCAGGTTTTGGTGACCCTCGTAAAGCAAGAGAATTAATACGAAAACGATACGGCCAGCCTTGTGACTGCAGAGGGAGACAAATATCTGAACCTCCGTCAGACAGAATTACCCAGGTGACTTGCTCGGGCAAGACAGCTTACCTAATGCCAGACCAGTCATGGAAATGAAAAGTGCTGTTTTTACGCCAACAAATCCGGAATCGTCAGAGATAAGATCAAGACTTTACAAGAAGAACTAGAAAAGCGCAGAAAATGTCTGGCTGCCAATCCATTGTGGACTGGACTCGATGGACTTCTCCCCTATCTCCTGCCATTTCTTGGTCCTTTACTTACTCTTCTACTCTTTTTCACTCTCGGGCCTATAATCCTTAATAAGCTCATGGCATTCGTCAGACAACAAATCGAGGCCTTTCAGGCTAAACCTATACAGGTCCATTATCATCGCCTTGAGATGACTGAAAATGGTGAGTCTTATTTGCCTTAATAGGACCACCTCCCCTGTGTGCTGAACTGGACAGTCAATGACGGGTAAGAGGACACTATCTCCATCGGAGCCTAAGACAGGAGGGCCGCCTTTGCTGCTGCCTTATCCCATGACGGTCCTAGAAGGTGGGGATGAGTTGACCCAACCTAAGACAGGCGCAGTTCCTGAGGGGTCATTTTCTCATCATAAAACAATTAAAAGGGGGACCTGTCCGGAGCTGCACGCCCCGGCCATAGCGAATAATAATTGACGATTAAAAACGCCTGAGCTTTATTCATTTCCACCTTACACCTCCTCCCTATCTTTGCCTTTTCCCCTGTATTAATACCTCATAAAAGATGGCGCTCTTCCTGCTTCTTCTTCACCCATTTTTCCCGCGCCCGCGAAAATTGCTACCTGACAGCGCAGGTGCCACATGACGTTCGACCAGAGAAACCAATACCTACTTGGTCACGCCCTCCGTGATGAGATCATCTCTGCCTCTGGCCCAACCCCTTCCCCTCCAAGTGTATATAAGGCACTGCATTACCGCCATTAAAGGAGAGACTTGATCAGAGCACTGTCTTGTCTTCATTTCTCGTATCTCTTGTTCCCCAAATTCCCACCCCCTCTTCCAGGGCCTGCAGTGACGATCCCGCGGGCCGGGATACACCTCAAGGAACTAGCAAAGCAAGAACAAATCAAAGGCAAAATTAGTAGAAGGAAGGAAATAATAAAAATCAGAGTAGAACTCAATAAAATACACACAAAACACAAAACAACAGATCAATTAAATTAAATGTTGCTTTTGAAAAAAATGAACAAAATGGATAAACCATTTACTAAACTAACAAAAAAGAGAGAGAAGACCCGTATAAAATCAGAAATGAAGTAGGAGGTGTTACAACTGAAAACACAGACTGATACATCTGAGACTATGATGAACAACCATATACTTAACAAACTGGAAAACCTAGAATAAATGTATAAATTCCTGGAAATATACATTCTGCTAAGATTTGAAGCAGAAAGAAACAGAAAACCTGCACAGACTAATAATGAGAAATGAGATTGAATCAGTAATAAAAGTCTTCCAGCAAATAAAAGTCCAGGATCAGAGAGCTTCACGACTGATTTGTGCCAAACTTTCGATGAAGGACTAACACAAAATCTCCTCAAATTGTTCCAAAAAAAATGAAGAGGAGAGAATTATCCCTAACTCAATCTATGAGGTCAGAATTACCTTAACACCAAAACCAAATAAGGACATAACAAAAACAAAAACTGCAAGGAAATATCACTGGTGAATATAGATGCAAAATTCTCAACAAAATACTAGAAAAATGAATCCAACAGCACACTCAAACATAATACCCCATGATCAAGTGGGATTTATTCAAGTTTCATACTCTAATCAATAAATGTGATACATAACATCAACAGAATGAAGAAAACAAAAACACGAGCATCTCAGTAGACATATGAAAAGCACTTGATAAAATTTAACATCCTTTCATTGTAAGACTCTCAACAAACTAGGCACAGAAAAAACATGGCTCAACATAATGAAGCCTATGTGGGACAAATCCACTGTTAACATCATACCAAATGAGGAAGTGCTGAAAGTCTTTATCCTGAGAGTGGAACAAGACAGGATACCCACTTTCAGTACTTTAGTTCAACGAAGTACTGGAAGTCTTAGCCAAAGCAATCAGGCAAAATAAATAAATAAATAAATGGCATTCAAATTAGAAAAGAAGTCAAACTTTCCCTTTTTACTGATAATATGATCTTATATCTGCAAAACACCTAATGACTCAGTAAAGTTGCAGGATGCAAAGTCAACATACAAAAATTGTTACGATAGAGGGTAAATAGATAGATATCTGAGGCAGGTAAGAGTATGTGTGGGGGTGAGGGTGTGAAGGGAGGCTTATCGATAGGTACAAATATATAGTTAGATAGAAGACAAAAGTTTCAATGTGCGATAGCAGAGTAGGGTGATTATTGTTAGCAACAACATATTGTGTATTTCAGAGTAGCTGGAGAAGATATCTTGAAATGTTCTGAACATATAAAAATGTAAAGTACTGAAGGTGATACATACTCCAAATACCCTGACTTGATCATTCTGATTCTATGCATGTAACAAAAGTCACATGTAGCACATAAATATGCAAAATATTATGTATTAAAAAATCTTCTTCCAAAAAGTTGCAGCAATAGAAAACAGTTAGTAGTTGCTAGTGGCTAAGGAGGAAGAGAAGGGAAGTGGATGTGGCTAAAATTGGGCAACATGAGTTACCTTCTGGTGATGAAACTCTTCTGTACCTTTACTGTATCAGTGTATGTTGATGGTAATAGTACAGTATAATTTGCAAAATGAAACCATTTGGGAAACTGGGGAGATGGGGCAAAATAACTCTCTGTGCTACATCTTACAATTGCATGTGAATATGCAGTTATCTCAAAATGAAATGATTAAAGATAGCAGTTGTATTTCTATACACAATTAACAATCCCAAAACAATACAGAATACAAATAAATTCACAACAGCATGAAAAGAGTAAAATATGTAGCAACAAAATTAACACAAAGTATAAATGAAATTTATCGCTTATACACTGAAAATGACAGAATATTGCTGAGTTAAATAAAGGAATACTTACATAAATGAAGGACTATTTTGTATTCATGGGTTGGAGGACTCAAGATGGTAATTGTACCCAAATTTATCTATAAATTCAACATAATACCTATCAAAATTCCAGCAGACATTTTATAGAAATTTACAAGCTGATCCAAACATTTCTATGAAGGTACAAAATAATCTAGAATAATCAATTTTTTAAAAATAAAGTTGGAGAACTTCCACTCCACACCCAGCAATTTAAAACTGTAGTTATCAAGACAGTATGGTACTAGCATAAGACTAGACATGTGAATCAAGATATCTATACTGATTTAATTGAGAGTCCAAGAAGAAATCATTATATTTAAGGTCTATTGATTTTCAAAAAAGGATATAAGTCAACTCATTGGGAAATCATACAGTTTTCAAATAAAGTTGCTGGAACAATTGGATATTCATGTACAAATAATAAATGGTATACAGCAATTGTGTAATTCACAGTCTTTCCAATCACATAGAGAGCACTTAAAAATTGATTTTGTATTGAATAATAAAGTTGATACATTTCAATAGCTTTGTATCATAAATACACTATTTGGCTATAACATAATTAAAATAGAACAAAATTTCTGTGTGTTTACATGTTAAGAAACTTTATTTCCAAATAATCTCTGAATAAATTAGAAAAGGAAAATGATCCAAACCGAGTGATTAAAATGCTACTTACAGAAAACTGGATACAGTTAAATTAGTATCTTGAGTGGAAGGCTGGAGACTTAAAAATCTGATTTAAAAAAAAAAAAAGAAAGAAAATCAATGACTGAATTATCTATTTTGGGTCTGAAAAAGACCAAAAGAAAACATGGATAAAATAGAAGGAATAAAATGATTAAAACTGAAAAGATTAATTACATAGAAAACAAATGTGTAATAGTGAAAATGAAAAAAGCAATAGGAGGTTCATTAAAAAGCTTCATAAATGATCAATCTTCTTAAAAATTGACTAAGAAAATAAAAAAGAGGGCTTGAGATGAAATAGAATTAAAAATCATACATGAATACAGATGTGGCAAACATTAAAAAGATAGTAAAAAATTGATTTAATATATTTGAATATTTCTGTGGAATTAGCAAATAAAACAGATATAGCTAACATATATAACAAAGAACTACCATAAGAAAACAAAATATGGATAGACAGAGTTATTGAAGAAATTAAATTATTTAAACTCTTTCCACAAAGAGAACTCTAGGCACAAAGAATATTATTAAGCAATTATTAGTAAATTCCATTTTGGCAAATGATTCTACTGTCATAAAACTACTCTTGAATGTAGAAAAAGAAAGAAAACTCATTAACTCATTTTTTTTATACTTGCATAACTTTGATTCCCAAATCCTGATGAGGAGAATTCTAAAAGGAAATTCACTGGGAAATCTCACTCATGGATTCAGATACAAATATACTGAACAACATTTTAATCAACTGAATGCAATAATATATGACAAACATAATTACCATTATCAATATATTAATAGTTTAATTTCTGAATGAAAGTTGTTTAATGATAAATAAATATATAAATATATAAATAAAACTATAATTTATATCTTATTAGCTTCAGTAAAAGCAATAGAAAAAAGTTCTACATCCCCTTATAATAAAATCTATAGCAAAATGTTAATAAAATATTAATAAAAACACTATTAACCTATTTAAAGGTATTCACAAAAACCTACAGCAATCTCGTTTAGAGATTAAGTGTTAAAAAATAATGCTGAAATCAGAAATGAAACAAAGGTGTCTCCTTTAACCACTTTTCTCTGTAATTATACTGAAGGTCTTAGGCAGCTTTGTTGGGCAAGGAAAATAAAAAAAGTTATTGCTTACAGATTCTTATTTCAAAATAATTGTAAAACATACTCTAAAATATTCAAGTGTACGTTAATATACTGATAATATTAAGAAAACAATGAAAATTGACAGTAACCTTTGAGATAGATTAACATACCAAACCCACCATGTATTTGTATGGTGGTAGAATCAGACCATCTTTGATTGGAGACCTGGCTTTAATACTCACTGGCTTTATAGGCTCTCTCTCTTACCTTTCCCTTCCTCAGCTGTAAATTATAGATAACATGTTTGCCTTGAAAATTTGTGTCAAGGATAAAATAATATAATGTACACCATACACCTTATTCATAATATATAATTATTTATTTTACTAATATTGTTAGTATTAATTGCATGTTTTTCTGGGTTTCCTTTGCCACAATTCAACCACCCGGGTAAAGTATTTTATTTAAATGTAATGTCCATACTGTAATTTTCATGTTTGTAAATCTCAGGAATAAAACCAATTTCAAAGTAAAATAACTATTTGTTTTTATTCATCTATGAATTTAATTCAGCAAGTTATTATTGATTTTTACCATTTCAGAAAACTTGTAGTTGGCTACAAAAATGCTGATTTTTGTATTGTTTCAATATTGGGTGGAAAGTGCAACTGTAAATGTAAAAAGATCGATGGCTTATTTCCTATCCTGTCTGCCCTTCCTCTTGTCTACCTAAGAGATTGATCTAGTTTCAGTCTGCTAGTGCAGCTGTTCAGCTGGCCAAATTCCTTAGTATACAGATGGGCATTTGGAACCTAATCCAGGCATCTCTTAAATTGCCACCAGTACGTATTTTTCTTTTGCAGCCAAGTTTCTAAACAGCTCAACTCACACCCCCTCCTTCACTCTCATCTGTCTTGGTCATTGCATTTGCTGTAATACCCCTGCTGTATCATCTTTTAACCTCCACATTGCTCATAGCTGGTTACCTTCTGCTTTCACTCCATCATAGTTATATACCCCTGTCCTATGGCCATAACCTCCAACCGTACTTGGAGTGCTCCTCCTGACTTGACAAAGCCTCTGGGACCTTTTCTGCCTCCTTCTGTAGGAAAGACTCTCTCTTGGCTTTATTATCCAAGGTAATACTGGAGAGATGAAACCAATTTGGTAAACTTTGCAGTGAGCTAAACCATACCAAAGTGTCTTGTTCTTGGGCATAAATGTAGGTTATGGATGGCCCTAAATCAAATGTATGCACATGGTGCAACCCAGAATCAGCATACCTAAAAATCTAACCAAAACTTCCCCCTTACAGCCATAGTCATTGTATTCTGTAACTGACTTTGACATCTTCTCCCTTACCTTACCCTTTAAGGAAAGGGAGGTAAACTGAATAAATAAAGATGGCCAATTAAATGACCCATTTAGTCTAAAGCCTATATTCCTATGCTACTTTAGGAGACGGTTGCATGTGCAGTGCCAGATCTTTCTATATTTGAAGAGAAATCTGCTACTATATGTGAAATATCCTAATGTTTTAATGTTTACAAATAATTAAGAATCTTTTAATCTTGCTGCAAGCCCAACAAAAAGACAAGGACTAAGTTTGATCAGTGGACTACCAATTTGAAGCCTCTCTTTCAGGAGTTCACCTAGGGGTGAAGTCTGTTTTCTACCCTCCCATCTCAAGGGACATTTAAGCTTCCGTGATTGAGTTTTTGTTTTTATTGAAGTGCAGAAATATAAAAATGTAATGGTTATAGCTACATATTTCCGGTAAAAGGTTTAAGAATGGGTGAGATTGCTTTTGTTAAGCTGATGTATGACTTTAGACTCCTTAAGGTTTATCATTAGTTTATACTAAAAATCTTTGGAATGCTGTTTGCAACATTAGTGTTTTATATAAGTTTGAAAAATGATCGATTTCTGGTTGCTAGGTTTTACCACTAGTATTGTTGTTTACTGGTATAACTCAGTTTGTCCCTGAAACATAACTCCCATTGCTAAGCACTTGAAGATGTGACAGCCGTACAAATTATATTATTATCATGCTTTAAGGCATTCCAAACCTGTGTAATGAGAAATAATGTCCTGGCAAGAAGGAACAAATATAAAGGAAGCAGTATATAGTCACTGACTTCACAGATTCTTAGATGTTTCCTCACTGCCCAAAAGAAGGCTCATGGCTTCTAAATTCAAATATATTCTAAATCAAACTGTTATACCTAAGGCAAAATAGCAGCCACTGATAAAATTCATAAAAAAGAGTTTGAGAAAATTCATTGTTTGGCAGGTGTAAGAACTTTTAATGGGTCTCCCACTTCATTGAGTTCAAAAAAGAAGGAATTCAGTGTGACTAAATAAAAATCTAATATTAGTCCATCATGGGATGTTTGAAATATGCAGTGCATTAGAATAAGCCGAGTCTGATAGGCCACTTTTCTTATTATTTTTTAAAATTCAAGAAAGATTTTATTCTTCAGAATATAGTAAACTAAATAAAATCTTAGACGAAGATGTTAACTTTATGGTTAATGCCTTTGGGGGGGTTTATGCTACTTTCTTATGACCACCATTCATGTAGACTTACAATTTAAAAAGTCCATTATCATGTCTACCTCTAATACTTTGATTAGCAAAAAAACTTCTTAGCAATTCTTCTCTGAAATCTTATTGAAATGTTCACTTTTGAAATTTCAGAGGATTCTGAGTTCAGTGAAAGTCCCCACTTCTTTATTTTGAATAATTATGCTGAAGACCTAGTATACATATGAAATGTTGTCTTCAGATTAAGAATCTGAGCTGCATGTAAACAATTAAATTGCACAAAATAAATCCAGTTCACCTAACAACTTCCATACATGTTAAAAATAGTAAACTAAAATACACCCTTCTTTACTTCCAAAATACACATACTGAATATTTACTTACAAAATACACAGACTAAATTAAAATTAACGCAATACAGTTTTAATGCTATAGAAATATGTCAATCTCAGGCCAGTCGCGGTGGCTCACGCCTGTAATCCCAGCACTTTGGGAAGTCAAGGCGGGCAGATCATAAGTTCGGGAGTTTGAGAACAGCTTGGCCAGCATGGTGAAACCCCTTCTCTACTAAAAATACAAAAAATTAGCCGGGCATAGTGGTGCAGATTACACGGGAGTCTGAGGCAGGAGAATTGCTTGAACCCAAGAGGCAGAGGTTTCAGTGAGCCGAGATCACGCCACTGCTCTCCAGCCTGGGTGACAGAGTGAGACTCCATCTCCAAAATAAATAAATAAATAAATATGTCAATCTCACGTTCAGTTAAAATTTTCAAGAGAACATCATGTTGGATTCAATGTTCCACTCAGTCTGGAAATGGTTCTATATTTAGAAAACAAACTGACAAAGTAAAATTTGTTGCCCAAAGTGGAGAAGGATGCAGAAATCATGTTCTTTGGTGGAAGGTTCCAGCAGTGAGTGACTAGGAGGAGAGAAGGTTTCCCTCTTCAGAACATTACAGCTGTCTTCAAATATTGATATGATGCTTGTGATGAGATACAGCTGATTACTCTGAATTGCTCTAGCAAGCAGAACTAGTACCAAAGAATACCAAGAAACATATCTGGACTTCCATAAGGGAAAAATTTCTAATAATTTGAAGTGGTTAGCGACAAAATAGACCACTTTATAAAATAGGCAATTTATTTTTTTTATTTTTTTTATTATACTTAAAGTTCTGGGGTGCATGTGCAGAATGTGCAGTTTTGTTACATAGGCATACAAGTGCCATGGTGGTTTGCTGCATCAATCAACCCGTCACCCACATTAGATATTTCTCCTACTGTTATCCCTCCCCTAGCCCCCACCCCCTGACAGGCCCCAGTGTGTGATGTTCTCCTCCCTATGTCCATGTGTTCTCATTGTTCAACTTCCACTTATGAGTGAGAACATGTGGTGTTTGGTTGTCTTTTCTTGTGATAGTTTGATGAGAATGATGGTTTCCAACTTTATCCATGTTCCTGCAAAGCACATGAACTCATCCTTTTTTTATGGCTGCATAGTATTCCGTGGTGTACATGTGCCACATTTTCTTTATCCATTATATTATTGATGGACATCTGGGTTGGTTCCAAGTCTTTGCTATTGTGAATAGTGCCACGATAAACATACGTGTACATGTGTCTTTATAGTAGAATGGTTTATAATCCTTTGGGTATATACCCAGTAATGGGATTGCTATGTCAGATGGTATTTCTAGTTCTAGATCCTTGAGGAATTGCCACACTGTCGTCCACAATGATTGAACTAATTTACACTCCCACCAACAGTGTAAAAGCATTCCTATTTCTCCACATCCTCTCCAGCATCTGTTGTTTTCTGACTTTTTAATGATCGCCATTCTAATTGGTGTGAGATGGTATCTCATTGTGGTTTTGATTTGCTTTTCTCTAATGACCAGTGATGATGAGCATTTTTTCATATGTCTATTGGCTGCATAAATGTCTTATTTTGAGAAGTGTCTGTTCATATCCTTTGCTCACTTTTTGATGGGGTTGTTTGTTTTTTTCTTGTACATTTGTTTAAGTTCTTTATAGATTCTGGATATTAGCCCTTTGTCAGATGGATAGATTGCAAAAATTTTCTCCTGTTCTGTAGGTTGTCTGTTCACTCTGATGATAGTTTCTTTTGCTGTGCAGAAGCTCTTTAATTTAATTAGATTCCATTTGTCAATTTTGGCTTTTGTTGCCATTGCTTTTGGTGTTTTAGACATGAAGTCTTTGCCCATGCCTACACCCTGAATGGTATTGCCCAGGTTTTCTTCTAGGATTTTTATGGTTCTAGGTCTTAGATTTAAGTCTGTGATCCCTCTTGAGTTGATTTTTTTATAACATGTAAGGAAGGGGTCCAGTCTTAGTTTTCTTCATACGGCTAGCCAGTTTTCCCAACAACATTTATTAAATAGGGAATCTTTTCCCCATTGCTTGTTTGTGTCAGGTTTGTCAAAGATCAGATGGTTGTAGATGTGTGGTATTATTTCTGAGGTCTCTGTTCTGTTCCATGGGTCTACATATCTGTTTTGGTACCAGTACCATGCTGTTTTGGTTACTGTAGCCTTGTAGTATAGTTTGAAGTCAGGTAGCATGATGCCTTCAGCTTTGTTGTCTTGCCAGGTTTGTCTTGGCTATGTGGGCTACTTTTTTTGGTTCCATATGACGTTTAAAGTAATTTTTTCCAATTCTGTGAAGAAAATCAGTGGCAGCTTGATGGGGATAGCATTGAATCTATAAATTACTTTGGGCAGTATGGCCATTTTCATGATATTGATTCTCCCTATCCATGATGATGGAATGTTTTTCCATTTGTTTATGTTCTCTCTTATTTTCTTGAGCAGTGGTTTGGAGTTCTCCTTGAAGCAGTTCTTCACATCCCTTGTAAGTTGTTTTCCTAGGCATTTTATTCTCTTTGTAGCAATTGTGAATTGCTACACAATTTGACTCTCTCTGTTATTGGTGTTTAGGAATGCTTGTGATTTTTGCACACTGATTTTGTATCCTGAGACTTTGCTGAAGTTGCTTATCAGCTTAAGGAGATTTTGGACTGAGACAATTGGGTTTTCTAAATACACAATCATGTCATCTGCAAACAGAGACAATTTGACATCCTCTCTTCCTATTTGAATACCCTTTATTTCTTTCTCTTGCCTGATTGCCCTGGCCAGAATTTCCATTACTATGTTGAATAGGAGTGGTGAGAGAGGGGGGCATCCTTGTCTTGTTCCAGTTTTCAAAGGGAATGCTTCCAGTTTTTGCCGATTCAGTATACCAGGAAGGAGTCAAATCCCTGAATAGACCAATAACAAGTTCTGAAACTGAGGCAGTAATTAATAGCCTACCAACCAAAAAAAGCCCAGGACCAAATGGATTCACAGCCGAATTCTACCAGAGGTTCAAAGAGGAGCTGGTACCATTCCTTCAAAAACTATTCCAAACAGTAGAAAAAGAGGGAATCCTCCCTAACTCATTTTATGAGACCAATATCATCCTGATACCAAAACCTTGCAGAGACACCACCACAACAGAAAAATTTCGGGTCAGTATCCCTGATGAACATCTACGTGAAAATCCTCAATAAAATACTGGCAAACCGAATCCAGCAGCACATCAAAAAGCTTATCGACCACGATCAATTCAGCTTCATCCCTGGGATGCAAGGCTGGTTCAACATATGTAAATCAATAAATATAATCCATCACATAAACAGAACCAATCACGAAAACCACGTGATTATCTCAATAGATGCAGAAAAGGCCTTAGACAAAATTCAATAACCCCTTCATGCTAAAACTCTCAATAAACTGGGTGTTGATGGAATGTATCTCAAAATAATAAGAGCTATTTATGAAATAGGCAATTTCATATTTCAAGATGTTCTGAAAAACTGGACAATTTTCTGGATTGCCGGTATGATTCTATCAAAAGATAAAATGTACAGTGCCTTTCTGCTTTAATTTACTGTGAAATTGTTCTTCTAAAGTCATGTTTACTAGTCTCTAGTCTCTGACATCTTTTCTTTTTTTTTTGTATTACTTTTATTTTTTTTTATACTTTATGTTGTAAGAGAGTATCCTTTGCCCGTGGCCATATCCTTCCAACCTGGTAGCCATTACTAATACATTTCAGTACAAATTGTGTACAGCTATAATTCCCTGGGTTCCATTGTGCTACGGTACTTACTCCCTAAGATTACCAACATCCGATTACTTTACAGAACACCTATTCCTTAAACTAGCATGACTCAAAACTTAGCCTGGCAAAGCGGCTCACTCCTATAATACCAGCACTTTGGGAGTCTGAGGCGGGCTGATCACTTGAGGTCAGGCATTCAAGACCAGCCTGACCAACATGGTGAAATCCCATCTCTACCAAAAAATACAAACAAACAAACAAAATTAGCTGAGTGTGGTGGTGTGTGCCTGTAGTTCCAGCTACTCGGCAGGCTGAGGCAGGAGAATTGCTTGAACCTGGAAGGTGGAGGTTGCAGTGAGCTGAGATTGCACTACTGCACTCTAGCCTGTATGACAGAGCAAGACTGTGTCTCAAAACACACACACACAAACAAACAAAACTCATTGAATATCTATTTAACTACTTTTAAAAGCTTAGTTATTGAATGTTTATAATTTTGCAGGCACCAGGCCCAATGTTTTGAAAAACAGGATGAACACTATCTTCACAGACTGTTAAAGAGGTGTTAAGTGACTTTTGATCCCTTTTAAAGTATACAAACTCCAAAGTGACTGATTTCATTATACTAATTGTCTAGGCAAATATTTAGATTCAATTTATTTAATCGTACTTTGTATAGGTTTCTACAGATGAATGCTTAAATTCTAAGCATCCCTAAATTTTGGGATTTTGTGTAGTTGCCAGAAGTGTACTTGATTGAAGTAAAGTTGACAAAAGTCACAGATAAATTGTATTAATTCTTATAATTAGCTTTTGTAACTGTAAAGGCAGCATTATTCTTATTTGCAATAGATCCCCAATCTCTATAACCACCTCATTAGAGTAATAGTACTGCTCAGTTTTTTTGAGAAGCTTAATCTATTTTTTTTTTAATGGATGAGTCGTTATTTTTTATATTTCTGAGGCCATTCTTAGGTGTTTGGAGAGGTACTTGGCAATCCCGTTCATGTATATTTCTGCTGGCCTGCTTCAGAAAGGTACAAACAATGAATCCACTGGATTAGGTTACTAGTGCATTTTGCCATGGTATTATTCATACCTATGCCTCTTATGCCTCTTATTTACATGCGGCTTCTGCGAGCCATTATAACACATCTCTGAACTTGTTCATTCGCCAGGTTGAAGCAGAAGCCAATGTTAGCTGTTGCTAGGTTCTGACAATCTCTCTTGAGATCAGATTTCAAATATATGTAAAACCCTATCCCTATAAATTGGACAGTTCTTTCTCAATATATCATCGTTTATGTATTTTGGAATCTTAATTATTTCAATCTATATGTATTAGGTTTGATGGATTATGCCAAGCACATTATTGACATGTAAAAGCAAATGATGCTGGTTATAGGGAGTGGCTCACGTCTATAATCCCAGCATTTTGGGAGGCCAGGGTGGGCAGATCACTTGAACCCATGAGTTCAAGACCAGTCTAGGCAAAATAGTGAAACCTTTGTCTCTACAAAAAAATAGAAAAAATTAGTTTGGTTTGGTGGTGTGTGCCTGTAGTCCCAGTTATGGGGAGGCTGAAGTAGAAGGATCCCTTAATCCCGGTAAATTAAAGCTGCAGTGAGCCATAATTGTGTCACTGCACTCCAGGTTGGGAGACAGAGTGAGATCCCATCTCAAAAAAAAAAAAAAAAAAGGCGGGCGTGGTGGCTCACGCCTGTAATCCCAGCACTTTGGGAGGCCAAGGAGGGTGGATCACGAGGTCAGGAGATAGAGACTATCCTGGCTAACACGGTGAAACCTCGTCTCTACTAAAAATACAGAAAAATTAACCGGGTGTGGTGGCAGGCACCTGTAGTCCCAGCTACTTGGGAAGCTGAGGTAGGAGAATGGTGTGAACCCTGGAGGCAGAGCTTGCACTGAGCCGAGATTGCGCCACTGCACTCCAGCCTGGGCGACAGAGCGAGACTCCGTCTCAAAAAAAAAAAAAAAAATAGAACCGGGCTCAGTGACTCACGCCTGTAATCTCAGCACTTTGGGAGGCCAAGGAGGGTGGATCACGAGGTCAGGACTTCGAGACTAGCCTGGGCAACATGGTGAAAACGTGCCCTTACTAAAAATACAAAAATTAGCCGGGCGTGGTGGCGGGTGCCTGTAATCCCAGCTACTGGGGAGGCTGAAGCAGGAGAATAGCTTGAAACTGGAAGGTGACGGTTGCAGTGAGCCGAGATTGCCCCACTGCACTCCAGCCTGGGCAACAAGAGAGAAACTTCTGTCTCAAAAAAAAAAAAAAGAAAATAAAAATAAAAATCAAAGAAAGAAAGAAAGAAAAGAAAAAGAAAGAAAGCAAATGCTGCTGATGTTTCAAATCATTGTTGTATCAATGTAGCAGGTTAAGACAGGCAGTCAGTGGATTTTTTTTTTCAGTTTTCAAATTATATCCTTTTCTAAAACACTCACCAACGCATTCCAACCAGAACATAAAAAGCAAGTGTTAGGTCAGAATGATTCCTGTTTCTCAGTTGGCATGGATTTATCTTAAGATACGAAGATGTTGCTCAAGGTGCCCATGTTGTTCTCATGTCAGGGTATCTGTAAGGAGAATAGCTATTTCATTTAAAGCATTTATTAGTATTATATCTGTAATTAATCTCTTCATTTACAAATGTTCAGCGTTCACATGTACCATTGAATTATATGAAAATACCATATATTAAAATGTTTCACAAGTCTTCCTGCCATTCTGCTTCATCAGATTGTGACACATGGACCAACAATATCAGCATCGCCTGGGAGCTCGTTAGACATGCAGAATATCAAGGCCCTACCCAGATCTCCACCAGTCAATGTCCAGTGAGGAAGAAAAAGATAAAACTGTCATTTTAACAGATAGAATGTAAGATTGAGAATTAAGTCGAATTATAGATGCTACATAGATACATTTTTTAAGGCAAAAAGAAAACACTAGGGTATTATAGATGTAACAACCATAAGAATCTGCTCCACTCCAAGGGCTAAATTATTAAATCTTAGGAGCATGAAAAGATTCCATGGAGGAAACCAGACCAATAGAAGAGGGATGCTGGGAGCTGATACTGGTGACACTGAACATGGAGGATGGGCTCCACTGGGCTGAGATCCTTCATAAGAGGCAACTGGCACTGGCATCTCAGCTCAAAGAAGCAGCCTCTGTGAATCTGATGATCAAGTGTCTGAGTGGGGAACTCTTATGGACTAGTGCTGGTTTTCTGTGGTGGAGGGGGAATGCAATGAGAGTAGTTCCACAAGTGTTAGAAGTCCAAATTCATCTGTTGCTACAGGAAGGAACTGTACTGGCAGTATGAAACAATATTGTTAAAATGACATTCACAGACACATGAAGCAGGCAGGAAGCCCGGAGAAAACAAACGGGAAGGAACAGATTTCCTCTTCCTTCAACCTTGCAGTCTTCATCTAGTGCTCAACTGTTAGAGTCCAACACAGACCAACTTGGCAAAACGGAAATGCTAACTGAAAAGCCCTAGCTTCAACATCAAAACACAGACTATAGAAGGGAGGCTATGGAGACAAAAGTGATGCCACCTTGGATGCTAGTCTGCTATTTGGACTTCTGATTAACCCCAGTCCCACGAATGCCTCCTGATTCCTATTTTATTTACTGTCTTTAGTGTAATAACATGTATTTACTATAAATCTTGCCTTTAGATAGAAGCAATCTTGATGTTACCACAGAAAATATAGGCTATGAAGCACATAGCATTTTTACCTTTTCTGGAGGGTTGCCTTTAATTGTCTCACATATTCTCTATAGACCCCATGCACTCATGGCATATAGGCCCTGGGTCTAGAGAGTAACGTTGCTGAGGCCTACCTGTCTTGCTGCTGCCCAAGACCATGCTTCTGTCTGTAAATTCCCCCAATAAATCACTCTTTGTCAACAAACAACTTTTCTGACTAATTCTTTAGTTTCTAGACTCCTTCCATGTTTGGGGATCAGTTTGCATATTATGACCCTTTTACAAAACAGTGGCTTTGGAGCTCACAGTCTCTAGCTCAACCACAGAATAAAAATTTTCAATTTAATGACATTCTTCCCCTAATCTTCCATACCCCGCAATTCACAAGTGCATTCAAATATTAACAGCTCTCATTCAGAGTTTTTTGTAAGTGATAGAATATCTTATTTGGAATGTTTAGCTTAAATTCCTCCAAAAAGATTAGAATTTATTCTAATCTAATGCTGTTGGTCTTCATTTACATATCTTAAGCAACATTAGTTTTTAGTAAATGTTAATCTTAGTTTCCATTTTTTAAACAATAAAGCTGATAGAATATTATCCATCTATGATATCACATAACAAATTCATGAGGATCTGGTTGGTTTGTACAGATAGTGCGATACTTCTATAATAAGAATAACTGTAAACTTGCAATCTCTGAATCTTTGAAGAATTCAAGTAGAATTTCATGCATGAGTACTTGCAGCTTCTGCTGTAAGAATCAGGCGTGTTTTGTAGATGCATATTGAGACTGTATTTGTGGTTTCATCATTACCTTTATTATCCTTTTTGCAGTGAGTTCTTTAACTTGTGCCACCACATAAATGGAAATGTGACTTATGAGTTCTGTTCCTCAAAATTGTGTAAATATCTGTTGGGCTTTCAAGTTATGCACCTCTGGAGAAATAAAACATGTATAAAAGTGAAGTGCGGGTATAAAGAAGTAGTATTTGGGGCAAAAATTCCAGAATGTACCTACTAATTTCAAAATTGTCACCCTGGAGGGCTATAATGTTTGGATATCCTTAACTGGAACTTCTATCTGGGATTACACTTACAGAATTAGATTTAGTTTTAGAGACAAATGTCTCTGAATATTCTGTGTTGTAGCACATAATCCTTTTGAGTGGGATTTATTTTAGAAATACACCCTTTCGACACTCTCATTAGCCCATCCCGCTAAGGAAAAAATTCTCTATGTTGATTTTTATAATTCTAGTGCTAAATTTGGGCATGGCATGTAGAAGACTGCATAAAGGTTTGTTGAATAAGAGAACAAATGAATGGCTAAGTAAAAGAATACAGGTGAATGATATAATTTAACTTTTTGCTGAGCTGTAACAGTAAAATTATTATAAATACAGCTAGAAAATAGATATAAAAAGTATTTACCAAAAGGAAAATTCAAAAAGTATATTAAGCAATGAAATAAGCATAGAATTGCAAATGAAAGAGAAAATATTGACCTCACAAGATAATTTCTTGTCAGGCTTACACTACTCTCATCATAATAATACACATATTTTATAATATGCTTTTATATTTATAAAGATGATGATTAAAGGTTATGTTTATTATATTTGTAAGTGTTTTTCTCCATGAATTATTTTCCAAAATTGCCCCAGTGTTGAGAATCAACTCAGATACACTAAATCCTCAGTGGTAATATTAGCCTTTTTAGTGTAAATTGCTAATATTTGTGTAAAGCCAGGATTGGTCAAGCCAATAACTGAGTTTCTGAACTCAGCTGCTGAGAATTCTATTTAACTGCAGTGATCCACAAAATGTCATGCCACTCCAGGATGCAATAGCTCTCGAGATCTTTGCAGCTGCAGGCTGACCTATTCAGAAAAGATGACATTTGGCTGGCTAAGACTGTATGTCTGGAAATGGTTTAGGTTGAAAGAAAGGTCTACCGTTAGATTGAAATATTGAAGCATTCTACATGGAAACCCTAGAGAGTGGTGCTAGACACATATGGCGAAGACAGAGCAGTGGCTGGAAGCTCCAGAACCAGGGCCCTTCCTTGTATGTCTCTTATCCACACAAGGCCTAGAATACCAGCACAATTATTTTGACACAAAACGATCAAGGAAGGTGCAAATTCACTGAGAGAACACAAAGATAAACAAATCTGAAAATGTAGAAATTGTAATCTAAAGACCCTTATCTGGTGACTTAAAAAATGTATTATGTATTAGCATTCATTTGATAGATGCCCAGAGCCACTTGTCATCAGACTCATGATCAATTATCATGTGACAAAACATTTCCCATTTTGATTAAATATATAACAGAGCAGCAAAAATTTTAAAATAACTGTCGTAATTATTGTCATAATTATTATCACTTTTCAGGGAAAAAAAAAACATGCTTTCTAGGCTGGCCTTAGGCAATATTGTGAAATAAGCTTACTCTTCCTTCTCCTTTTCCCTGTCTTCAAAGAATAAATTCAATGGCATAAAGTTGTGTGAATTATGATAGAACAACTATAGAGCAGTTACTGTGCCAGGCACTCTACTTTCAATGTATGATGCATTCAATCCTCAATCAACCCTGAGTGACACATTCTATCTTTTCTATATTTTATAGATGAAGTACTCAGACAGAAACAAGCTAAAAAACTTGCCCGAATGCCCTAGGCCACAAAAAATGACTCCAGAGTCAACATGCACAAACACTAGCATTTATAGGAAAATATCCTTGAATAAACACATTTGCAGTTTAAGAGATTTAGTTCAAAGAAATTTCTTAGTAAATAGCCTAAGAGATTTCGTCAGTGGAATTCGTGAACTGAGTCTGAACTGAGTCTCGGACTGTATTCATTGAGAAAGGACTTATTAATGTTCTTGGAACAGACACTCATGGTGAGCTAACCCCCTCTGACTAATTCAGGTTTTGCCAAATTTGGGGCCATAGAAAGGGAATCAGGAATGCAGGCCATGAATCTGATGAAAATGTAATCTTCCATGCAGTCTGTTAAACTTTTCTTTTGTGGACTTTGGTGTGTCCTTGACTTAGGATAGATGTTTGCTCTTGCTGCAGCATCCCAGGACTTCCTCCTCTACCTTCTAGAAAGAGTTAATTGATTCTTCTCCGAGTCCCCAAGACATTTTCCCTCATTCTATCCAGCACTCCCTATGCTGTAATAATGCCATGTGTTTGGTGCCTGCTTCTCATTAGAGGTGAATGAGTTCCTGCAGTAGAGGGACCGTGTCACTCTTCCCTAGATTCTCAGCCCCTAACATAGTCCCATAAATTCCAAGTTTTAGGACTCAAGATCCTCATGATGTTGGTGTTTGTCAACACAATTTAAACAAAACATGCTCCTGATTTGAGGTCTCAAATACAACTGAGTTCACAAGTGGAATCGAGCTTAGAGGAGAAGAATAGCATTATATACACTGTGCCAGTGCAGGTCAGTCAAGATCTCTCTAGCTGGAGACTCTAAGAAACCCTATGTAAGGGTGATACTGAAGATAAAGACTGAAGAAGTTAAAGGAAAAAAATTACAATAAACAATGGCATGCTTCCTTTTGAGATTTAAGTCTACCACTCAGTAAGTGTCCCCTGTAGGCCATAATTTTTATTTCTGTCATTGTCTTTTGTAAGGAAATGCTATAATGTTCTTTGAACAGTAGATGTCAAATGAAATTCTTGGACTTTACATTTTTTCACCCTAAAATTGTACAAAATCTGGTATACAATGTCACCGTAGTCTCTCCTATCTAAAGTGCTCATACATTTGTAGATTTAGGCTTTGTGCTGTTGACATTCCATGTTTCTGGTTCCTTCACCTATGATAAGGTTACACATTTTGTCTCTCAAACCCATGAGAGCATCGTATATTCATATTTAAATGTTTTCACTCACCAGTCACCCAAATAGATAATAATAGAAGTTAACGTTTATTGCAGGCTAATTACATATTGCAGGCCTTAAGCCTAGCACTATATGATGACCAACTTTATCCACACAAAAATCCTGTAAAGCAGTTTTACAAGTAGAGAAACGGAGATGAGGTAACTTGCCCAAAGTTGCTCATCTAATAAATGGTGGAGCCAGCGTTTATTCTTGGGCACTCTGAACTCAAGGAAGTTACACTCTACATCTTCAATATAAACTGATGAGGACGCCCAGGAAGAGCAATCTCACATACTGGGAAAACATTTAGCTATAACTAAAACATATAAACCCACATGAATACAGCTCAGAAAGCAGGACTGTGCCACAGCCCTTCCTCTCTTATGCTGACTCCAAAGCAGACAGCCCAGTGGCAAGCTACATGATGTCAATCAGGATCAAGCCTTGAGCTGACACATGGGAAATGGTGTGAAACCAGGTTTAAGGCTACATGTTCCATTTTCCTGAATCTTATTTGAAGGCAGTGTGTTACCATAAGAAAGCTGTGAAAAAAGGACTAGCCCATCCCTCCAAGTTCTGATTGGCCTTACAACTTTAAGTATAAAGAAACAAGGTATTTGAAAAGAATATTTCAATATCTCACATAATTCATGGAATTTGGCCTATTCCAGAGTCTGTGGAGTGTCAAATTTATCTGTATCCAGTGAAATACTGTGAATCACACTCACAAAATCCTATAAACTCAAGCTGAAGCATTCAAATCTGAGAGAGGAAGGGCTGTGGCACAGTCCTGCTTTCTGAGCTGTATTCATGTGGGTTTATATGTTTTAGCTATAGCTAAATGTTTTCCCAGTATGTGAGATTGCTCTTCCTGGGTGTGCTCATCAGTTTATAATGAAGATGTAGAGTGTAACTTCACCGAGTTCAGAGTGCCCAAGAATAAATGCTGGCTCCACCATTTATTAGATGAGCAACTTCAGGCAAGTTACCTCATCTCTGTTTCCCTATTTGTACAGCTGCTTTACAGGATTCTTGTGAGGATAAAGTTAGCCATCATATAGTGCTAGGCTTAAGGCCTGCAATATGTAATTAGGCTGCAATAAATGTTAACTTCTATTATTACCTATTTGGGTGACTGGTGAGTGATAACATTTAAATATGAGTATGCAATGCTCTCATGGGTTTGAGAGACAAAATATGTAACCTTACCATAGGTGAAGGAACCAGAAACATGCAATATCAGCAGCACAATGCCTTAGGCAGCTCCACCCCTGTGTCTCTGTAGAATACAGTTTCCTCTGCTGCTTTCATAGGCTGGCATTGAGTGTCTGTGGCTTTTCTAGGTGCCTGGTACAATCTGTCTACCATTCTGGGGTCTGGAGGATGGTGGCCCTCTTCTCATAGCTCCACTAGGCAGTGCCCCAGTGGGGACTCCATGTGGGGGCTCCAACCCCATATTTCCCATCCAGACTGCCCTGGAAGTTCTCCATGAGAGCTCTGCCCCTGCAGCAGACTTCTGCCTAGATTTCCAGGCATTTCTGTATTTCTTCTGAAATCTAAGTGGACGCTTTCAAGCTTTAACTCCTGCCTTCTGCATAGCTGCAGGCCCAACACCACATGGAAGCTTCCAAGGCTTCTTATAGCTTACATTCTCTGGAGCAGGGGCCTGAGATGTGTCTGTGGACTTTTGACCATGGCTGGAACTGGAGTGGCTGATATGCAGGGCGCCGTGTCCTGAGGCTGCACAGAGTAGTGGGGCCCTGGGCCTGGCCCATGAAAGCATTTTTTTCCTCCTAGATCTCCAGGCCTGTTATAGGAGAAGCTGCCACAAAGGTCTCTGAAATGCACTGCAGGGATTTTCTCCATCATCTTGGCTATTAACATTTGGCTATTCTTTACTTAGCAAAGTTCTGCAGCCCTGAATTTCTCCCCAGAAAAATGTGTTTTTTTTTTCTACCATGTAGTCAGGCTGAAAATTTTCCAAACTTTTATGTTCTGCTTTCCTCTTAAATATAAATTCTAGTTTCAGGTCATTTATTTGCTTTTGCAATTGAGAATAGGCTTTTAGAAGCACGCAGGACACATCTTGAATGCTTTGTTGGTTAGAAATGTCTTCCACCAGATACTCTAAATCATCAATCTCAAGTTCAAAGTTCTGCAGATGTCTAGAGCAGGGGCACAATGCTGCCAGTCTCTTTGTTAAAGCATAGCAAGAGTGACATTTACTCCAGTTCCCAATAAGTTTCTCATCTCCATCTAAGACCACCTCAGCCTGGACTTCATTGTCCATATCACTATCAGCATTTGGTACATTTGGTATATAAAACCATTCAACAAGTCTCTAGGAGTTCCATATTTTCTCACATCTTCCTGTCATCTTTTGAGCTCTTCAAACTGTTCCAAACTCTGCCTGTTGCCCAGTTCCAAAGTCACTTCCACATTTTCAGGTATCTTTATAGTAATGTCTTACCTCTCTGGTACCAATTTTCTGTATTAGTCCATTCTCAAACTGCTACTGAGAACTACCTGAGACTGGGTAAACTATGAAGAAAAGAGGCTTAATTGACTCACATTTCTGCAGGCTTAACCGGAAGCATGACTGGGCAAACCTCATGACATTTGCCATCATGGCAAAAGAGTGAAGTGGAAGCAAGCACCTTCTCCATATGGTATAGCGGGAATGAGAAAGAGTGAAGGGAGTAGTGCTACTCACTTTTAAACAACCAGATCTCATGAGAATTCACTCACTATCATAAGAACAGCAAGGGGGATATCCGCTTTCATGGTCCAGTCACCTCTCAGCAGGTCCCTCCTCCAACATTGGGAATTACAATTCAACATGAGATTTGGGTGGGGTCACAGAGCCAAACCATATCACTGGATAATTTATGAAGAAAAGGGGTTTAATTGACTCACAGTTCCATAGTCTGTACATGAAGCATGGCTGGGAGGCCTCAGGAAACTTATACTCATGGACAAAGGCCGAAGGGGAAGCAAGCGTGACAGGAGAGAGCAAGAGAGAGGAGGAGGAGGTGCTGCACACTTTAAACAACCAGATCTCTTGAGAACTCTATCATAAGAAAAGCAAGGAGGAAGTCTGTCCCTCTGTGTTTCAATCACATTCCACCAGGCTCCTCCTTCAACACTGGGAACTATAATTCAATTTCAGATTTGAGTGGGGACATAGAGCTAAACCATATCAGGAAGTATGGTAGCATTTGCTTCTGGGAAGACCTCAGGGAGCTTTCACTCATGGCAGAAGGCAAAGGGGAAGCAGACACTTCACAAGGCAAATGCAAGAGAAGGAGAAAGTGTGGCAGGAAGTGCTACACACTTTTAAACAACTAGATCTCATGAGAACCCACTCACTATCATGAGAACAGCACCAAGGGGATGGTGCTAAACCATTCATGAGAAATCCTCTCTTATGATCCAATTACCTCCTACTAGGCCCTACCTCCAACATTGGCGATTACAATTCAACATGAGATTTGGGCAGAGACACGAATCCAACCTATTTCAGTCAGCAAGGCTGTTTCTCTTTTGAAGGCCCTCAGTGGTAACCTATCCCTTTACCTTTTCTAGTTTCTACAGTCTGCTTACGTTCCTTGGGTCCTGGCCCGCTTTCATTTTCAAAGCCAGGAATGGTGAGGTGAATCATCATATTACTTCACTTCAGTCTTGCTGCCATTGTCAAATCTTTTTTCTCTCTTTTGACAGAGCCAGACCCTGTCCCTGTTAGAGACAGGGTCTAGGACTGTCATCCAGGCTGGAGGGTAGTAGTGCTATTAAAGTTCATTGCATCCTTGACTTCCCAGGCTCAAGCGACCCTCTCCCCTCAGCCTCCCTGGTAGCTGGGACTACAGGCATGTGCCACCATGCCTTTAGTAGAAATGGAGTCTTTTTGAGTTGCCCAGGCTGGTCTTGATCTCCTGGGTTCGAGCAATCTCCCCACCTCAGCTTCCCAAAGTGCTGTAATTACAGTCATAAAACATTACACCAGGCCCTTCCACTTTTAAGGATCTTGTGAGCATTGAGCTTATCTGAACAATCTAGGATAATCTTCCTATTTTAAGATTGATTAATTAGCAAACTTAATTCCATTTACAACCTTAATTCCTCCTTGCCATATAAAATAACATACTCTCAGGTTCCACAAATTAGGACATAGACATCTTTGGGAAGCACTGTTCTGCTGACGAAAAATAGGTATTATTTTATATCCCCACTTCACAAATAAAGAAACAGAGACGGAGAGTTTAAAAATGTGCACAGGGTCACATAAGTAATAATTGACAGAGTTAAGAATTTGACTCTTTTACTCAGACCCCAAACTCAGTGGATTAGTTTTAGAAGACAGAAAAGTTGTTCTCAAATAGCTTTCTAAAGAATGCTTTATTTTCATTGTTTAATGTGACAAATTCACATCACATTTAAATATGAAGTAGAACATTCTGAAACAATAGTAGGAAAATTATCTTTTTGCTGGATACATAAATATTAATTTGATTATAGGCTTCTTTGAATGAAAGTAAAAAAATAATTTCTCATCATCAGGTCCTCAACACAAAGTTATCTTAGGGAGGCTGTCCGTGAGTCCCAGTTGAAACAGTAGCCCACCTTCATCTCCATGCTGTTCCTTTGTCACATTTTCCTGTATTTTCCTCATGGTACTAACCACTATATGATAATAATCATGGCAATGCATTTTTTAAGCTGTCTCCTCTCACAAACACGCAGCAATTTAAGTTTTCTGAGAATAGTGAATGCATCTCTTTTGATCATTTATTTATCACCACAGTTAACATAGGATCTAGTATTTAATAGAAAATTGATAAATAGCTATTTAACGAATGACAGACAAAATCATCCAGGCTGAAGAGGGCTAAACCAGGGTGGGATAGGAGAGGGTCTTTGACCAATTCTAATTCTACACCATAGATATTGAAGAAGCAACAGCATCTATATGCAACAAAGTTTGTCTCATCATCCCCTTATGATTTGATTTTCAAGGAATTTATTGTTTCCCTTTTTTTTCTGTTAAAACTAACAGTGTGATTAACATCATTTTACAAGATTATTTTTCTTTGTCTTGATTTTATCATTGGATTAAACTCCGACTTAATTACTGAGTAAAAGTGTCAATATATTTTTAAGGTTCTTGATAAATATTGTCTATTTTTTTCTAGAAAATTTGTATTATGAGTATTTACTACTAAAACATTTGCTAATATGAGAAGCAAAATAAAGAAAATCTCTGGAGGGCTGAGCAAGATGGCCGAATAGGAACAGCTCCAGTCTCCAACTCCCAGCGTGAGCGACACAGAAGACCGGTGATTTCTGCATTTTCAACTGAGGTACTGGGTTCATCTCACTGGGGAGTGCCGCACAATCGGTGCTGGTCAGCTGCTGCAGCCCGACCAGCAAGAGCTGAAGCAGGGTGAGGCATTGCCTCACCTGGGAAGCGCAAGGGGGAAGGGAATCCCTTTTCCTAGCCAGGGGAACGGAGACACACAACACCTGGAAAATCGGGTAACTCCCACCCCAATACTGCACTTTAAGCAAACAGGCACACCAGGAGATCATATCCCACACCTGGCCGGGAGGGTCCCACACCCACGGAGCCTCCCTCATTGCTAGCACAGCAGTCTGTGATCTACCGGCAAGGCAGCAGCGAGGCTGGGGGAGGGGCGCCCGCCATTGCTGAGGCTTAAGTAGGTAAACAAAGCTGCTGGGAAGCTCCAACTGGGTGGAGCTCACAGCAGCTCAAGGAAACCTGCCTGTCTCTGTAGACTCCACCTCTGGGGACAGGGCACAGTAAACAATAACAAACACAGCAGAAACCTCTGCAGACGCAAACGACTCTGTCTGACAGCTTTGAAGAGAGCAGTGGATCTCCCAACACGGAGGTTGAGATCTGAGAAGGGACAGACTCCCTGCTCAAGTGGGTCCCTGACCCCTGAGTAGCCTAACTGGGAGACATCCCCCACTAGGGGCAGTCTGACACCTCACACCTCACAGGGTGGAGTACACCCCTGAGAGGAAGCTTCCAAAGCAAGAATCAGACAGGTACACTCGCTGTTCAGAAATATTCTATCTTCTGCAGCCTCTGCTGCTGATACCCAGGCAAACAGGGTCTGGAGTGGACCTCAAGCAATCTCCAACAGACCTACAGCTGAGGGTCCTGACTGTTAGAAGGAAAACTACCAAACAGGAAGGACACCTACACCAAAACCCCATCAGTACATCACCATCATCAAAGATCAGAGGCAGATAAAACCACAAAGATGGGGAAAAAGCAGGGCAGAAAAGCTGGAAATTCAAAAAATAAGAGCAAATCTCCCCCGGCAAAGGAGCGCAGCTCATCGCCAGCAACGGATCAAAGCTGGACGGAGAATGACTTTGACGAGATGAGAGAAGAAGGCTTCAGTCCATCAAATTTCTCAGAGCTAAAGGAGGAATTACGTACCCAGCGCAAAAAAACTAAAAATCTTGAAAAAAAGTGGAAGAATTGATGGCTAGAGTAATTAATGCAGAGAAGGTCCTAAACAAAATGAAAGAGATGAAAACCATGACACGAGAAATACGTGACAAATGCACAAGCTTCAGTAACCGACTCGATCAACTGGAAGAAAGAGTATCAGCGATTGAGGATCAAATGAATGAAATGAAGCGAGAAGAGAAACCAAAAGAAAAAAGAAGAAAAAGAAATGAACAAAGCCTGCAAGAAGTATGGGATTATGTAAAAAGACCAAATCTACCTCTGACTGGGGTGCCTGAAAGTGAGGGGGAAAATGGAACCAAGTTGGAAAACACTCTTCAGGATATCATCCAGAACTTCCCCAACCTAGTAGGGCAGGCCAACATTCAAATCCAGGAAATACAGAGAACGCCACAAAGATACTCCTCGAGAAGAGCAACTCCAAGACACATAATTGCCAGATTCACCAAAGTTGAAATGAAGGAAAAAATCTTAAGGGCAGCCAGAGAGAAAGGTCGGGTTACCCACAAAGGGAAGCCCATCAGACTCACAGCAGATCTCTTGGCAGAAACTCTACAAGCCAGAAGAGAGTGGGGGCCAATATTCAACATTCTGAAAGAAAAGAATTTTAATCCCAGAATTTCATATCCAGCCAAACTAAGTTTCATAAGTGAAGGAGAAATAAAATCCTTTACAGATAAGCAAATGCTTAGAGATTTTGTCACCACTAGGCCTACCTTACAAGAGACCCTGAAGGAAGCACTAAACATGGAAACGAACAACCGGTACCAGCCATTGCAAAAACAGGCCAAAATGTAAAGACCATCGAGGCTAGGAAGAAACTGCATCAACTAACGAGCAAAATAACCAGTTAATATCATAATGGCAGGAGCAAGTTCACACATAACAATCTTAACCTTAAATGTAAATGGACTAAATGCTCCAATGAAAAGACACAGACTGGCAAACTGGATAAAGAGTCAAGACCCATCAGTCTGCTGTATTCAGGAGACCCATCTCACACGCAGAGACATACATAGGCTCAAAATAAAGGGATGGAGGAAGATTTACCAAGCAAATGGAGAACAAAAAAAAGCGGAGGTTGCAATACTAGTCTCTGATAAAACAGACTTTAAACCATCAAAGATCAAAAGAGACAAAGAAGGCCATTACATAATGGTAAAGGGATTAATTCAACAGGAAGAGCTAACTATCCTAAATATATATGCACCCAATACAGGAGCACCCAGATTCATAAAGCAAGTCCTTAGAGACTTACAAAGAGACTTAGACTCCCATACAATAATAATGGGAGACTTCAACACTCCACTGTCAACATTAGACAGATCAACGAGACAGAAAGTTAACAAGGATATCCAGGAATTGAACTCATCTCTGCAGCAAGCAGACCTAATAGACATCTATAGAACTCTCCACCCCAAATCAACAGAATATACATTCTTCTCAGCACCACATCGTACTTACTCCAAAATTGACCACGTAATTGGAAGTAAAGTACTCCTCAGCAAATGTACAAGAACACAAATTATAACAAACTGTCTCTCAGACCACAGTGCAATCAAACTAGAACTCAGGACTAAGAAACTCAATCAAAAACGCTCAACTACATGGAAACTGAACAACCTGCTCCTGAATGACTACTGGGTACATAACAAAATGAAGGCAGAAATAAAGATGTTCTTTGAAACCAATGAGAACAAAGATACAACATACCAGAATCTCTAGGACACATTTAAAGCAGTGTGTAGAGGGAAATTTATAGCACTAAATGCCCACAAGAGAAAGCAGGAAAGATCTAAAATTGACACTCTAACATCACAATTAAAAGAACTAGAGAAACAAGAGCAAACACATTCGAAAGCTAGCAGAAGGCAAGAAATAACTAAGATCAGAGCAGAACTGAAGGAGATAGAGACACAAAAAACCCTCCAAAAAATCAATGAATCCAGGAGTAGGTTTTTTTGAAAACATCAACAAAATTGACAGACCACTAGCAAGAATAATAAAGAAGAAAAGAGAGAAGAATCAAATCGACGCAATTAAAAATGATAAAGGGGATATCACCACTGACCCCACAGAAATACAAACTACCATCAGAAAATACTATAAACACCTCTATGCAAATAAACTGGAAAATCTAGAAGAAATGGATAATTTCCTGGACACTTACACTCTTCCAAGACTAAACCAGGAAGAAGTTGAATCCCTGAATAGACCAATAGCAGGCTCTGAAATTGAGGCAATAATTAATAGCCTACCAACCAAAAAAAGTCCAGGACCAGATGGATTCACAGCTGAATTCTACCAGAGGTACAAGGAGGAGTTGGTACCATTCCTTCTGAAACTATTCCAATCAATAGAAAAAGAGGGAATCCTCCCTAACTCATTTTATGAGGCCAACATCATCCTGATACCAAAGCCTGGCAGAGACACAACAAAAAAAGAGAATTTTAGACCAATATCCCTGATGAACATCGATGCAAAAATCCTCAGTAAAATACTGGCAAACCGGATTCAGCAACACATCAAAAAGCTTATCCACCATGATCAAGTGTGCTTCATCCCTGGGATGCAAGGCTGGTTCAACATTCGCAAATCAATAAACATAATCCAGCATATAAACAGAACCAAAGACAAGAACCACATGATTATCTCAATAGATGCAGAAAAGGCTTTTGACAAAATTCAACAGCCCTTCATGCTAAAAACGCTCAATAAATTCGGTATTGATGGAACGTACCTCAAAACAATAAGAGCTATTTATGACAAACCCACAGCCAATATCATACTGAATGGGCAAAAACTGGAAAAATTCCCTTTGAAAACTGGCACAAGACAGGGATGCCCTCTCTCACCACTCCTATTCAACATAGTGTTGGAAGTTCTGGCTAGGACAATTAGGCAAGAGAAAGAAATCAAGGGTATTCAGTTAGGAAAAGAAGAAGTCAAATTGTCCCTGTTTGCAGATGACATGATTGTATATTTAGAAAACCCCATTGTCTCAGCCCAAAATCTCCTTAAGCTGATAAGCAACTTCAGCAAAGTCTCAGGATACAAAATTAATGTGCAAAAATCACAAGCATTCTGATACACCAGTAACAGACAAACAGAGAGCCAAATCAGGAAAGAACTTCCATTCACAATTGCTTCAAAGAGAATAAAATACCTAGGAATCCAACTTACAAGGGATGTAAAGGACCTCTTCAAGGAGAACTACAAACCACTGCTCAGTGAAATAAAAGAGGATACAAAGAAATGGAAGAACATACCATGCTCATGGATAGGAAGAATCAATATCGTGAAAATGGCCATACTGCCCAAGGTAATTTATAGATTCAATGCCATCCCCATCAAGCTACCAATGAGTTTCTTCACAGAATTGGAAAAAACTGCTTTAAAGTTCATATGGAACCAAAAAAGAGCCCGCATCTCCAAGACAATCCTAAGTCAAAAGAACAAAGCTGGAGGCATCACGCTACCTGACTTCAAACTATACTACAAGGCTACAGTAACCAAAACAGCATGGTACTGGTACCAAAACAGAGATATAGACCAATGGAACAGAACAGAGTCCTCAGAAATAATACCACACATCTACAGCCATCTGATCTTTGACAAACCTGAGAGAAACACGAAATGGGGAAAGGATTCCCTATTTAATAAATGGTGCTGGGAAAATTGGCTAGCCATAAGTAGAAAGCTGAAACTGGATCCTTTCCTTACTCCTTATACGAAAATTAATTCAAGATGGATTAGAGACTTAAATGTTAGACCTAATACCATAAAAATCCTAGAGGAAAACCTAGGTAGTACCATTCAGGACATAGGCATGGGCAAAGACTTCATGTCTAAAACACCAAAAGCAACAGCAACAAAAGCCAAAATTGACAAATGGGATCTAATTAAACTAAAGAGCTTCTGCACAGCAAAAGAAACTACCATCAGAGTGAACAGGCAACCTACAGAATGGGAGAAAATTTTTGCAATCTACTCATCTGACAAAGGCCTAATATCCAGAACCTACAAAGAACTCAAACAAATTTACAAGAAAAAAACAAACAACTCCATCAAAAAGTGGGCAAAGGATATGAACAGACATTTCTCAAAAGAAGACATTCATACAGCCAACAGACACATGAAAAAATGCTCATCATCACTGGCCATCAGAGAAATGCAAATCAAAACCACAATGAGATACCATCTCACACCAGTTAGAATGGCAATCATTAAAAAGTCAGGAAACAACAGGTGCTGGAGAGGATGTGGAGAAATAGGAACACTTTTATACTGTTGGTGGGATTGTAAACTAGTTCAACCATTATGGAAAACAGTATGGCGATTCCTCAAGGATCTAGAACTAGATGTACCATATGACCCAGCCATCCCAGTACTGGGTATATACCCAAAGGATTATAAATTATGCTGCTATAAAGACACATGCACACGTATGTTTATTGCAGCACTATTCACAATAGCAAAGACTTGGAATCAACCCAAATGTCCATCAGTGACAGATTGGATTAAGAAAATGTGGCACATATACACCATGGAATACTATGCAGCCATATAAAAGGATGAGTTTGTGTCCTTTGTAGGGACATGGATGCAGCTGGAAACCATCATTCTTAGCAAACTATCACAAGAACAGAAAACCAAACACCGCATGTTCTCACTCATAGTTGGGAATTGAACAATGAGATCACTTGGACTCAGGAAGGGGAACATCACACACCGGGGCCTATCATGGGGAGGGGGGAGGGGGGAGGGATTGCATTGGGAGTTATACCTGATGTAAATGACGGGTTGATGGGTGCAGCACACCAACATGGCACAAGTATACATATGTAACAAACCTGCACGTTATGCACATGTACCCTACAACTTAAAGTATAATAATAATAAATAAATTAAAAAAAAAAAAAAAGAAAATCTCATTGCTTTTTCGTGGGGGCTGTTTTACTTTATTAATGAACTGTGCAGTTTTCATGCTTACTATGTTTTATAAATCTATTTATGATTTCTCATGTTACAAATTATTTGTTTATATCTCTGTTCCTTTTAAAATTAAATTATTCTTTTTTAAATTTATCAGCATTTTTAATAAGTTAATTATATTAAATCCTGTTACATTTGTGGTATTTCTCGACTTTGTCATGTATATTTTTATTTACTTCGACATATAGAGAATTTTGTTTTTTTTTTCCAGATCACCATACATATATTGACTATAACCCTAAGTTTATTACATGTTGTGTTTATCAAGCTATAAAATGTTCTCCTTTTTCTTCCTTAATATGTATTTGGTATGCATAGCTTAAAACATACAGTGTTTTATTTCACATATATGTTTTATTTAAAATGTTATTATTTTTATTAATTTTGTCTCTATATTGATTTTGAAATCTATGTATCATGCCATGTGCAAATAGGTAATGGCAGTGTAGCACTAAATCGCATGTTTAAGTCACAGTAGCAGATGCTGTTGGTGTTCTCCCCATCCCCTTAGACTTCCTTGCTATTTCTGTGTTTATCAGATTGATTTCCAATGACTAGTACTTGAGATCTGCCAGTGGTTTGCCGTTGACCCGCAGGAATTCACTTTGCTGAAATGCATAGCATTCTAGAGTACTTGGAAATTCACATCCACTGGGCAGCTCTTCACAATTGCTACTGGGTGGGAGTGTATAAATACCTTTGCTCCTCCGCTGGCTGAGATTATTCTGAGATGTGTGTTTTTCACAATTTTCCACAGCGTGTCTGCCGATGAAGTTTCAATTGCCCACTGTAGTAGCTGTCTTAAGAACAAAGTTCTTATTGGCTGCTTTCCCTTACTGTTTTACCTCCCCACTTCCCTGAGGAAGTTTGGGAATACTTGCCCTTCTACACATTATAAAGCATAATTTATTAAAACTGTGCTGACACCCTTCTGGTATCCTCAGTGCTTGTCTCAAAATCTGCCTCTGGAGAAAACCCTAGCAAGCAGCCCTAGTAAGGCAGTCACTCTTTTCTTATCTATATTCTTTGTGGTTGGCTGATAGATTGTTTCCAAAACTTTGTTACCATTAAAAAAACACATGCGATAAACGTAATTGTACATTTTCTCATGAACTTATGCAGGAATTTTTGTAGGTTATATTACCCCTGAGTCAGTTATAGAGATATTAGGTGTATTATCCAAGGCCATGTAGTACATAAATATGTAATTTTACTTTGTGCTTCAGATTACTTTTGAGAATTGCTTCCCAATTACATTATATTCTCTTTCTCCCCCACATCCTTACCAGGAATTCATATCATGCAGCTTTCCAGTTTTTGCCATGCTGTGGGTACCCAGTGGGTTTTTATTGCTATTTGATTTGTGTAAATCTAATTACTGGTAAAGTTAGCTATATTTTTTTCCTACTCTTCTTAGCTGATTGAGTTTCTAGTCTGTGAAATGTGTGTTTTTACTCTTAATCCCACTTTTCCTCTGAGCTTCCTATTTTTCTTGCTGATTTACAAAAACACCTATATATTCTAGGTGATAATTATTTCTTATCTTTTTTTTTTGATATTACAAACACATCATCTTATGTGTCACCGTTTTATTCATGTAGTGTGTAGTGCCATCCATGGAACAAACACCTTTGACTCTGATGCAGTGAAATCCACCAGGTTTTCTCATTGTAGCTTATGCTTTTGGGGTCTTGAAAACGTCTTCCCTACCCCAAGGTCACAAATAGATTTTCTTTCATTATTTTTCTAGTATTATTACACTTACATTTACAATTTTAACACATTTAAAAGTTATTTCTATCTATTGCATGATGTAGAAACCCAACTTTTATCTTTCTTCAGATCATAACCTAACTTTCCTTATACCATCAGGCACATAGTCAATTCACGCTGCACTGATTAGCGATGCTATTCTATACTTTTATAGGCTTACTACTTTGTTGGACAGCTCCATTTGTAAGTGCACATGTTAATACAACACAGTTTTAATCAATTCTGCTTTATAATGTCTAGAAGGGCAAGCATTCCCAAACTTTACTTCTTCATTTGCAAAACTGCCTTAGATCTTAGCAGATTGCTTTTTCCATGTTTTTAATCAGTCTGCTAAATTTCTCAAGAAAAATTCTTCTGAGCAGTTGATCAAATTGCATTAAATTTATAAGATAATTAGTGGTGAATTTAATTCGTGGAAATTGTGCTTACAATGTATTTTCCTATCCTCAAAAGAGACATATATTCACATATACTTTTAATTTTTAATAAGTTTATTTTTATACATTTAACTTAATCAATACATCTGAAATTCATATTTTAAGTTATAAGGGTAAAGTTTTGATTATACTTTTCCAATGAGTCTTTGTTTAGCTGCTTCTTCACTAATTTGGGATAAAAATCCTATCTCAACCTCTTACAGAGCTAGGATTATTTGTTTTCTGCTATCTGCTCTGTGGCAAAGTTTGTTGACTACATTTTATAATATAAGAGGTTTAATATATGTAATTCTTGGAAGGGTAATAGCCCCACTAATTATTCTTATTTCTCAATATTTTGAGAGACCCTTCTTGTTTGTTTATTCTTATATATGAACAACTGGAATACCTTATCAATTTTAATAAAATAACACTTTGAAACCTTTGTTTTGAGATGGAGTCTCACTCTGTCGCCCAGGCTGGAGTGCAGTGGCCCGATCTCAGCTCACTGCAAGCTCCGCCTCCTGGGTTCATGCCATTCTCTTGCCTCAGCCTCCCGAGTAGCTGGGCCTACAGGCACCCGCCACCACGCCTGGCTAATTTTTTTGTATTTTTAGTAGAGATGAGGTTGCATCGTGTTAGCCAGGATGGTCTCAATCTCCTGACCTCGTGAACTGCCACTTCACATTATTTTGTGAAATTACATACTCATAACATTATATATTTTTAATATGTGGTCTTGTTCAAGTCTTCTTCTATATCATTCATATGTGTCTTTCATATACAACTTGCCTTAGAGATCATCTTTCTAAGTAGTCTCAGGTCTCTCTCTTCTGATGGCAGGAACTGATAAGATTGGAAATTATCTGGAAATATTTTGTCAAATTAAATACATTGTATAAGAATAATTTTGAATGTCAGTAGGATTGATGCAGAGCTATATCTCTCCTGAGATCAATTGTGATGTGTAACAAAGAAATACCACAATATCCAAAATCAGCAGATAAATATTCCATGTATTAACTACGAAAAAGCTGCATACAAAGAAGTTTATAGAATTGAATGATTGAATGCTATAATTCTAACTTTAAGATAATTTTTCTAAATATTATATACTTGGATAATTTATTTAATAGTTTAACAGGACTGGGCTATCACAATTTAAAAGTAGATCCTGTCATATCAATTCAAATAGTCATACTTCTGAGCTTTGCAAACCACACATTGTTTGCATTCACTTTTGATTTAGCAACAGCTTCAGAAATTGTGCACTCTGCAGATATTTTCTACACATGACTTCACTAATCATTACTGAGCTGGGAAAGAAGCCAAAACACTTGACACTCATGAAGCTATTTGTTGAAAATCTGTATTTGCAGTGTGCCCCTTTATTTTTTGCTAGTATTTATTTAATGATTTTAATTGCATTGTGGCGAGGTCTGTATGGATTGAGTCAGGAAAACAAGATTTAGGATATCCCTGAGGATCAACTCTCCAGGCAGCTTATTAATCTTTACCTAGGCAGCTCATGTTGCAGTGGTGATCGCAATCATAGACTGGTGCAAAACCTAATTGAAAGTTCAGAGTAGTAACGAAGTTATCAGGTGGACCATTCATATGCCTGTATCCTGATGGCAGCACTCATTCTCAACTGTGGGAGAGCAATGGTCCCTTTCGTTTTCAACTACTGAAGTCCCAGAAGATTCACCATAAGAATCCCTCGAGTAGCCATTGGCTATGGTAGAGAAGTTATTGTAATACACATGAAAAAATTCAAATTTGGATTATTAAAAACACATAGCTACAGACAACTATGACTTTTTTCAGTACCAAACCTGTAGGTGCCTGAAGTGAATGAAAACACCTGCTAAATTCCAAATCATACTCCATTCTAAGACTTGGATCATGAAGCTTCACGTTGTCTTACCCTTGAATCCAGCTGTAGGGTTCACTTTAGTATCTACAAATGAACCCTAATATCTTGCTCACATTCATCACCTACCACTATTGTTTGTCTCCATACAGCTACTAGGTTCTTACATATAAAACAGATACTGCATCACTTCCGTATTCAAAATTGTCTACTGTCAAAATAAAATCCATTCTTCATCATCACCAAAAAGGTGCTGTATAATCTCACCTCTGACATCTTTTTTGAAGTCATTTCTTGTCTCCTTCCTTTTGACTCTCTGCATTCCAACCACACTAGCCTATATGCTGTTCCATGGACTCACCAAGGTTATTCCTGCCTCAATGTTTTGCACAATCTGTTCCCTCTGCCTAATGTGATCTTTCCCAATGTTATCACAAATTACTTAATACAAGTCTCTGTTTAGGTGAAATATTGTCTAGGATCCTTTCCTAAGCACTCTCTATGGAATACAACTCATCATTTTCTTGACCTGCCTGTTTTTACCTCTATCTTCGTAGTTTGTCTTCTATACTAAAATTTCAGCCACACAAAACAAAAATTATTATATGTTGTTTCTCACTGGGTTCCCCATTCTAAGTTTCATAGATATTTGTTCATGAGCTCCAAACGTATGTGAGAATCAAACTCATGTTGGCTGCAACTTATCTGATCCCAGTTGTGGAGGAGTTTAAAAGAATATGACTCCTTTTATCTGAATAACCGAGTTATTTGGTTATGGGGATATTTGATCTTCAGTTGTTCAATAGTAAACAATTATCCATTGAGTACTTGCTATGAGTTGGGCACTGTTCAGGGCAGTGAGAATACAGTAGTGAGAAAAGCAAACAAGGTTTCTGATGTCCAGAGCTTACATCTTAGTGACCGTGTTCATACTGCAATTATGGTAAGCTTTCACTCATTAGGTAAATCTGTGATAATCTTGGATCTCAATAAGAAGAAATCCTTCCCACTTGAAAGACTAGATTTTTTTTATTTCAAGAGTGTCTGAAGAATGTAGGGACAGAAAAAGCACCCAATAGCATGTCCAGTGACAGAGCAATATCAGCACCCAGTAGACACTTTTATCAACTAATTCTGGAGAAATAAGAGATCTGTAGAAGATATTCAGTAGCGTGTATTCAAAGGAAATTGCCACTTCCTTAAAAATATTCTTAACAAAGTCTGTATTAAGGAAGATATGTTACAAAGGGAAGGGGAAGTAGCTCTAAATCAGCTCACTGAATGTTTCTCCAATTTTAAAATTCTTTTACATCCAAATGAACTTCTTGATTCTATATCTAATCAACAGGAAACCATGAACTGGATAATTCAGTTTGAATCACACACACAATCTCAATGGCAAATGTTATCAGTGTCAGAACTCTGTTGTTCTACTATTTTATTTTCCTTATGTACCAAATAGGAAATATCTATATCCTAAATATTAAGTCTTCAGATTTACCCATAGTGTGAGGTCTAGTATTGTTGACTTTACCAACATGATTAGTTAAGCTTTCCATCCCAGAGCATATTGCCATTCTAAGTACACTGGATCAAATCTCTTCTTTGAGTGAAAGCCTACACTTCCAATATGGAGGGCTAATAGTGTCTTTTGTCACAAGTTCTACCCATAAAATTTCTGAGGGCTGAACAGGGAGCTTTGCCTAATTTCCCTATTAATGAATGAACGTGATTAATTAACCCCTTAAATTAACTCTCAATGTGCAGACTTTATAAGTTAATTTTAAATTATGTATCTTCTTTATTCATAGATGTTTGTCCATGTGTCTGACTTTCCAGTGAGTTTCAAGGCATAGAGTATGTCTCATTTTTTTTCCCCTCCCCATGCCTTGCCTAGTTTCTAATACATACATAAAAGGTGCTCAATAAAAACAAAACAAAATTAAAACCCACACTACTAAATGAATGAAGTAATGCTCTGGAATCAGGAGACAGAAATATTTGCTTGTAAGGACGAGTGTTATTGTAAAATATTACAGTGGTTCAGAAGATAAAATGTTTTTGGAAAATTATTTATAATTTCATTTTCTGTTTATTTAATATACAGCCATATTTTTTATCATCTAGAAGTACTACCCAAAATTCTACTTCTGATCTGATTGCTTCATAAACCAGTGCCCTGTATTAGAACCTTAACTGATGAAAGGGATTTTATATAAATATATATGTGTACTCCTATATATATATATATACCAATTTTGTAGTGTATATATAATATATATAACATATATGTATATAATAAATTTGTAGTGGATATACTATATATCATATATTATATATCAATTTTATAGTGTATATATAATACACTATATATAAAACATATTATATATATACACTACAAAATTGGTGTATATATATTATATATATGAGAGACTGAGAGAGAAAATCTGGTATGTATTTACTAGAAAATTGATAAGATAACATGACCTTAAAAGTACCTGTTGGCTATTTTGGATATTTCTTTCTTTTCTTTATTTATATCAGTTTATAAAGAGGGTAAGGAAAATTTTGAAAGCTATAATTGGAAATGTAATCAGATAAAATACATTGCCAATAAAATAATTGAATACAAGAGGTTAGATGGTCATTCTTTTTTTTTTTTTTCCTTAAACCCAACCATTTGACCTAGCAGAAGGACTGTGGAAATTTGGAATGCAAAGAATTTTTTCTTTTTTGGTCTGTTTCAAGATAACAAACATCAAGGTGAACTGAGTGGAGAGATTCGTCAATCCAAAACAAAGGCTTAAAATACCATCAGAAAATATGAAATCTGCAATTTTTGAATGATAATGGAGGCTAATTTTTGGGAGTTGGTATATTTTTCCATAAAAATATTTAGTTTTTTTATTTAAAAAGGCTTTTATAATAATTGATTTGCCACAGTGTTCTCTTTAGAGTAGGCTGATATTTTTCCCAGAAAATTTGCCATAGAGATGTTTAACAAAACAGCCGAAGCCCTGTGTTTAACTTCAAGGTTTTTAAAATGTCTACCTCCATAACTCTTTCTTGGAATTCCTTTAATCAATTAAGGTTTTAATATAGGGCACTGCTTTCTGAAACAATCAGATCAGTAATAGGACTTTGGGAATATTACTCGATTAAAATTTAAAAAAACAAAGCTGTCAGATTTCAGAGAAGCCATGTTTCTTTGCCAGCCACTGAGCCATCTAGGTTTGACATTCTAGCCATGGTGTGGTCCGCCTTTGGATGTATGACCATGACTGTCAGCAGTTTTACATCTTGCTTCCTAAGAAGGAAAGATTGCCTTGAGAAATATCATCTCCCTTAGGTAAGTGGGATTAGAAAAGGGGGAGTAAAAATGAGACGCAGAACCATGAGCTTCATTTATGTGACCCCGGGTGTGAAAAGCACTGGAAGCAAAATTGAATTCGATTGAGCAGAAGATAATAAAATCTGTGAGTTTCCAGATGAGAAGGGATTTGCTCCAGCCTTTCATTTATAACTGCAATTATGGAAGCATTATCGCAAACAAAAGAAAATGATTTTCAGTAATCAGACCTTCTGTAAGAAAGTATCAGAACTGGCTAGCCAGAGTTCAGGAAGTACAGAGGCAGTTACAATAGAATGTTACCAACACAGGGGTAACAGACGCATGCACATTGCTGAAAACAACGAAATTGAGGTAATTGTTTGGGTGATTTAAAACACAAACAAAGCAAAAGTGAAACTATTTCTGATAATAGGGAAAATTCAAGGTAAAATAAAGCAATTAGACACATATTACCATTTAAAAACCAATAAATTCTGAACAATATTCAGTGGCATGTGTTGCAATTTCTGAAGTAAAGGTGGTAGAACAGCTCTTCAAATAACGAATGGGATGAGACATGACATCTGGTATAGTGACATAAATTGAGTCTCTGAGATTTTGTTATAGATAAGATACCAAATTCCTCCACTGGCTCAGCCTATGTGCTCTCTAAAAGAACACATGTTGAAGATCTCTCCATGGTGATTATTAAATGCTTCCACATTTAAGACAAAGGCCATACCAGCCTTTCCTAAACTAAGTTTGGGTTTGCTCTCACTCTGTCCTCCTCTCACATTAGCACATTTGAAATAATCTAAAAGCAAACGTACCCAGAGAGACATTCTAGCTCAAGGAAATAAGGAATCAACTCAGCTGTGACTGTGTTTTCTCTCTTCATCCTACCATGACATCCACATACACTCAGCATATGTGACTTGACTTGACTTTTTCCTCTATGAAAGATCTTAACTGCGAGAAGTACCTAGAAGAGTAATCCATTTTAAAGGATGTGAACAATGTATATATTGCTGGTCCTAGTTCATGTTTACAGAGGGGCCAAAGCCAATGTTACCATAAAATGTTCTTTCTTGGAAAGAACTATCCTTCTTACTGTTTACCAAATTGCGGTCATATTTAATGCTAGTTTTATTATCCTTATTAATTAATAAACTAAAACTGTGACTACACCATTGGTCTTTCCTTATGTATATTTTAATTTATGGTTAAACACCATTGAATCTTGAAAGTATCCTAATTTATGTAACTCCTTAATGAAACTTATCAAGTAACTGAAAGCTCTAATGCACAATGACCAGAGAAGCCCAGGAAGCCCAGCCAGTGCAAAAGAGAGAATGCAACAGAAGAAGATCCAAGAAAGAGTTTAAGATTAATATATTAAATGCAAGAGGCACAAAATATAAATTAAATCTACATTTAGTTAGAGACCTTACGTATCTGTTAGCTTCACCCTCTCTATTAGCAGAGGAGAGGTTCAGGCCAACGTGGTTATGGGACTTACCCAAGCAAGACAGTCTGCTCTGAGCCAAGCCAGGCTAGGAATGTAATCTACCTCCTAAAATAATATTAATTATCTTCCAGTATGCTGCTTCATTCAGAGATTATTTGGTTAAATTTTCTCATTTCGTAGTGAGAAAGACAAAGGTACTGATTTGTGAAACTAAGCTCTAAGAAAAGGAAATTTGAACACTGCCCTTTTGGAAAAGAAGATGGGAACTATAAGAAATAACAAAAATCCCCGCCCACAATAAAAAGAGGAAACCTGAGGCAATAGTGAAAGAGGAGGCACTATGAAGGAAAATCATCAGCAGTAAGGCCCAGTCTGGCATAATAAACTGTACTGAGAAGTAGAGTGGATTCTGGATAGAACCATTGGTACAGGGTGAGTCTCCTCTTGACCATTCCTCAACTCAGATCCACTCCCCACTCTGCTTACGAATATCTGAACTCTCTTGAAAGAGGGTGGCTTAGGGACAAGGGAGGGAATTCTGTCAAAAAGGCTCCAAAAGGTCTTGAACACCCTAGAAAAGAGATAGATATTCATGAGATTGAGATTTTTTCTTTAACTCCCTGAACAGGAAGAAAAGCAAAACTCTCAATGGATCAGAGGAAGCAGAAAGCAATACAAACAGAAGATAGAATGTGTGCAATAACATATGAAGAACAGATTGATAATAGGCAGTGGAGCAGGATTACAGAATGACAGATGGCATCTCTGATTACCAGCAAGGAAACCTTTCTCCCCTAGAAACTCATAAATAACTGAAGACGCATAAACTGCTTGGGGGAGAGGGGCTAGAAATAATCTCATAAGGTAGATAAGCAACCCTAAGAGCTCATAGGACTATCAAAGAAAGGACTCTGGAAGAATGTGGGCTTCCTCTATGCAGAGGGTAAGGATTCCAAACAAAACTACTTGTAGTGTTTATGTAAGTGTGGTACTTTTATATTCACAGACTGCAAAATTTTGTTCATTTGGTTATACATACACACGATGACTAACAAGGAAAGAAGACACAAGAAACAATAAGAATCAATAAAATAAGTGTTAAAGGAAAGGGCAGTCCGATTTCATTTAGAAGAGGCAAGAAACTCCGTATAATTGATTAACTCGCCCCACCACCTGACACAAGAAATAGATTCCCATTCCAGCAATTGTTCTTAATATATGATGGTTTGCATGACTATTCATTCATCTGCAGAGCTCTATATTTTAAAATTTTGTTATTTCTTTATTTTTGTGATTAATCAAGGAGAAAATTGTTGATGGATTTTAGCACTTCTTTATCTCCCTTTTTATAGGGAAAGTTAAAAAACTTGGAATGTGTTGTAGTAACTAGAGAAAAGTCATTAACAGGCAGAGAATGGAAGCAATACAAGTAAAAGAAGAAAAAACAAAAACTATGAGCCTCAATCATATTACACTGCTCTTATTAAAGTTGACAAGTAAGCCCTCTTCTCTCTTTCTTCAGTATTGTGTCACTAGTCAGGAATTAGTATGCATATGAGATAGAAAATTAGGAAATGGGGGATGTAGAGGCCTTGCCTTAGACTCTGACATAAATCACATACTCCAATGCAGATTTCTGTAGATGAGTGCATGTGGACATGATGTGCTGGCCTGGTATAACTTAAAATAAAATCTTTCACATTTTCCCAGGAGCTAAATTTCCTTCTGTATATATCATTTAGACCTCATTGTAAGGAATAGCAATTGACAAGACAGGATTTGATTACTCCCTGGTTCCAAATGATAATACCACTTATTATAGATTGAATTGTGACCCCTCAAAAAGATATGTGGAAGTCCCATCCCTCAATGACTCATAATGTGGGCTTATTGAAAAATAGGGTCATTGTGGATGTAATTTATTAATATAAGGTCATACCAGATTGCATGAGCCCTTAATCCAATGTGATCGATGTTTTTGTAAGATGAGGAAAACTTAGACACAGGGACACTGAGAAAATAGCCATGCCATTGTGATGGAGGCAAAGATTGGAATGATACATCTGCAAACTAAAGAATTCTAAGGGCCGGGCGCGGTGGCTCAAGCCTGTAATCCCAGCACTTTGGGAGGCCGAGACGGGCGGATCACGAGGTCAGGAGATCGAGACCATCCTGGCTAACACGGTGAAACCCCGTCTCTATTAAGAAATACAAAAAACTAGCCGGGCGAGGTGGCGGGCGCCTGTAGTCCCAGCTACTCGGGAGGCTGAGGCGGGAGAATGGCGTGAACCCGGGAGGTGGAGCTTGCAGTGAGCTGAGATCCGGGCACTGCACTCCAGCCTGGGCGACAGAGCGAGACTCCGTCTCAAAAAAAAAAAAAAAAAAAAAAAAAAAAAAAAAAAAGAATTCTAAGGATTCCTAGAAAACACCAGAAGCTAGAAAGAGGCAAAGAAAGATTTTCCTCTAAAGCTGTCAGAAAAAGTACAGCCCTTTCAACCCCTTTATTTTGGACTTAGAGACACAAAACTCCAAGAGAATAAATTTCTGTTGTTTTAAGCCTGAGAATTTTTAGGATGTTTTTCCATATCCCTGAGAAACAAATACATCGTTGAATACCAAAAACAACTATTTTCCCTTCACTGCTAACATTTTAATTATGAAATATCAACTGAATTAGGAAGAAACCAATTTTCTAAGCCAGTAGTCAGCAAAATACAGCCTGCAGGCCAAATATGGCCCACTGCCTATTTTCATAAATAAAGTTTTATTGTAATAGAACTACACTCATTGTTTATGAATTGTCTATGACTGCTTTTGTAAAGTAACACAATAGCAGAGTTGAGTTGTTGCAACAGAATTGTATAGCCTGCAAAGCTGAAAATATTTACTCTCTGACCTTTACAGAAAACGATTTGCCAATTTCTACTCCATGCCAAACTATATTTTGATTTTTTTCATCATTATATTAGATGGAAATATTAGGACACAAAAAGATAGAAACCACTAACAGGGTTTCATAAAATCTTTCTCTTATTGTCACAATGTCCCCCCAAAAACATAGATATTACTCCTTCCTGAAGGTAGAAAAGAAAAGAAATCCGAGCAGTCGTGAGTCTCTGAGTTTCCTTGCTCATGTTAAGAACAGACAGATACGGTCAGTGCACAAAGTTTAAGGCTGAATTCTGCGGGGAAGTACCAGATCCTAAGAACCTGACAACTGGGCTAAGTGCCCTAATAGCCTATTTTTGAGACTGAGGGGATAGATGTTGTGGTTTAAGAAGCAGATTTGTTCACAGTCTCCTGGGATTTAATCCCATTATTTCTTGCTGGGAAAAATACTTGCTCAGGCTATATTACAGCAACGGCAATGACAACAAAAGCATTTTCCTAAGGAGAGAAGAGCAAATAGATAAAGGCAGGACTCCTGAACAAAGACATGGCATTTGCAAATGTGCTTGATAAGTCCTTAACACAAACCTGCAAACATCTTTTTCCTTTGCATGTTTTTTGGGGTATTTCATGTCATCTTTTCAGAATACCCAAAAGACAGACAGGACTAGCCAGCAAGTTTGCCTAAGCTGGAGAAAGTAAAACTCCTATAATGTTGCTGACATAATATTCATTGTATTACTTTTCTTGGAAACAAAACTACAATTTTATTCAAGATGGCAATATACATAACTCAAACACAACTTTTCCTAGATACCTTTGCGTTCTCGGACAGGAGCTATAAGGAGAGATTAATAGATAGGACTCTGAGGAAAATTCATTAGTGGGAAGACAAGATACCTGATAAGCACTCTTTTTAGCCCTTCCTCCCTTACTGTAATTCTTGCTTGAAATGTAAATGTAATAGCTGTATTTCCAGAAACCATCTTGGACCATGAGGTACCTTTTAGTAGGAGTAGTATAATAATATTTTAAGGTTGACAAACTGGACATATAGAAGAAACTGAATTCCCAGGGGTACCCTGGTGTTGCCATATTTTATGCTATTTGAGAGAAAAGTAACACCCTAAATCTTATTTCGGCCATTGTTATTTGTGTTTTATCTTATATGCAGCCCCCCAATCATATCTGAATATTAGAAATAAAAAAGTCCTAGAGAATTGTCCACAATAACTCCTACCAATCCCTTTTAAAAGAGAATGACCAGCAAATGTATCTCAGCAAGAAATACACACACACACACACACACACACACACACACACACTTGTCTACCTAGGAATACAAAACACAATAAAAAATTAAAAAAAAATTTTTAAATACAAATATTTATTGTAAAATAAATGTGGATGAAGAGAAGTAATGGGTGACAATAGAAATAGATACTACTTTTAGTCTTTAATATTAAAAAAAGTAAGTTTAAGGGAACCACTAGAGAAATACAAATAAAATATGTGACTTTCAAACATTTTTAAACTTTTATTTTAAAAAAATACATAATTAATGCTATTTTGAATGTATAAAAACATTAATACTTGAATTAAAACATAAAACATGCCCCAATATCTAAAATACATATTGATTTAACTTTTCTTATCATTCATACATTTGGTTGATATACCACTACATTATAAGCACAGTCACATAGTAGAAAATAATAACATTTTCACATGTAATAAATATAAACTTTTTTTCCCAAACGAGGGGTGTCAACCATATGAGAAAATAGAGTAGTGCCTTTTAAGCACTGTATCAAATTTAATGTTCTGGTTAGAGTGATCTTAAATTTGACATAAGGCAAAGTAAGACAGAACTGAGCATTTAGAATGCTACAGAAAAATCATAGGAAATAATTTATGTGTAAGCTCATTGACTTTTTATTGATCAGTGATATTCTTATTCAAACACTGTGTTTTTACTATAGAAGAAATACTTTTGAAAGATTATGTTTATCCTCAATATTATTTGCTTACCATGTGGTACAGTTCATGTAGGAAACACAAGATAAATCTTGCTACTTTTCCTTTATTTACCGAATTTTCGAGAGAATGTATTGATTTATTATCTTCAAAAGATAAGAAGTGTGTATACATAGGTAAATATACACACACATGCTACATATATATACACACACAATTATATATAGATATACAATTATATATAGATATACACTTATATATGTACAATTATATAGATATACAATTACATATATATAATTTTATATATATATAGTCGTTTGTTTAAACATATTTACTGAGTTCCAACCTATTACAATTTCATATTCACGTGAAAAATTGGTCTATATGTGGCCACTGGGCCCTCTTCCAGTTGGCTAGACTTGGTAAACCTTTGCTATTTTGATATGGCTATAGTAGTTTTCAATAGGTTCCTTGTCATTTGGGATAGATCTTCCAGGTTCATCTTTTCTACATTTCCTGCCACAGACCAGGCTCAGACCGTTCTCAAAAATGTCCTGACACTTCATGATATTTAATAGGAAACATTATTTTAGAAACTCAACCAGAGCGGTCACACTGATTTTCTTTTCAGTAACTGATTTACTGTAGAGTTTCCACTTGGTTTAAACCATGAAATGGAGTTATTATTCCTAATAATTGCTACTAATTGTGCTTTATTTTCCCAAAAAAACTATAAAATTTCTCAAGCATGCAAAAAATGATAAAATATATAGTGACAATTCATAAACCCTTTATCTAGATTCTGCCATCGACATTTTATATGCTTATTTTATTGCATATGTCATCATCTAACCATACCATTATCTATCCATCAACACTCCCCAAATATCTGTTCTTATAATTTTATTTACATATAAACATGCATAACATAAAATTCCTTCACTATAACTGTACAGTTTGCTGAAATTTAGCAAATTTATACAATTATGTAGCTATCACTACAATCTAGTTTTAATTTTCATTATTTTAAATTGACAAAAAATTGTACATATTATCATGTACAAAATACCTGAGATATGTATATATTGTGGAATGGCTAAATCGAGCTAAATAATATATTCATAACCTCACATACTTGTTTTTTTCTGGTAAGAACACTTAAATTCTACTGTGCTAATGATTTTTAAGAATACAATAAATTGTGTTAACTATTGTCACCATGTTATATAATAGATCTCTTGAACTTAGTCCTTTTATCTATCAAAAATTTTGTATCCTTTGACCAACACCTTATCCAGCCCCTAGTAACCACCGTTCTAATATCTGTTTCTTGGAGTTCAATTTTTTTCAGATTTCTCATGCAAGTGAGATCACGAGGTATTTGTTTTTCTGTGTCTGGGTATTTTGCTTCACATAATATCTTCTAGGTTGTCACAACAAATTTAGCTCACTTTAAAGGCTGAATAGCATTTCATCGTGTATACAGTCGATCTTCTGTATCTTCAGACTCCATATCCACAATTGAACCAAACCCAGATCAAAACTATTAGGAAAAGGCATTTAAAAATAACAACAAAACAATACAAAATACAAATTAAAACAAGTGTAAGAACTATTTACATAGTATTTATACTATGTTAGGTATTATAAATAATATACACATAATTTAAAGGAGAATGTCCCTAGGCAATATGTAAAATTATACCATTTTTATGGATACATAATATTAATGCAGGTGATACAGGGTATATGTGATATTTTGTGACATGCAAAGATGGTGTAATGATGAAGTCAGGGCATTGGGGTGTCCATCACCTCAAGTATCTGTCATTTCTCTGACTATACCCTTTTATATGAGAGACTTGAGCATCCACAGATTTTGATATTCAAGGGGTCCTGAAACCAATCTTTTTTATATGTCAATGACGACTGTATTTACCACGTCTTCTTTATCTGTTCGTCTATCAATGGACACTTAGGTTGATTCCCTATCTTAAATATTGTGAATGCTGAAATAAACATGGAAGTTAAGATATATCTTTGACATACTGAAATTATTTTCTTTGAATATGTGCTCAGTAGTGACACTGCTGGATCATATGTAGTTCTATTTTTAATTTTTTGAGGAACCTTTATATTTTTTCATGACGGCTGTACCAATTTTTATTCCCACCAACAGTGTACAAGGGTTGACTTTTCTTAACATCCCCAGAGATATCCGTTAACTTTGTCTTTTTAATAATAGTCATACTAACAAGTGTGAGGACATCTAATTGTTGTTTTAATGTGCATTTTCCTGATGATTAGTGATGCTGAGCATTTTCATACATTTTCATTTTATATTGGCTATTTGTATATCTTCTTTTGAGAAATGTCTACTCAGGTTATTTGCCCACTTTAAAAATTAGGTTATTTGATTTCTTACTATTTAGTTGAATTCCTTACATATTTTGGACGTTAACCCCTTATCACAAGTATGTTTGTAAAATTTTTTCCCATTTTGTAAATTTTCTCTCCACTCTGTCAATTGTTTCCTTTGCTGTACAGAAGCTTTTTATTTATATGCAATCCCATTTGCCCATTTTCACTTCTGTTGCCTGTGCTTTTGGGGTCATATCCGAAATAATTATTGCCCATAAAAATGTCATGAAGTTTTTTTTTTTTTTTTTTTTTTTTTTTTGAGACAGAGTCTCGCTCTGTCGCCCAGGCTGGAGTGCAGTGGCCAGATCTCAGCTCACTGCAAGCTCCGCCTCCCAGGTTTACGCCATTCTCCTGCCTCAGCCTCCCAAGTAGCTGGGACTACAGGCGCCGGCCACCTCGCCCGGCTAGTTTTTTGTATTTTTTAGTAGAGACGGGGTTTCACCGGGTTAGCCAAGATGGTCTCGATCTCCTGACCTCGTGATCCGCCCGTCTCGGCCTCCCAAAGTGCTGGGATTACAGGCTTGAACCACCGCGCCCGGCCATGAAGTTTTTTTCCTATGTTTACCTCTAGTAATTTTATAGTTTCAGATCTTACATTTAAGTATTTAATCCATTTTGAACCACAATCTAATTTAGAACACTTCCATCACTCCAGAAAGTTTTCTTATGCATGCGTAAACTCTACATAAAATAAATATGTTGAATGAACAGTATCTGTAACAATAATCTTTTCCTAAACATCACCATCTAGTTAGCTGTTTCCAATCTGCTGTGAATTGAATCTGCTGTCTAATCATCTTGTAGTTCTGTCTAATGATAGAAATGCTTGGATTCGTGTTGACTATAGTATATGAAGTTGTGAAGGTGCTGACTTTTTATTTTCTGGTTAGCTATAATCTTAATGAAGTTACAGGAGAAATTTCTTGCAAAGTGAGATATTATCATATTTATTTCATGAATTTGAATCATATCATTCCCCAAACTGCCAAATACTGAGTTTAACACCCAATCCATTTTCCATAAATATTTGTTAAGGGTTGGAAATATTCTCTCTCATAGTTGTAATTTTTGGGCTTTTAGGTTCAAAGGAATATAAGAGGTATGTTTTACATCACTATGTATTCTCTCCATCAAGCCAGTAGGCTGAGTGCAATAGCTGTCCAAAAAGAATCACTGGACTAGTAACTTGAATATTTAGTTTAGATTATAGATACATAGTTGATATTTTATAGGGCATCTTCTTGCACGCTTTCTGTTAACTTGAAAGGGATTTCAAAATTTGATATATTGCATCCACTGTTCTCAATTTAATATTGTAAATAATTTTTCTAAAAAGAAATTGTTTTGACATATGTCAAAGAGCAATTTTGAAGATTAATTTGGACTATAGAAATGTCTAAGGTGTCTTTCAACTTCCTTGAAGTTCATATAGGAAATGCACTTAAGCCATATGACTATGCTCATTACCTTGTGTGTATTCATTTATCTTGTAAGGTGTTAAAAAAGCAGACAGATGAATAAACAGCTGCACTGTTTTCAAATACTTCTGCTTATTTAAAGTTACGTAATTCAAAAAGTGATTCTAATTATCAGAAATAAATGTATTTAATTTGTCCTAGATTATACTACTCAAATTATTTAACACTTTTCATAGGTAACCAGAAAGTAAAACCTCACCATTCCCTCTTAAACTCTTCAACTCCCCTCCCTCTTAAACTTACAAGTGAAGTTACTTTTAAGGCCAGTTTTATTTTTTTTTTATTCAAAAGTTGTCCTGGTGAAAAGAAAATCAAGCTCTTTCCATCATAACATGATCTGACCTGAGAATATGTTTTATCCATGTCATATATTGTGTAATAATCTGTCATCTTGAACTTCACGAGTAATAGTACCAGTACATTTTTCGATTATTTTATATCAGACCTTATTTGTGGTGATAGCTCAGCCTCTATTTCAACTTCTACTCTTTCCAATCAGGTACAGGATGGCAGCAAATCTTCCAAGGCAGTGTCATAGCTTCCCTTCTGCAGTCTTTGTACATACTATTTCACGATAATGGTTTCAAAAGAAAATAATTAGCTAAAAAAGAGTAAGTGGGTAGCAATTACCACTAAATACATTATATTTTAATAAGAACAATGACATTCATCAGAAAAATGTAGATTAACTGGTTTAATACACTTCTTTGTAATCATGATCTTCCAATTTTAATATTGAAGACAAGGTTATTATAAAGTTTATACATTCTGAGTTTGAAATATGGGAGTCAAATCGATGTCATAAATTCTGTGCATATTTTGCTTTTTTGTTTTTGACTGTCAACCAAATTGAAAAAAGTTTACCCATCACTATCTACAGAAGAAAATTGTGAATAGTATTACAGTTTTAGCAGCTTCTTAACTAACTAGGATGAACATTTCAATAATAATTATGTCACAGTTAAATTAAAATACCTAAAGAAGAGCAAAACATTTTAGTAAACAACAGTATTAATTAATTTGTATTTGCAACAGTAGATGATAGTAACTAATTAGACTAAGTATTTGAAATTTCACATTTTCATTCTGGAAATGCCTACTTTTCAAAGGCATTTTATAAAGTAGAAGATGATAAGTAGTAGATTTAGTTAATAAATTTTTAAATATATATTTTCAGTGCACTTTGCACTTAGACTATGCAACCACAGATCTAATAAATTATGTAAACAAAACATTGCATCACTTCTTAAAAAATTATTTTCCTCAACTAGAAATTTGAGATTTTAATGACATGATCAACTTTAGACAGGAAATTATGATACATTAAAGGATGACCATTAAAAAACAAAGTAGCAACATTTAAAATCTCCTGTGTTATCTGTCATAAATTATGAATGTGTACTAGAGCTGTCATCTTTTGTTTACGTCTAGAAATTTATCCAGTGTCTACTGTGGCCAGAAATTGCTGTCAATCCTGAAAACCAAGACCTCCATCTTCATACGAAAATTTCTTCAGCTTTCTAAATAGATTTCTTTTTCTACCAGGTACCTGAGATTTTCTCAGTTATTTATAATGATTTTCTTTATTAATATTATCCCATATATTTGGTACTTAAATCTATTTGTTTCTCAGAATAACTTGGATTCTTTTATTAAAGCTACACTCTAGACATCTCTGGACTGTGTCCAATATGTATGTTTTGAACTCTGCTTATGTTCTTTCATATTTCCAGCTTTAATTTGATTGTCTTATGTTTCAAAAAAGTTTCTGGATAATCTTGCAGAGAATATAATTTGTATTTTTTATATTCAAATTCTATAAATCCCCAAATAACTAACTAAAATATATTTTTTCTTTCAAGAATAATATGAAACTTCACATTTCTAAAGATTTTTTAAACGTTTAAAATAGCCTAAATTTATATTTTAATTACCAGGTTTAAATTTTTCTATACAACCATTCAAATCATTGATTAATAAGTTGCCAGTGACAGAAAATATATTTAGAAAACCTTTCTAAACTATTTTTTTCAAGTAAAATCATAAAATTGATATTTTTATATGTGTTAATTTTTTGTTGAGATAAAACCTAAGAGGAAATAAAATAGTGAAATCAATTTCAGAAATTACCAAAACAGATCTTGCTCAAACAATGAGTGAGAGATTGCTAAAGGACATTAAATGCACATTTTACTGGGTTATTAGCATACATAGCTACCAAGTTTATAGCCTAATATTTAGGAGAAACATTAACATTTCCATTACATAACTCTTACTTTGAAGTATGAAGAGGATAGGTTAATGCAATTAACTATGATATGTAGCATTTTGTGATGTTGTGTTTTGTTTTGTTTGAAGCCAATATGTACCACAAGAATATCTAATATTTCTCCCTCATTTTATAGGAGCAACATTGATGCAGATCTGTTTGAATAAATTAGATTCTATTTTGTATTGTCTTATTTTATTGGAAGTGGCAAGATTACATGACCATGATCTAGCTAGTTACACCTATATTTCCATCTATAATAGTTGCTTTATATATTCATATATCCCATTTGTTTAAATAGTTTCTACTACCTATTACCTATTTCTGAACAAATTCTAAATTAGCTAGGAAAAGTTGAATTCCCAATCTCTGCCACACATCACTCATTGGTTCACTCAACCCCTGGGATGCTATGTTTCTCAGGGACATGCCTTCTCCCTCATTGTCTACCCATCACTAAAGTTTTAATAAACATTATGGGGTCTTTCATAATAGTCATGGAAAAAACTAGCCACAGGTATTGCAGTCCTCGAGCAATCCTTACCAACTAGGTCATTAAATGGGACAGCTGACAGATTTCTGGGAGCTGATCTTTCCAGCAGGAGTTCATGTACTTTATGACCTCTATACCCTTCTCCAAATGTTGACCAAAGTTCAGGACCTAAAATTAGAGAATTCAACCTCATGTCATTGCCACACTCTGTTGATATTTCTTGTTTTTCTCTTGAGACCCATTTTTTTTTTCTGACCTGTACACATTACCCAATCCATGTGCTTGAAGCCTGACAAAGACCTCTTAGCCAACTAACCTTGCTGCTCCTCAGGCAAGCTATTTTGGAATATTAATAGAATCACAAAGATCTCTACAATGTGTAGTTTATTTGTCATAAGAAAATACCAAAAGAATTGAAGAGAACAAGATTCCCATTAAAGAGCTGCTTCTTCTACTTTCCTAACAAAGAAATTTCAACTTTGTATAGCTTCCAAGCAGAGGTAGCCGATAGTAGAAGACACTCATGAATGTCCCTTGTCTAATTTTTATTACGTTGTTATGAGCATTTTTCTAACAATGGTTCCACTTAGAGTAGGCACTAAACCTCATTATTATGTGAATCAAATTCACTCTAGCTTCATGGCCCCTTCTCTTGCTGTTTCCTCTGCCCACCTCGTGCTATCCCAAAATATTCACAGGAGAGGTCTCTTCTCATCTTTCAGCTCTTAGTTCATTGCTCATTCTCTCCATTAAGCTCTCCCTGTCGATCCTAGGGCGCACTCCATCTTTTATTATCTTTTTCATTGTCTCATTTAAAAAATTAGTAATTAATACCATTGGATTTATCTTATATATTTGCTTTCATTTTCATTGCCAGTTTCTCCTCACCAGAATGGAAGCTTTATTAGGGTAGAGAATGTGTCTGTCTGAATATATCAGAAGTTTCTCTGCCAAATTCCCAGATATTAATAAATGCTTCTTGAATCAATGGAATTAAATTACAATGAAACTATAAAGCTATGAAAAGGGATGCTCTGTTGATAATAAATGTCACACTTAAAAATATTTTTGTTCCATTTCCTGTACTTCTAAAGTACATCCTCTTTCATTGTTATAGCCCTGTTCATATTGAATTTAATTGCTCATGAATTTATCATTCCCCTAAAATGACAGCATTACAAGTGTCATGGCTTTGCATCAACTGTGGCACCCTGTCACGGTTCCTGGAAACAAAGAGAAATTCAGTCTATTTGTTGAATTATTAAATAGGTAGATTAATTCATTTAGTATTTATGAGAAAGTGTTACAAGTGCGCTATTCACTTTTCTGAATATCTGTGTCATATTTACAAAAATAAGCATAAGGAGATTCTGGTTTGAATAAAATATATCTCAAGTAAATGTTTTAAATGTCTCAGAACATTTTTACTTAATACCTAGTACAAGATTCACATCTGTGTATCTTCAATTCTGTAGGAAAGTGCATAAAATGGATACAAATATTAAGAATTGGTTGATTTATTGCATAGCCAAATTAGTCACTGAATGCCTGTCACTTAGTTTGGAAAGTGATCTAAGATGTTCAAGATCTTCATGAGACTCTAGGGTTCTCTCAACCAAGCCAACATTGTTGTTTTTTTGAAGTCCACCTCACGCCTTTTCTTATGGAGCCTAGTTCATCCTGCGTATCATTAAACGATTATTATACTCCTGGGTCCCTTCACTTCACCTAAGATCTTCCCAAAGTAATCACGTTTCCTGTTAGGCACTCTGTTCCATGATGGCCTTCCTGCTATAAGTATCTTTCTTGTACACAATGTGTACTTAATAACTATTACATGAGGATGATGGTTGAATCACAGGACGTGCATTCAGATGCAAACTATTGTCATTATCTTCACATCGTAAATTAGGAGAATTTGCTTTTTACTTCTTAATATGCTGCATTTTCTTGAGGTCAACATTTTTCTTCTGTTTTCATTATTTTCTCATCATTCTCTGATAATTTTGTAGGCAGATTATTATTTTTTCTTAATTCTGAAAGTTAATACATGTTCCTAGGATTATTAATAATAATCCTGTTACTATTATTCTTTTCTTTGTTGAGAATAAAACTCTAAATAAGCCATTTTTTCCTACATGAATGACTTCCCTCAATTGCTTTTTGAGCTATTAAATGAAGATCATCTTTTCCTGACGTTACAAATGCAGTGCTAAGGACACCGGAAGTGGGAACACTTATTTCTAAAAGCCTTTGGAATATACAGCTTCCAGATTAGGATCTTTCCTCTTCAAATCCACTTTCAGACATGTGAGAAAGTAGAACTTAGGAAAGTAAGGTACAGGGAGATTTCTGCTGGTGAGTCATACAACTGCCACCAGTCCAAACTCTTTCAGAATGCTCTGTATGTAACTGGGTCAAATTGAAGAAACTGGAAGCTGCAAAAGAACAGATTGACTACGTAAAAGTTGGTAGGCTTAAACAAATAATAAGTGGCTGTTAAAAGAAATCAATTTTCACGAATGAGCTAAAAGTGGTGACTATGGAAACAAATAATTAGAATGGCAATTCTAATCAGCTGCTTCCAGCAGGTCTTTAAAATAATTACATTCCCATATTTTGACTGCCAGAGAAAAGCTACATGCTGTAGATGACTAATGAACTTTTGAAATAAGTCTGTTCTTATTTGCTTCTTTCCTTTCTTACTTCCTTTCTTCCTTTCCCTTTCTTTCTCTGGGACAAAAAGAGGCTGCAGAAAAAAAAAAAAAAACGAAACAGGGAAATGAGAAAAATCTCTTTTACTATGCATGAGATTATACCTCAAATTAGAGTGTAGTTAAAATATAAAATCCTGAATGACACATTCTAAGTAATGAGTAGCTGTTATTATTTTTAACTGTTCTGTGTCAATGCTATTTAATAAATATGCCTTTCAAGGTCCCATGGCTGCAATCCCTGGTTTTACTTGCTTAGATAGAAGTGTATCCTCTCTAAATGTAGTGTTTCATGGGGATTTGACAGGAACTTTTTCTTGAAAGAAATTATGTGGGTGATATTTCATATTTGTCTGTCATGCTAATTATTTTTGGCAATTGTAATATGAACATTTCATTCTAACAAATTAGCTTTGAATAAAGTTTTTTGTTTTCTTTTCTTTTCTCTCCCCAACAATCTGAAGGAGTTATTGACCAATGTTTTCTAGAATTTTTCATTCACTAATCTGCTAAGCCAACCAGCCACCATTTATTGAGTTTGACAAAAACTCTGTCCTTGGCCAAACTTTAGTAAAACTCCTCTGAGCTCTCTTCTCAATGAGGCCTCAACCTTGGCCTCTATTTTGTCTTTGGCCTACCCAGCTCAGTTTTAGCAAAGAGTACTGCTAAGTCAGTTTAGTGAGAATCACCCAATCCTTGATATTTGATGACTCTTAATATCTGATCAGATTCTTTATCATGCACCTTTGATGTCTAAGTCCTTGACCTGTCTTTAGCAAAAATCCATTTATAATACTTGATGTCTCCTGTTAGTAATTTTCCATCCACTGACCTCCACACCCTGTTCCTTGGTTAGAAATCTGCAATTGGGCTGGGCGCAGGGGCTCATGCCTGTAATCCCAGCGCTTTTGGAGGCCAAGGAGGGCGGATCACCTGAGGTTGGGAGTTCGAGACAGCCTGACCAACATGCAGAAACCCCATCTCTACTAAAAATACAAAATTAGCCGGGCATGGTGGCACATGCCTGTAATCCCAGCTACTCAGGAGGCTGAGGCAGGAGAATCACTTGAACTTGGGAGCCGGAGGTTGTGATGAGCCGAGATTGTGCCATTGCACTCCAGCCTGGGCAACAAGAGTGAAATTCCAACTCAAAAAAAAAAAAAAAAAAAAAAAAAATCTGCAATTGGACAATTGTTGTATTGTCCTTGTATTCAGAAAGGAACCAAATCACTCCCTTATTGCAATATCTCTATTGCAATACTCTTGAATAAACATTTCCTTACCATTTGAAAAAAGTTTCCGAATAATTTTTTCTTTAACAGCATGGTGTCCATGTAGAATCAGATTCATTATTGGCCCCTGGACCTCTCACTAAGGCTCCCAAGTGCACGTCTTTGAAGCCTTTGTCTTTACTCCTTAGCAGTTGATTAGGGATCTGTTGGTGAGTCTTGCTTTTGATCCAGTCCAGTGCTCTGGATAATATTTTGCGGAAGCACAGCAATAACAGATTTAGAGTTTCCGAGCATACACTCTGAGACTGGTTTGGAGTCTTGAGCTTCTTTGTTTGGGACACACCATTAGTTAAAAACATGGGAGCTTCTCAGTGCACTGACATCACCGATCTCTAACCCCTGCTGACCATATCATCCACCACTGTGGCACTTGTCCACCCCCTTTCTTGTTGGCATGATTTTACTAATGATAATATGGAATATCATTGCCTTCTTGGGAAACTTAAGATCATCCCAAAATTGCTTATCTAAGACTCCTCTCTTTCCCTCACCTCAATTCTTTACCTCCATATCTCCTTCCTCCTCTTAACCACTTTCAGTCCTTCCTTCAGTTCCCTTCAATACATTGATATATTTCTCTTCAAACCTTTTCCTCTACGATCCCTCTATTTACCCCTAAAAGACATTTATTTTTCCATTGCAACCCCTCAACTTCCTACAAAATATCAGGGCAAATGAAAATTTTAAAAGTCTCCTCCATAAATAAAGTCTTATTTGAATTTCATCACAAAAGTTACAGTACATATATGACATTATAACTATTTATTGGGCTATATGCTCACAATCTGTGCACTTTTCTCTTTTCAGAAAACTGATAGCAAATTTTGCTGTTTCACAGAAGAGTCAATTGACTTTTTAGTTGGCGTATTTGCAATTCTTGAAATGTGTTACCTTTCATGGGAGATGGCAATTTGAAGCTAGTTAAGAATCTTGAGATAGGGAAATTATCCTGAATTATTCCTATCTCAAGGTATATCCCTTGAGATATGGGCCTACTATATCACAAGGACATGGACCTACTATAATCGCAGGATCTTTATAAGTAAAAAAGGGAGGCAGGGAATTCAGAGAGGATATGATGATGGAAGCAGAGTCATACTATGTGAGTATGTGAACACAGTAATATCATGAGAGAAAGATTAAACCAGCTATCACCGACTTTGAAGATAAAAGAAAAATAAGAGACAAGTTGTGCAGTTAGCCTCTAGAAGTTGGAAAAGGCAAGAAAATGGTTTTCCACAGAGTCTTCAGAAAAGAAAAATTGCCTTTTCAACATCTTTATTTTAGCTTATTGAGACCCATTTGGACTTCTGACCTCCAGGAATCTAGGATAGTACATTTGTATTGTTTTAAGCTACTAAATGTGTGAAAATTTGTTAGAGCAGCAATACTAAACTAATACATTTTGCTTTAAAGTAAACCCAATGTTTCATTATTTTATTTCCTCTTTTGTTAATTTGTTAGCAAGATTATTCTAATATTCTTCTAGGACATATTCTAAAGATTACAACATATGCATCCATAAGTATAAATTATTGACTTTGAAGACAATCACATGTACTACTTTTTGGGCAATGCGTGAACTTTAAGGTACCTGAAATCACATTATGTTACTTACATTTTGTGTAACATATTTTAATCTTTTAAATTTTATAAGCCCTAGGAAGCATTATCTTTTAATTATACAATATTCCAATGTCTTATTCACATTAATATCATTGCTTCATCTCCATAATCTATGATTATTTATACTTTTTCTTAAAATTTTTTTTGTTACTTATCTCAGTGCAGGTTTGCTGTTTACACAGTACTGTATTTTCTATTTGAAATTGTCTTTATTTGTTCATCTTTGAAGAATATTTTTACTGGATATTTTTATAAGATTCTGGAACGGTATAATTTGCTTTCATTGCCTTAGATGAGAATTCAGTTGTCTATGACAGTCACTTTGTTGAAGGAAATGTGTCTTTTTTTCTCACTGCTTTCCATTTTTTTTCGTTCATTGTTTATTTTTACCAGATTTGCTACATTGCCCAGACCTAGTTTTCTTTATGTTTACTCTGTTGTCTGTTTGTAGAACTTCTTGAGTTTGTAGCTTGATACTTTTACAAATTTGGTCAATTGTAAAAAGTTATTAGCTTTCAACTTTTAAATATTGCTTCTGCCTATTCTTCTTTCCTCCCACTCTTGGATTACAATTACATACACTATAGTGTCACAGGATCCTTGGGGTGTCACCAGCCTAAAATCTTTGTGGCTAGCAGTGCCTTCTGCCTGAGTATGGCTTGCACCCGCTGAGCACGTTCTGCCAATTGGCCTGGCAGGTTGTGCTCAGTTTGCACTATTGGCCTGGATCCCACACCTGCCAAGGGTGAGCCAGGTATGGAGTGGCAAGGGTTGTGTGGGTGAGTGAGCAAGGGTCCAGCCACTGTGCACAGCCAGGCACTCTGGCTGCTGTGACAGGGCTGGCAGCTCCAGATGCTGACAGAGGTGCTGGTTCTGTGTGAGGCTGCAGCTAGACCAGATGTACTGCATGCAGCTTCCACTACAGGCATCCGCCCCTGGATGAGTGTAACACAGTGGTGCCCAGAGAGTGTCACAGCCCTGGTTCAGGGAGCTCCTAGTCCTGGGCTCCCTGAAGGGTGGCAGCTCTTCTCTCCTCATTGACTGCAACATGGAGAGCAGGGGGGTGTGTTTCAGCACTGTTTATGTTACAGCTCTTCCAGTCCCGCCATTTGGCAGGTCCCAAGTTCTTGTCCCATGTTCAGGCAGAATGAGGTAGGCAGATAACTGGAGGGTGAGCAAGGTGGAGAGCAGCTTCACTGAGCAACAAAACAGCTCTCAGGAGCCCAAAGTGGGTAGTTCCTTTCCACAGGCTTCCTTCCAACGAGTGCCCAGCTCTCAGTGGAGAGGGGACCCACAGTGGGTGGCTCCTTTCCACAGGCAGATCATCCCAATGAGTCAAAGAGACCAAAGCAGATAGCTCCTTCCTACAGCTGGTAGTCTCAACATCTGTTTGAGTCCGGCTGAGTCCAGGGTTTGTATGGGCTCAGAAAGAAGGAAACATGTTCTAACTGGTCCATGGGCAGCCATGATTAGACCCAGAAAAAGCACCGTAAATTCTCACTTTGGGCTACAAACTCTACCTGGCACTGGCAGTCTGGCCCCTAGGCTTCATGCTGTCCTTGGCTTGAAGGTGAGGCTTCACCAGAGAACTACCCCTTTACACCCAGGAAACTGTCTGCCTCCCACCATCAACATATCATCCAGACACCCAGGCTGTTTATGCCAAGGGGCATCTGCAGGCCCCTACTGAGCTGCCTTCAGCACCCCCCCCGCCCACCACCCCACCGGCCTTCTTCCCATGCTCCTCGGTGCCTAAAGTCCAGAAAGGGCTGAGGAGGCTGGGGTTAGTGTGTCAGCACTGCGCCAAGCACGTGCACACCCAGCGAGGTTGCGGCAGCACCCAAGCTTGACCACAACTTTGCTTTGAAATAGGAGTGGGCGCCAGGAGAGGGAAGAGGCCAAGGGGTGGGAGCAGGAATTTCTGAGCCTGTAGGTGAAGGGAAACATCCTGGGCCACGGAGAGCACAGGGATGCCTGGGTTCTGAGTCAGTGCTGAGAGGCTGTGCCCTGAAGGGCGGGGCTCCCACCACTTTAACTCAGCAGTGGGCAGGGGTCTCACCTGTTTCTGCCCCTGCTGGCTTCACATAGACCCCCTGCAGCCAGCGTCGTTGCAGTGACCACTCCAGACTGGCTTCCACTGCCATCAATAGTCATTTAAAATATGTATTATGTATCTCTTATGCTTTTTCCCATATGTTTCATTCTTTTTCATTCTTTTTACTATGGCTTATCATTTTCTACTGACCTATATTCCAGTTCACAAATCATTTCTTCAATTATACTGACCTATATTACAGTTCAGAAATCATTCCTTCAATTATTGAATCTGATATTAACCTTAACTATTGAGTTCTCAATTACAATTATTATATTTGTTGGTTCCATACATTATATTTGATTTCTCTTTTAGACATTCGAATTTTCTACTGAAATTATCTATCTTGATTTCCATCTCTTGAGCATATTGATTTAAATTCCATGTTTGATTAATATCACGATCGGTATTTCATTTTCCTGTGTTCGCAATGTTACTTAATGTTTTGCATTTAGTCATTTTTGTATGCTAGATAATTTCAATTAAATGCTGGATATAGTGTTTGAAAGTCTGTAGGAATATTTTGAGAATCTAGATGTTCTATTTTGCTACCGAGAATTCTTTTGTAAATGGCAGGTTGTTAGACTTGAAAAATCTTACATCCAACCAGTTTGAGACTGTGGTAATTTGTGACAAGTCTTCAGACTTTGTAATGGTGGATCTAGTTCTAGATTCAACCTGTTTCTATTGAAAACCTAGGGTGTTTATAAGATTCTTTTTACTACGATTGGCTCAATTGTGAAAATTAAATTCCAAATTCCTATAAAATGGCTCATCTTTCAGCCTCCCAACCTCTGATTGCTGTATGGCTCTGCTGCCACCTAAATCCTCTGCTACTAGATTTATTCAACAGTTCGCTTTTAGCCTTTAGGTTGTAATTGTTTAAAATTTGGCAAACATCTTTTTTTTTTTTTTTGTTGTAAAATGTTTTTTTTTTTTTTTTTTTTTAAATTTATTTATTATTATTATACTGTAAGTTGTAGGGTACATGTGCATAACGTGCAGGTTTGTTACATATGTATACTTGTGCCTTGTTGGTGTGCTGCACCCATCAACTCGTCATTTACATCAGGTATAACTCCCAATGCAATCCCTCCCCCCTCCCCCCTCCCCATGATAGGCCCCGGTGTGTGATGTTCCCCTTCCCGAGTCCAAGTGATCTCATTGTTCAGTTCCCACCTATGAGTGAGAACATGCGGTGTTTGGTTTTCTGTTCTTGTGATAGTTTGCTAAGAATGATGGATTCCAGCTGCATCCATGTCCCTACAAAGGACACAAACTCATCCTTTTTTATGGCTGCATAGTATTCCATGGTGTATATATGCCACATTTTCTTAATCCAATCTGTCACTGATGGACATTTGGGTTGATTCCAAGTCTTTGCTATTGTGAATAGTGCTGCAATAAACATACGTGTGCATGTGTCTTTATAGCAGCATAATTTATAATCCTTTGGGTATATCCCCAGTAATGGGATGGCTGGGTCATATGGTACATCTAGTTCTAGATCCTTGAGGAATCGCCATACTGTTTTCCATAATGGTTGAACTAGTTTACAATCCCACCAACAGTGTAAAAGTGTTCCTATTTCTCCACATCCTCTCCAGCACCTGTTGTTTCCTGACTTTTGAATGATCGCCATTCTAACTGGTGTGAGATGGTATCTCATTGTGGTTTTGATTTGCATTTCTCTGATGGCCAGTGATGATGAGCATTTTTTCATGTGTTTGTTGGCTGTATGAATGTCTTCTTTTGAGAAATGTCTATTCATATCCTTTGCCCACTTTTTGATGGGGTTGTTTGTTTTTTTCTTGTAAATTTGTTGGAGTTCTTTGTAGGTTCTGGATATTAGGCCTTTGTCAGATGAGTAGATTGCAAAAATTTTCTCCCATTCTGTAGGTTGCCTGTTCACTCTGATGGTAGTTTCTTTTGCTGTGCAGAAGCTCTTTAGTTTAATGAGATCCCATTTGTCAATTTTGGCTTTTTTTGTCCCTCTTTGCAGATGACATGATTGTATATTTAGAAAACCCCATTGTCTCAGCCCAAAATCTCCTTAAGCTGATAAGCAACTTCAGCAAAGTCTCAGGATACAAAATTAATGTGCAAAAATCACAAGCATTCTTATACACTAGTAACAGACAAACAGAGAGCCAAATCATGAATCAACTTCCATTCACAATTGCTTCAAAGAGAATCAAATACCTAGGAATCCAACTTACAAGGGATGTAAAGGACCTCTTCAAGGAGAACTACAAACCACTGCTCAGTGAAATAAAAGAGGACACAAACAAATGGAAGAACATACCATGCTCATGGATAGGAAGAATCAATATCGTGAAAATGGCCATACTGCCCAAGGTAATTTATAGATTCAATGCCATCCCCATCAAGCTACCAATGAGTTTCTTCACAGAATTGGAAAAAACTGCTTTAAAGTTCATATGGAACCAAAAAAGAGCCCGCATCTCCAAGACAATCCTAAGTCAAAAGAACAAAGCTGGAGGCATCATGCTACCTGACTTCAAACTATACTACAAGGCTACAGTAACCAAAACAGCATGGTACTGGTACCAAAACAGAGATATAGACCAATGGAACAGAACAGAGTCCTCAGAAATAATACCACACATCTACAGCCATCTGATCTTTGACAAACCTGAGAGAAACAAGAAATGGGGAAAGGATTCCCTATTTAATAAATGGTGCTGGGAAAATTGGCTAGCCATAAGTAGAAAGCTGAAACTGGATCCTTTCCTTACTCCTTATACGAAAATTAATTCAAGATGGATTAGAGACTTAAATGTTAGACCTAATACCATAAAAATCCTAGAGGAAAATCTAGGTAGTACCATTCAGGACATAGGCATGGGCAAAGACTTCATGTCTAAAACACCAAAAGGCAAACATCTTAAGAGAAACAATGGCTCTGAATCTCAGTATGACTCCTAAACTTTGCTTTGGAATCTTGACCCCTCAAAATCTTGAGGTCTTGGTGATGCTCAAATAGAATTTAATTTGCAATAATTATATATTTTTTTCTTGTTATTCACAGAAAGGTCTGATACAAGCTAGAACACCACCATAAAAAATAGGAATTCTAGTTACCTTTTAACATGATTAATGTTTTAATCAGAGTTTTAGAAGTAATGACTTCATATAATGATGTGTTTCAAAGTAACTTAATAACATTCTACACGGAGGCTTAGTAATAGCTCTAACTACATAATAACCAGAAGACCCCGATTTACCTAAAATATATATATTTTAAAAGCTAGAGCTTTACAATAATTTAAAAAAGTGATAAAAGTTGTATTTCATATCACTATTTGAATCCTTATTTTTAATTCAGATAAAATAAGTTTCCCTTAACTAATTTCACATATTTTTTATTCCAAGCATTTTTGTACATACATGTCATGGGAAGTAATAGCTTTAATTCATTGATTCCATTAGCAGAAGAACATTTCAAAAGTTTCTCTGTTTGCTACCTGCCACAAATATGATTTTTAAAAATAATTGAACCTCTGAATAACTGCTTCGAAAATGTTACCGTTAAACATTAAATACAGTACCAGTGTCTTCAATGTTTTGAAAAATTTGATCATTGTTCAAAACTCACTTAAAAATCTGTAATAAGCAATTAAAATGTCCAAACTCCAACTTTTCAAGTTTTTAAGAAATTGCAATTACTGAAAGAAAGGTTGCAAATGGCTGAGTAACTGAACAAAATATGTGAGAATATAATAATAATACCTATTCTGCTGTGCTATTTTCTTAAAGTTCCAATAATCAAATAAAAGAAGCTTTAAATTTTTTGTTTTAATACATAAGTTCTTATTATTTTAGAAATGTTTTTTGAAAATAACCTCTAAAAATATCAATACTGTCTAATAAACTGGTCTGTCATTAAATGAATAAAATAAATACATTTCAATAATTATCTCATTTTAATTATTTTATTACCTCTGATTATTTTTATTTTGGTTAAACACATATAATATATATCCTTTTAACAAAATTTTAAGTATACAGAACAGCATCGTTAACTATAAATGCAATATTATTCCACAGATGTCTAGAACTTTTCATCTTGCATTACTGAAATTCTACAAATATTGAACAGCAACTTCAAATTTATTCTTTTTCCCAGCCACTGGAAACTACCATTCTACCTGCAATGAGTCAGACTACTTCAGATACTTGATACACGTGGATTCATGCAGTGTTTGTACATCTGTCCCAAGTTTTTTCACTTAGTATCATGTGCTCAAGGTTCATTTATGTTGTAGCATACAACAGGATTTTCTTTTTTTTATGGCTGAATAATATTTCATTGTATGTATAGACAGACCACATTTTCTTTATTCGTTAATCTATCCATGGACATTTAAATTGTTTCCATAACTAAGATATTGTGAATAATGCAGTGATGAGCAGCAGAGTGCAGACATCTCTTTAAGATACTGTTTTCAATTTGTTAATATACATAGCCAGAAGTAGGATTGCTAGATCATATAGTAGTTCTACATTTAATTTTTCGAGGAATCTCTATACTGTTTTTCATAGCAGCTGCACCTTCATTATTTTACATTATCACTAATAGTACACAAGTATTTCAATTTCTTCATATCCTTGGCAACACTTGTTATATTCTGGTGTTTTGTTTTGTTTTGTTTTTCTGAGATAGAGTCTTGCTCTGTCACCCAGGCTGGAGTGCAGTGACGTGATCTCGGCTCACTGCAACCTCTGCCTCCTGGGTTCAAGCCATTCTCCTGCCTCAGTCTCCCAGGTAGCTGGAACTCCAGGCATGCACCACCACACCCAGCTAATTTTTGTATTTTTAGTAGAGATCAGGTTTCATCATGTTGGCTAAGCTGGTCTCGAACTCCTGACCTCAAATCATCCATCTACCTTGTCCTCCTAAGCTGCTGGGATTACAGACGTGAACCACTGTGCCTGGCCCGTTTTTGTTTTTTATAATGGTAATCTGAATTGTTGTGAAGTGATACCTCATTACAGTTTTTCTTTGCATTTTGCTGATGATGACTGATAATGTGCACTACCTTTCCATATACCTGTCTGCCATTTGAATGTCTTCTTTGAATAAGTGTCTATTAAAGTCCTTTATCTATATTGTGATAGGATTGTTTGGTTTTCTGCTATTGAGTTTTAAGGGGTTGTTATATATTTTGGTTATTAACCTTTTAACAAATAGATGGTTTGCAAATATTTTCCCCTATTCCATTAGGTTGCCTTTTCATGCTGTCAATTATTTCCTTTGCTGGCAGAAACTTTTTAGTTTAATGTGGTCCCACTTGTCTATTTTTCCTCGTATTGCCTCTGTTTTTGGTGTCATATCTGAGAAATCATTGCCAAGACCAATGTCAAAAAGATTTTCCCCTATATTTTCTTCAATGTGTTTTATAGTTTCAGGTCTTATGTTTAAGTTTTTAATCCATTTTTAGTAGATATTTGTATATTGGTGTAATGTAAGTTTCCAATTACATTCTTTTGTGTGTGGGTATTGTTTCTTTACACCATTTGTTGAAGACACTATCCTTTCTGCACTGGGTAATCTTGGTATCGTTACTGAAAATTAGTTGACCATGTATGAATGGATTTATTTTTAGATTCCATATTCCATTTCATTGGTCTATATGTCTATCATATGCCAGTACCATACTGTTTTGATTATTTATAGCTGTGTAATAGGTTTTGCAATGAGGCTATATGTAGTATTTATCTTTTACTAATTTCTCAAGATGGTTTTGGCTATTTTGAGTCCTTTGTGCCTACAAATACATTTTAAGAATTTTTTTCTATTTCTGTAGAATAAAAATGTTATTGAAGTTTTAGCAGGTGGTGCATCGAATCTATAGATCACTTTGAGTATTATGGACATTTCAACAATAGTAAGTATTCTAATCTATGAACATGAGATTTCTTTTCATTCATTTGTGTCTTCTTTAATTTCTTTCAGCAATGTTTTTCTGGTTTTTAGTGTACAACTCTTTTACCTCCTTGGTTGATTCCTATGTATTTTTATTCTTTTTGCACTATTGTAAATGAAATTGTTTTCTCAATTTCCTTTTCAGTGTATTTGCTGTAAGTACATACAAATACAACTGATTTTTGTATGTTGATTTTGTATACTGCAACTTTGCTGAATTTATTAGTTCCAATAGCATTTTTGCAGAATCTTCAGTGTTTTCTACATTTGAGATTATATATTCTGCAAATAGAGATAATTTCTCTTTTTCTTTCCAATTTAAATACCTTTAATTTATTTTTTATCACCTGATTGCTGTGACTAGTATTTCTATAACTATTCTGAATAGAGTAATGCTGTTTTGAATAGAGTAATACTGTTTTCAGGGTAAAACCTTTGGTCCTGATTTTAGAATAAAAGCTTTCAGATTTTTATCATCGAATATGTTAAGTGGTGGGCTTTTCATATGTAGCCTTTATTATGTTCATATAATTTCCTGCTAAGGCTAGTTTGTTGAGTGTCTTTTATCATGAAAGGATGTTGCATTTTGTAACATGCTTTTCTGATTCTATTGAGATTATCATGTGATTCTTTGATTCTTCATTTTTATTGTGATGTATCAAATTAATTGATTTTAATATGTTGAACTACTCTTGCATCTCAGGATTAAACCCCATGTGGTCATGGTGTATGATTCTTTTAATTTGATATAAATTCTGTTTGCTACTATTTTGCTGAGCATTTTTCTTGTATTCGTCAGGAATTTTGACTTGTAGTTTTAGTTTCTTTTTTAAAACTTTTTTTTTATTAAAAAAATTTTTTTTCTTCCCTTTGGGAAATGACATACTTTTTTTTCCTTTTCATGTCTTATGACTTTGGTATTAACATTATATTTGCTTCATAAAATGAGTTTAGATGTGTTCTCTCCTCTTAAATATTTTTTGAGATAATTTAAGAAAAATTGGCATTAATTCTTTTAAAATATTCAGTAGAAATCACCAGTGAAGCCATGTGGTCCCAGGCTTTTCATTTTGCAGTCAATACTGAGTTAGTTGACTCTTCTAGGTAGCACTCCTACTGAAAGAGAGTGCAAGAATTGGGCTTCTTCAACTTTGTGCTCTGCCATCTTGAATTACCTCTCTTTTAGCTACATGAACAGGGAAAAGAATGTGCCAATGTTATAGACCACATGCTTTATGTGTTGTCTCCAAAGTGACACCTATTATTTATGTTCATCTTATATTGTCACTAAAATACAGCAGAAAACCAAATAAATAAAAGAAAGGATTTGGGTACTTATGAGCACAGCAGTCTTTACCACTAAGAGTAACAAAATTTAATTTTTAAGGTTTATATCTCAAATTTTATGTTATTATAAACCTTAATCTCATTTGTATGGTTATTTTAGGAACCATTTATGTACAAACAATTATTAGCTTTACAACGTTCTTCTCTCTTTCAAGCACTTCTCAAAATCTTCAACTCTATCACATCTGTATTAGTCTGAGTTTTTCAGAGAAACAGAAACAATAGGATGTGCACATATATAGAAAAAGATTTACAAGGAATTGACCATGTGACTATGGAAGTTAGCAATTCCAAAATCTGTGGGGTTGGCCAGCAGCCTAATGACCCCAGAACACCAATGTTGTAGCTGTATCAATGTACGGAGGCTGGCAGTCTGGAGACCCAGGAGAACTAATGTTCCAGTTTGAGTCTAAAGGCAGTCTTCTATAGAATCAGTACAGGCCTACATTGCAGATGACGTATGAAGGAAGCATGCTACACAATTCTCTCTTCCTCAGTGGAGGCTGGTCTTCTCGTTTCACTCAGGTCTTCAACTGTTTGAATGAGGCCCACATACATTATGGAGGGCAATGTACTTTATTCAAAGTCTATGAAATTTAAACGTTCACCTCATCCAAAATACCCTTACAAAGGCAACCAAAATAAGATTTGGTCACACAAATCTTGTGGACAACCTGTGACCCAGCCAAGTTGACACATAAAATTAACTATCACAACATCCAAACTCCTCTTTTCATAATTTTCTTAGATTGAATTAAAATTATTTAATATGTGTCTGTCTTTCTTCACAGATAATGAGCTTCTTATAATAAGTTTCCTTAACCTTGGCACTGTTGTCATTTTACACTAGATAATTATTGTGATAGGCTGTTCTGTTCATTGTAGCAGATTGACAGTATCCTGGCCTTTATCTACTCCACGCCAGTAGCACCTTCTGTCCTTCAGTTATAGTGATAAAGAATGTCCTAAAACACTGTTCAAAGGTGCTCTTGGGCAAATTGACCCCCTTATGAGCCACCACTTGAATAGGAGCTCTGGGTTTTCACCTTGGAATGATAGGCCCTGAACATAGGAGTGAAATGTTGAAATATTTGCTATAGTAATCAATACATCAGTAAATGAATGAATAAAATGTCAAAAATAAATAATGCCATTGAAGTTTAGTGGGATTTTCTTTTTCAGAGTCTCACTCTGTGGTCCAGGCTGGAATGCAGTGGTGTGATCTTGGCTCATTGCAACCTCTGCCTCCTGGGTTCAAGCAATTCTTGTGCATCAGCCTCCTGACGTAGCTGGGATTACAGGCATGTGCCACCATATCTGGCTAATTTTTGTACTTTAAGTAGAGATGGGCTTTTACCATGTTGGCCAGGCTGGTTTCAAACTCCTGGCCTCAAGCAATCTGCCCAACTCAGCTTCCCAAAGTGCTGGAATTACAGATGTGAGCCACAGTGCCCAGCTGGGAAAAATTATTAATGCTTCACTTTTACTTAACAAGTCCCTCACTTAGTTCTAAAGAAAAGCATTGCCTGGTCTCTCTTTAGACTGTTAGTACCCTGAGGGTAAGTACTTTTTAAAACAAATCAATACAAGCTAAATCCCAGAACATAAAAGGAGCTTGATAAAAAACATGGTTGACTAGGTGAACAATAAACTCTTCTTAAAGTAAATGCAAAATCATGGGCTTGGCTCTTGCTCTGCTGTGTGCTTTTCTTACCTATGTTGACATCTCTCCTAGCCTCCAAAAAACTATCTCTTAGTACCATGTCATTCCAATTGGCTTTACATGTTACCCTACTAGAAGTACCAAGGCATTCTGGCACGAATGATAGTGATGGATTACAGAATGTACTGAATTTATATGTCATTTTATTACTTCTAAGTAGTTTAGGGAGTGATACTTTTTTCTAAGTAGTAATTGGAGTAATGACACAGCACAGAAAATACAAAATGTTTACTTTTTAAAGCCACTTTCTCTCTTTACTTATAAGACAGTTTATTTAACAATGGCTTAAATAAATCAATTTTATCTTTCTATTACAGAGATCTTTTACTTTTAGCTATTGTTACATCTTAACATTACATCTACTGCAATGAACTGAATGTTCATATTCCCCCAAATTTATATGTTGAAATTCTAACCCCCAATGTAATGATATGAGGAAAAGGGGTTAGGCCTTTGGGAGGTGATTAGATCATGAGGCAGAGCCCTCATAAATGGGATTAATGCTCATGGAAAAGAAGCCCCAGTTAATCCTCACCTCTTCCACCACATCAGGTTATAGCAAAAATATTGCAATCTATAAACTGTCTGAGCTCTCACCAGACAATGAAATTGCTGGTGCTTTGATCTTGAATTCTCAGCCTCCACAGCTGTGAGAAGCAAATTTATGTTTATAAGTGACCTGGTTTATGGCATTTTGTTATATCAGCCTGAACAGACTAATACAGCATACTGTTTGGCACTTAAAAATTGATGCTGACAATCTCTTCTATGTTCACTTCTAGTTTCATTCTTATTCATTGGAGATACAAATTAATTTTATGCAAGTACTCTTTCCCATTTAAAATAATAATTTAAAATCAACTATATTGAGGTAAAATGTACAGATAATAACATTTACAAAGTTTAATTGTACAGTTGGGTGGGTTTGACAAATGAACTCACCTGTGTGGCCCCACACTAATCAAGACATAGAATAAAAGCTCCCTCATTTCCCTTTAGAATTAATATCTCCCCGCTTCCTAAGCTAATTGATCCAATATAAGTTTTACCTGCTCTAAAATCTTATATGAATAAATTCATACAGTAAGCAATTTTTTTCTTTCAGGTTTACTCATTCTGTTGGATATATTGGCAATTTAATCAATTTTATCCTGATTAGCATTCCATTGTGTGAATCTGCCACAATTTGTTTTCTAATATATCTGCTGATGGACATTTGAGATGTTTCCATTTTTTTCTCTTATAAATACAGCTTTACTAAACAATGTGCATAACTTCTTAAAGGCTTGTGTTTTCATTTCTCTAGGAAAAGTAGCTAGAAATAGAATTGTTGAAGATTAGGCTAGGCATACATTTAACTCTTAAAACATTACCAAAGTAGCAGTACCATTTAACACAGACTATAATAATGTGAGTTAACTGCTGCTCCACATCCTAGCTAGCATTTGATAGTGCCAATATTTTTACTGCGATTCATTCAAATAAGTGTGAAATTGAACCTCATTGTAGCTTTAATTTGCATTTTCTTGATGGCTGCAGTTGTTAAGCGTCTTTCCATTTACTTATTGTCCATTCAAATGTCTTCTTTTGTGTAAATTTAAGATTTTTGCCCATTTTTAAAATAGTTCTGTTTCTCTTATTGAATTAAAAAGGTTTTTTATGTAGTCTGGATACAAGTCCTTTCTCAGATGTGTATACTGGATATTTTTTTTTTCCCAATTTATAGAATACCATTTCATTTTTAATGGTGGTTTTCAAAGAGTAGAATTTTAAAATTTTGATGAAGTTTAATTTATTACTTTTTCCATTTAGATATGAGTTAAGAAATCTTTGCCTAATCCAAAGTCATGACGATTTCTTCTGTTTTCTTAAAATTTTAACAGATTATGATTTATGTTGCCTATTATCAACTTGAAATTAATTTTTGTGTATGACATTAATTTAGGGTTAAGTTATAGTTAACCATATCTAGCTGATTCAGCACCATTTGTTGATAACATTATCTCTTTTCTTTGTAATCAGTTTGGCTATTGGTATAACTAAAATCATTACACATATGTTTATTTACTGCTTGATTCTATAAACTGTTCCATCAGTTTCTTTTTCTATCTTTATACCACTATCACACAGTCTTGAGTATTACCAAATTATAAGAAGCCTTGAAATCAAGTCGGGTGAGTTCTCAAACTTTGTTATTTTTATTTTTTGCAACACTGACTTTGCTGTTTCAGGTCTCTTGAAATTCCCAATAATTTTAAAATCAGTTTGTCAAATTCTATACATTAAAACCATGCTGGGTGTTAGGTTTGTGATTATGTTAATCTATTTAACAATATTGGGAAAATTAGTATCTCTAGTTCATAAATTTGTCATATTTCTTCATTTATTTGACACATTTTAGTTTATCTCAACGATGTTTAGTTTATCTCAACAACTCTAGCTTTCAGTCTAGAGTCCCTCCACACTACTGTAAATGAAAATTTGTTAAGTTTTATTTACCAATTGTTTGTGTGAGCTTATCAAAATAAAAATTATTTTTTATACGAAGTTTATATTCTTCAACCTTGTTGCTTAATAAATTTGATGAGCTTTTATAGATTTCTTGATATGTTTTATGTAGAAAATATGTCACAATAAAGACAGTTTTGATTTCAGCTTTCCAACATTTTAAACATTATCAAATAATTTATTGTATTTATTGAGTTAATCATGTAATTTATTGTATTTCTTTAGTCAATCATATAATTTATATCCCTAATTAGATTAATACCGTTGAATAACTTAATTGATTTTCAAATATTGAACTAATGTTGCATTTTAGTGATGAATCTTACTTGGTCATGATATATTAAGCTCCTTACATATTGCTAAATTTTAATTTCTAACATTTTATGATAATAGTTGCATCTATATTTATTAGAATTATTGGCTTGCAATTAATTTTTATGGTTATTAGAATTATTGTAATTAATTACTTTTCAGATTTTATTATCAGGGTTATGCTAACCTCATAAGACAAGCTGAGAAGTATTTTCTCCTCCTCTGTATTGTGAAAGTGTCTGCAAAATTGATTTTTTTTAATATTTGATAGAACTCATCTTGTAAAATGACTTGAGCATGGTGTTTTCTTTTTGGCATTCATATTATAAATTCAATTTTTTAACAGCTATTGAACTAGTCACATGTTATTACCTCTTCAGTATTATTAAATTGCCTTTTAGAACAAATTATCAATTGTTCATATTTGGCCCTTATTATCCTTTCAATATCTAAGGTTTTGACAGTATTTCTGTCTTTTATAGCCAATATTGATAATTTGTGTTCCATCTCTTTTTTCCCCATTCAATTTTGCTAAGAATTTATTCATTTAAACTTAATTCAAAAAATAATATTTTGGCTTTGTTAGATGTATTTATTTTTTGGTATTGCATTTACAACTCTTATATATGTGGTCTTCTTTCTCCTATTAACTTGATTTAATTTGTTTTTCTTTTCAAACCTCAAAAAACTTAGATAACTAATTTAAAACTTTTGTTCTTTTCTAATAGCATTTGATGATATATATTTCCTTCTAAGCACTACTTTGCATTCAGCAAATTTTGATATATTGTCTTTTTATTTTCATTGCTTTAAAATGTTTTCTAATTTTCACTGTAATTTTTTCTTGAATCCTTAAGATATTTAAGTGTGTGTTTAATTTCTATTATTTATGGATTTTTCAGATATCTTATTAGTACTGAATTTTATTTTCATTATAGTCAGAAAACATGTTTTATAAAACTTTCATTTTTTGAAATTTATTGACATTTCTAGACATCTACCATATGGCTCTTCTTGGTGAATTTTCCATGTGTACTTAAAAAAAAACTGTGTATTTAATAGTGTTGGGCTTAATATTTGGTAAATATTAATGTGACCAATTTGATTGACAGGGTTATTTAAATCTATATCCTTACTAATTTTTCCTACTTATTACATTAATTACTAAGACATGGTTGTTAAAATCTCTACTTATGATTGTGAATTTATCTATTTATTCATTTTAGTTCTGTCAGTTTTTAATTCACATATTTTTAAACTCTTTTATCAGGTACATTTTTATATCTTCCTATTGAATTTATCCTTTTTATCAGCATGCATTATACTTCTTTATCTCTAGTAATATATTTGGTTTGTAAGTCTACTTTTTCTAATTTTTATTTTCATTGCTTTAAAATGTTTTCTAATTTTCACTGTAATTTTTAATATGACCACATCAGCTTTCTTATTTTTAGTATTTGCAAGTCAAGGCATATATGATTTTCTATACTTTTAGTTTCAATTGGATTTCATTTTTATAATTAAAGTGTAATTCTTACAAACATCCTATGTAGGCTAAAATGCTATTAAGATAATCACTGCATTTTATTATTTCATTTATATATAGTATAATCATTTATTTATTTTTAAGTCTACTGTACTGCTGTTTTCTATTTTTGCCATAAAACCGAGTAGCCAATTTTTATTAAGTTCTTACATTTCAATTTGACATGCACAGATATTAATGAACAACACATCGGACACCACTGGAAAACTGGGCTTAAATAACACATTATTAAATGATCAGTTCAGAAGAGTGAATTGTGAAGTAGTACTATGCTGAATCTAGCAGACTATGGAAAGTTAAGAATTTTTATTGTAATTTCTAACATAATCTAGAATTTTATAAAATATTATAAAATTAATATAGGATATAAAATAAAACATTAAAATTATTAAAATTTTACTTAAAACTTTAAAATAACTTTTTAAATTAAATTATCCCAAAAGAAAGGAGAGAAAAAGGAACAGAAATAATATAAGCCTTTCTTGTTCCTACTGGTGCAATATTCCTAGAAAGTTTGTTTACGGTTTTGATTCATTATGTTTTAAAACATTAATCTTAGAAGTTTATGACCTATGTATCTGTCAGTCCTTTTTCTCTTAATAACATTCTTCCTTGGAAGTCTTAAACTCTTTGGGAAAATAAAATTCCCGGAGACTTGCTCTAATTTCCCAAAGGTCCTATATAAAGTACATATATAAAACCCCCATTGTTACTCTTGCCATAATCAGATGAAAAATAGTAATAACACTATTAGAAAAACATATTATTTGTTTATTGCTTACTGTGCACCACATGTGTGCTAAGCCCTTTACATATGGAATCTCATTTAAAACGCACAAAAATTCTGGAAAGTAACCTTATTGCACAAGTAAGTAATTTGCCCAAGGCAATTTGGAACGATGGAAGAATGATGCTTCAAATCTAGGTTAGTTTGGCTCCAAAGAGCTTTCTCTAACCTTATGCTACATCACTGTAGAAAATGACAGAGGCCTTAAATCTCACTATTCTATCCACATTTTAAAGAAATACACATTCTACTTCCTGATTATTCTACACACTATACACTGCTGCTGCACACTCCTTCAGTCTGTCTTGACTGTCTTAGAGCTGCTCCATGAAATCATTTTGTTGATCAGCTGTCCATTTTGTGTTTCTATTCTTAAGTTGTACCCATTCTAATCCAAGCTCTTAAAAGTCTTCTGAGGGTCTGGGTTTTTATTTCTGTATACTGACATAGATTAACATTTAAAACACATCTGCTTTTCTGGGATTACGAATCAGTATTTTAATAATTTTAGACATTTTGCAACATCCATAGTTGCCCACAGAGCTCTACAATACCTTGTACTTTAAAAATAGGCTTGGAACCTTCACTCTTTTTTTAATCCCTTATTGTTTCTTTCTACAAGGTATCTTTTGGTAAATTTTTGTAGTTAATCTAAGTTTCCAAAGCAATGTACTGGTGTTCATAAGCATGGTCTGTATGATTATAGCTTCATTACATATGATTCTATTAATTCTTGCAAGGACTAAGCTGAATTTAGAGACCAATCTTCTGGGAGCATGTAGAGAACCAAAGCCTGTGATTGACAATCATCAGTTACTTTAATTCTTTTGACCATTTGTTTTATTATAATTAAATAAGACTGAAATACCTTTAGCATATTCAAATTATGGGCAATGCTGCCACAGAGATCATACTGTATTAAAAACAAATTTAAAGGATCATTACTTCTGTTAAGTTGAGAACTTGTTAAGAAAGTCTACCTTGCATCTAATTGAGCTTTCCCTTAAGACAATATGTCACAACTTTCTCCTCATCTTCACATAGTGAAACCTTTAGACATATTATGCCTTTACCAAAACTGATACTGATTCTCAGAAATCCTCACCCTTGCTTTGGCTGTGGCTCTACTTATCCAAAAAAGGTATGTGGGAAAATTGCTTATGTTATGAGAGGAAAGAAGGAGAAAAAAATCTAGTATTATGTGGTAAAGAGACTTAAACATTGAATATCAAAAGCTTAATTCTGACATGATGCCATTTCTTAAAGAGGGAGTCTTCTAAAATGAACATGTATTTTATTACTTAGGATTGGCATAGTGTAGATTAAATATGCCCTTGGCAAGTTTATTAATAATGATTTGACTAAATAGTTTTTACAAATAGAAGTTATTCAAGCAATCAAGATAATTATATCAATTAATGGTCCAATGGCAATGCTCTAATCCTTTACCAGTATTAGAAACCATGGAGGTGGTGAAAGTAATGCCATTTTACTGAGTGCTTATTTTATAGCAGAAAGAAAATATACATATTTTTCATTTAATTTTATGAACTAACATAAACAACTACTTTATTTCTTATTTTCAGATAAAGGAATTAAGTCTCAGTCCCTAATGTCAAAACTGGTAAGTTGAGCCAAGATTGGACTGTAAGTTCTGTTTGGTTCTATATGCCTGCATTAATATTAAAAAGCTAAATGACAGGTTTATGCCACCAGACTACTTAAAAAAATAAAATTAAAATGTTGGAAAAATTGCCGGTAGACTATGGAACAAAATTTGTGCACCTTTGTTTTTTGGTTTAAGTCTCCAAACAAGAATGTGATCCAAAAAAGAGTTTCAATAGAACTCTTGATTAAAATATATGAAGCCTTTTGAATGCTCTGTCAGGACAGCCAAAGACCATTCTTTATTAGCTGGGAACTATCTTCTATTTTAGGACTTTTCCTTGATGTCTAATATGCTAAGTCTGGACAATATCATTTTAAGCAGCAGGTTTTCCAGATTGCCAAAGAAGGGGAGAGTTACCAGTTTTCAAGGTTAGGTTAAAATCTCTGTAAAAATAACAATTCTCAGAGGCATTCAATCAACAGAACCATTCATATAGGAAGTATTCTTTCTTTTACTAAAAGTGGCCACCTTGTGTTTCTCCACATACTACAATATAGTAGACAGATACAAATATCCACTACATCAGGCATTTGAGGACCCTAATCTAGGCCCTGTGCATTAAAGAGACCCACTTTGTTTCACACTAATTGCATTCCACCCCAGGGTGAAGGAGTCCCTGGAATCACTAAGATATATCCATCTGGATCCATCTAGAGTTCACATCCCAGCTTGAACTTCAGAAATATCTGTTTAAACAAGCTTACTAACCTGTAAATGAAGTCTGCATTCTCTCTCCCAAGTCACATTTCTTGAGGATGTTTTGAGCTGCCAGTTGTTTGGGAAGGGTGAGTAAAAAGATTTTGGATATGTGACTGGATATCCACATGCATGTAAAAAAGGCAAACTGCAATGTATGGTAGTGTTAGAGGTAGGAAGGGAAGAAAGATGGCCCACAGATGTATTAGATATTAATAATAGGAGTGGTTGAGAGTATGTGCATGAATTAACAGGGGTAAATGCATATGTACATGCTAGGATGATCAATTAAAAAGGTAAAACTATACTTTGTGAACCTTCAACTTCAACTTGGTATATAATCTATATAACGTCTGTTGTTACTGATCCACCCATGCTTCGCCTCACTGAGATCTTAAATTATATCAGTCTTTTTTTATTGTTAAAATAACTTCCATGAAAAATCTGGAGTAGCGGGGTTGTAATGATCATAAAGAACTGTTTCTTAAATATAATCCTCAAATTTGCAATTCATAAATAACTTTAGAGAGACCTCAATTTGTCATTCCTTTTCACTATTAAAAATTTGTATGATGACCCTAATTGGGATTACATCATTTTACACATTCATGTGAAAAAGCGGGCATGTCAAATAATGTGCGGACAAAAAGTATAATAATGCTATGGATGCTCTTCTTAATATTCTGAAAGGATCCCTTTATGATGCCACAAAGAGGTTCAAGTGGTTTGATTATGACCACAGTCTGTCAAAATAACAAAATCAATTTAGTCGAACTTCAACCAAAAGGGGAAAAGGTTGAAACTGTTATTGAATCTTAATTGATTTGAGGGTAAATCGAACTTACCAGTTAATTATTTCAAGAAAGCTGATGTAGTAGGTTCTACATGAAATATTTATCTTCCTTCTTAATAGTCCCTTGTCCTTTTACATAAATATTTTTAAATTTCTATAAAAGCCTGTGTTAAGTATAGCTGTAAGGAAGCAAAAAGAAATCTAAATAATACCTTTGTTTTATGGAATATTGAACCCAAAATCTTATAATATAAATAATTATTGCTATTTTCTATTACTCAGAGGATTGCACTTAATTGCATATTTTTTATTCTAGCTTTTCACATTTCCATAAACTTCTTAAGTTTTGGTTCAAAGAGGAGAAAAAACTATTAAATTTGTTTTTTAGTTTGATGATACAAAACCTAGTGCTGAGCTAATGTATATCGGTTTAAATAGTAAATAATGGAATATATCATTACAACTAAAAAGTACAATAAAAGGAAATCATCTTTTTTAACCCTCTTTGTCAAGTGAGATGTGTCACTAAAGAAATGGCTAATTATCACCTAGACCTCTGCTTAGAATGCTTACTGACAGCAAGTAAAATATCTCAAGAAGAAAAACAACATAGTTGGGGACTAAAAAATACAATGCTGTAAAAAGAATTCAAACTGAACTTTACTAAAACAATTCATCTTCTTGAGGAAAACATATGAGTCCTAGAAAGGACTTAAAAGAATAAAAAGAAGAGGTGACACCTGACAAAACCTAGATCTTCAAAATGACTTAGAAGGCACAAGGGAATTAATTAGTAATCTAACATTGTTGGTGGATCAAATGATAAACTCATCAATTTGGGAAATCATTCTAGAAAGAATCTCAAAACTAAGTGTACAAGAATCATTCAGATTGATTTTGAAGAGCTAGGGAATTTTGTAATGTAACTGACTTTCTTACATGGTACAACATGAACTAATTGAAAATTCTCTGTTGGAGGAATTGGAATTCTGGCATACAGTCTTATTGAGACATATCTCATTTGGTCTATTAGCTTAGGAAAATCTCTTAATTCTGGACAGGATGTAGCAACATGGGACCAAGACAGGAACAGGCCATTAGGGTCAGGCAGGTGATGAGGATGCCCTAGGCTTTATGTCCTACCAGCAGGACTTCACAAGAGAAAGCAAAAGGATAGACATCAAGTGTCTGAAATAGGATATATTTTGAACACTGTTGATCCAAAATGTTATAGTGGGACATATAAACATATGTCAAGAAGTCCAGGCTTCTTTGTAATTGATGTGGTCAAACCCTGTGCATTTAGGAGACTATCCTAAATGTCTGGGGTGGTCCCACTCTTGGGGAATGCATTCAAGGCTGGATCTCCAAAAACAAGAAAATTAACTGGGTGTGGTGGAGGGGAGAACTAAGCACTGTCTTCAAATATGTTTCTGTTTCACCTGGGGAGGTTTTAAAAAATATAGATCACTTCCCCTACTCAAAATCTCTCGTATACAAATTTAATGGGGCAAAGATAATGAATCTGCATTTTAGATAAATACACAAGTCATCCTGATGTTGTGAAATGAAAATCAAACTGGAGGATCTGATAAACTTGATGGTTTAGATGAATAAGACTTCATGATGGAGATCAAAGAGCAACTAAGTGTTAGAATGAGAGACGTTAAAGGTGGAAGTGGGATGAGATATAGGTATGAGAATTGTATGTGCTAGTTTTATTGAGTGGGAAAAGTTCATTTTTTTTCCCCTCGAAGGGTGTGCAACAGGGGTGTGACTCGCTCCTTTAGTGTCCCTCTGCTCAAACCCCTAGGGGGAGCATGCAGTCAGACATGTTGTGGGGAACGTTTTGTATTCTGGCCCCACGGCAGTATCTAGGGTTGTGTTCACAGCTTCCGAAGCCCCAGTCTGCATGTGTTACAGAGTGCTCTTTCAGTTTTGCCTGCTGCAGGCAGCTCGTGTTAATCAGCTCAATTAGGTGTTCTGCCTTATCGCAAGGACAGAGGGCTTTTTGTGCTCTAGTGTACCAGAAAAATCAGATCACACGTGGGCTTGGAAGATGGGTGCACGTTTTACAGAGTGGAGGTACCTCTCAGTGAGGTGGATGGGGAGGAAAGAAGGGGGAAGAAGTGGGAAGGTGGTCCTCCCTTGGGGTCAGCAGCCGGACTCTCCTCCGACCATTCCTTAGCCGAATTCCACATTTTCCCATTGTCGATGGACTGCCAGCATCTGCTGGCGTCTGTCGGTGTGCCCTTCTGCTCCTCTGCTCCTTTTGACATCCATCCACTTGTGTGTGTGCCCACTATGGTCTCAGGATTTTTATAGGCACAGAATTGCAGGGGAGGGGGTGTCCCTGGTGGGCCAGAGTGGTCTTGAAAAATGCAACATTTGGGCACAAAAACAGGAGTGCCTGTCCTCCGTTAGGTCTGTGGGCACATGCCCAAGGGTAGAGCCCTTGCCAAAGACCCTGCCCTTCTCCATCCAGCACTTCCCTGCCCCTCTCCTATATCATTTCTCCCCTCTGAAGAGGCATATCTAACCGCCATTAGAATATGGATGACAACCAGTCTTAGCTACTTCCTGCTGACAGGACATTTTGTTTTGGGGAAAATGGCAGTCAGATTCCTCTCAGAGGTCTATCTAAGGGATCCTGGCAAAGGAGAGCCATCGTCCGAGGCTCCAGTTGCCTGTCTGTTTGGAGTTTGATGGCCTCTGAGAGAAAAGAAACAAATTTTATAAGGTTTAGTATGCATGGGTTAAACATGTGTATTATACCAGGAAAGAATCTAGTGCCAAGGATTACAGAGATAAGAAGTGAAATATACTAACAACAACTTTGTACCCTGAGCTGTTTCACCCTGGTGAAAGAAATTAAACTTCATATGTGAGAAGTTAAACTTTAGAAGAGAGATAACTGTTCTTGCCATGTCTTTAGCAGTTAACAGGTGTACCATGGGGTTTCTGGGGTTGGTGGGCTTGCACGGTGATTATTAAACCTTCTGCCTCTTTCTCATATCTCCCTTTCTCTATTGTAAAAGATCAAGGTGACCACTTTCAGGAGGTCCTCTAATGTACTATCTGGTCCCAAGGCCCATTTCTGCAACTTTCTCCTGATATCAAGAGCTGCCTGAGTAATAAATTTATTCTTTGGGATTAGCTGTCCCTCGACTGAATCAGGAGATACAGAGGTGTGCTTTACCAAGGCCTCTCTTAGCCTTTCCAGGAATACAGTGGGATTTTCATTAAACCACTGGTCAATTGTGGACAACTTAGTATAATTGAGAGACGTGGTCCTAGTTCTACATAAGCCTTCCATTATGCACATTTGAAAGTGTCTCCTCTTCCGGTCTTCCATCTTGTCTTTTTTTTTTTTTTTTTTTTTTTTGAGACGGAGTCTTGCTCTGTCGCCCAGGCTGGAGTGCAGTGGCCGGATCTCAGCTCACTGCAAGCTCCGCCTCCCGGGTTCAAGCCATTCTCCTGCCTCAGCCTCCCGAGTAGCTGGGACTACAGGCGCCCACCCATCTTGTCTTTGTGATCCCATTTAGAGTCATTTACAGGTACTTCTTCTCTTCTAGTTGGATAATATTTGACCCCTTCTCTGATACTATATATGATGCAAAGCTCATCCCCAAATCTCTCTGTTGCTTGCAGAGTGGCCTGCTTCTCATTGTCCATCAGGGTCTGAGTCAAAAGTAACATAACGGCTCTAGGGAAGAGTTCAAGTACTGGGGCGAAATTCTGGGAAGCCACTAAATATCTTTCAGGGTCATCTGAAAACTTGCCAAGATCTCCCTTAATTTGCTTTTAAGTCTTGTAGGGGGAAGGGGACCTAGACCTTACTGAACTCAAAATTACTGGACATCTGTTAGAGGGACAAGAGTGAGACTGGGACTTGTTTAGGATGAGGATTTCTAGGAGTGGTTAAGTGAGAGGCTGAAACTGGATAGGGAAGTCAGGGTGAACCTGGAGGAGCAAGACTCAAGGGACTGGCTTCTCTGCTGGGAATGCCTCTGGGATTCGTATCTTTAATTCCCTGGGCTTGCCCCTTGCAGCATTCCCTGAGACAGCAAACAAGAGGGCTGGATCAGTTCTACACTGTTGGCAAAGGTCTGAATTGCTTTGCGAGGTATAGACAGCCTGAACATACAGGGCCTCAGACCATCTGTCCTACATCTACAGAAAAGTTCCAACTGCTGGATGGTATTGAAATGAATGGCTCCTTCCTGGGGCTAAATCAGTCCGTTATAATTTGGTCACACCTTTGTGCAGAGGGGTATGAGGCATTTTTCTTCCAGATTCTGAGGGTCAAAGCAGACCCAATGTTTCAGGATACACTCCAGAAGAGTACAAGCTGGGGGTGGTGAAGTGAGCTGGTTGCCCATTCTGAAAGACAGAGAATAGAGGCGTCCCCCATTTCCCTTCTTTCTTTCAGTAAAAACTCAGGGTGTGACAGAGAGAGAAAGTGAGCATCCTCCTTTCCCTCCCACATTTTTATCCCTGAGTCCCAGGAGTTTTGGCAGGTGCCAGTCATAGTTACAATGTGGTATGTACCCATGAAGCAGTGAAAACCTAGAGAATGGGAATTAACCACCCTCACCTACACCTCCATTTTCTCCTGCTGTCGACAACCTTTGAGTTCCCTGAGCCTGTCCATGCCATGGAGCATGGCCTCCTTCCATGGGATGGGGGGTTCAGTCGGCAGGAATTGGTCCTGTCCATTTACATTCTGTCTGTTGCCTAACTTTAGATCTGTCAGACCTAATTTTCCTTTCTAGGGTCTCAGCCTGCAGCTTGGAATCTAGTTTGGAACTGAAAAGGTATTTCAGAGGCTGTTTGTATCTATCTGCAGTGTCTCAAATGACCCCTGCCAAATTTTTTGTTATCAGCCAGCGGGGCCTTTCCTCCATTAATTTCTCTGTCAGAAACAGAGTGCTGGGAAGGGGAGGCCTCTAGAAAAGGAAAAAAGAGAAAAACAGTTTATAGAGAAAAATGGGGAGGTCCTTGGGGAAGAACCCCTTGCTCAGTGCAAATGGGTCCCTTTAGTGCTTGTATCCGTCCCCAGGTTTGTACTGGGTTAAATTTCTTGGCCAGGGGAGAAAAGTTCCCTTGGCCAGGTGGGCGAGAAGCACCTGCCCATCGGCCCTGTGGGGTCCTGGCTACCAGCTGTGGTTTTCTCCCACCCCCACCTCGTGGCTGTTGGACTTTGCATGCAGTGAATGTGCCCACGTGCTCAAGCTGGGAGAAGAGAGGGGAAAGGAGGTGCCCTGAGCAGCACATGCCTGCCACTGTCCGTTTGGAGGTAGAGATGACACCTCTAGGAACAGTTGGTCTGATTTGCACCTTTGGCACCCTGTAGCAAAACTCTTAACATTATAAAGGAAGATATAAGAGCCATTTCAAACAGTGACAGAGAGAAAAAAAATACAAAGTCTGGGGATTTTGACCAGCCCGGTTAGGGCAGTTAAAACTCCATGAAGGGAAACAGCTTTTTACCCACCGGAAAGAGAGAGAGGTGGCTGAGTTTTGGAAAAGAGGCAGATCTGATAGTTTCACATTTGCACTCACCTTCCGGGATTCTGGACAAGCCCCCAGTTGAAACAAGAAAATTCCCTTATCCCCTTCACAGGGCCTGCATCAGGGGTATGACTGGCTTCTTTGGTGCCCCTCTGCTCAAACCCCAAGTGTGGGTGGGGATGCAGTCAGGGAGGTTGTGGAAAGCATTTTGAGCTCCAATCCCATGGCAGTATCTAGGCTTGAGTGTTTATAGCTCCTGAAGCCCCAGTGGGCATGTGTTACAGTGTGCACTTTCACTTTTGCCATCTGCAGGTGGCTTTTGTTAATTAGCTCAACAAGGACAGGGGGCTTTCTGTATCCTGGGTTCTTCCCTTCATGTACCAGAAAAATTGGATCACACATAGGCTTTGAGGATGGGTGCAGGATTTTATTGAGTGGAGGTAGCTCTCAGCAAGGTGGATGGGGAGGACAGAAGGGGGATGGAGTGGGAATGTGGAGTCAGCTGCCCAGTGGCCAGACTCTCCTCTGATCATCCCCTGCCAAATTCCAAGTCATCCTCATCCTGCCATCGATGGCCTGCTAGCATTTGCTGGTGCCTGTCAGTGTGCTCTTCTGCCCCTCTCAATGTCCAGCTGCTTTTGTGTGTGCCTGCTAGGGTCTTGGGATTTTTATAAGCATTTTTATAAGGATGGAGCATGTGTTGGGTCACAGTGGTCTCAGAAAATGCATTTGGGTGCAAAAACAGGAGTGCTTGTCCACACTTAGGTCCATGGGCTCAGGCCTGAGGGTGGAGCCTTCACCAGGGACTCCATCCTTCTCTACCCAGAACTTCCCTGCCCCACTCCTGTATCATTATTAGCAAAGTGAGGTTGATGTAGCATATTGAGAAATCATATAAATCCAGAGTTTAGAAGATTAGAGTCTTCCTTGGAGAAAAGTTTTGCACAGAAATACATCTGGATACAAACAAAACATAGAGGTCAAAATAACAGAAAGATTGATCTTGATGCAAAAATTACCTAACATTAAAACAACCCTAATAAAATACACTCCTGGAAGTCTTAGTGTTAGAGCAACAAGACCAAAGACAAAAAATTGACTGTGGATTTAAAAAAATAGAAATTAAAAATAAAAGTAAAGTTAGATAACATAGGTTATTTTCTGTAATAAGCAACACCCAAATCCCAGTGGCTCACATTAATTACATATCACAATCTAATCATCTTGTGGAAAATCATTATGTGTCTAGTATCCTGTCCCAATGCCAAACAAACATCTGCATCTCTAGGTGAAAAGCAGGAAAACTTTCTTGCCAAAGATGAGCCAGCTGCAGATTATAGGCATGGTTTGCTGCAATGGATACAGTTGCAGAAAAGCTAAGGGAAAAAAACAAAACTAGAACCAGGACATAGTTGCTCTTGGTCTGAGGCTGGATCTAAACCACGGAGAAACTTTCTGCCTCCTTCAAAAGCCTAGCACCAAGTAACAAGCTAGCACAGCCCACTGCTGGGAGAAGGGTAAGACCATGAAGCAAGACTCCCTTTGTGGCTCATGTGTAGGATAACCAAATTACAGAGTCAACCAGAACAATGCCATACCAGAACAACAACAAAAATAAATAAATAAATAAATATAATACTATAATATATAGTGATTATTATATATTTTAACATAAGAATATGACAAACAGGTATTTATTTGAAATTATGTAAGGTTCTATATTTTTTTCGTTTTCTGTTACATAAATACTATTGATTAATCAAAACCATTACAGGACTATCCCACAGTGACAATTAGTAATTAATAGTAAAACTAATAGAATAATTCTAAAAGAATAAAACATTTAGGTGTGAGAAAAATGTAATATTTTTATGATATTTATGTCGCCTGATACAGCAATTCATTTAAACTCTTAAAACTATGGGTTATTTAAATTTTGCAGACTATATTATTTTGTAATAGCAATATGTAGGCACATGTCTAAGGGGACTATTCCCTTCCATTTCAGTCAAGTAAGAAATTAAATTATGTAAGTTTAAAAAAGAGCATAAATTACACAAATATTGTTTCTTTAATAAAAATAGCAGTGATATGTTTCTTTGATCACATAGTACAATAAGATAATTTTACTTATTTTTCCTTCTGATAATACTTTCCCAAACAGCCTGCAGCCTTTAAAAACATCTTTCTTTTCTTTTATATAGTGGCAAAGTTGACATAATAATAAACTTTATTCTGACTTGTAGCTCTGTTTTGATCAAGTCTACCTCATATGCCCTTCTGATGTGAAGTCCAATATAATGACTTTGAACAAAATGTCCTCTCAACAAAAGCATTTGAATATCGGACACTAAAAATTTTAACTAACTAACTTTTAGACATATTAGTTTCCAGCTCTCCAGAAATGGTCACCCACTTTACATCTACAAGGTTGTTTTGGTAGACCAGCTGTCTGTCAATTAGGTCCTTTGGGTCTATAAAGTCATCATATCAGTGGCCCATGTCAAAAATTTTCAATAGTTTTTAAATACTCTGAAGCACTTTGAATATTATCATTAGTTAAACCTCTCTTTCTCAGGGAAATGGTTTTAAAACACAAAGTTAATTCAAAAATGTAAAAGTTGCATTCTAAAAAAGTCACAGTTTTAGTAAAGAAGTGTGAAAGTTGTGCTTAATTTGGCTGCTCTTATCTGGTGACATGTTTTTGAGTTCTGAAGCAATCTTATTTCCAAAAATGTTGTCTCTTTTTTGTGTGTGTGTGAGTTTCTATTACAACCTAAACATAACATTAAACAACACAAGCATAGTCAGTTCATCCTTTTTTGGCAAGTGATGGCCTCCTTAAAATCATCCACTTTGGAGAAACATAATGTAAGTTTCTGTTTTTCTGTAATCATTTACTTGATTCTTATATCCATTAAATTTTTAATTGGAAGACACTATTCTTGTCCCACAGTTTAAAAATGTCAATTTATGGCAGAACAATATTTAGAAATATTTTCTATGGCAGAAAATAACAAGCATTTTGTAAACACATATCTAAGGAGACTATCTTCATTTTAATAAAGTTAAAAAATCTCATTAAGTGCTTCTGTGCATTTTGAGGAAGCTAAAAACTAAACAAAAATTTTATTAAAACCTCAAAATCACAGGTAAACAAGTCATACTCCTTTAGGGAGTGTCGCGTACCAGCTGTGTAGAACATTTAGTAGATAAGACCTTTCAGGTTTCCTTGATGAAGAATTTTATAGACTTAATTACATCTGCCAAAATTTACATTTTTACTATTTGCCAAATATGCAGAGAGAGAAGAAAAGTATACTGTGTATTTGGACTAAAATACCCATAATCTTTATTTATATATTTTCTTACATTTCATTTAAATCTTTATAGAAATAAAAAAGGTGATTTGAGACTCTATCATTCAAATAAATGGTACTTCTAATACTTTGAAAAGAGTATTCTTGTTGCTATGATTCAAAAAAAAAAAAAAAAAACTAATGCAGTAACAGAAAACCAAATACCACATGTTCTCAGTTATAAGTGGTTACTAAATGATGAGAACACACGGACATATAGAGGAGAACAGCACACACTGGGGCCTTTTGGAGAGTGGATGGTGGGAGGAGGGAGAGGATCAGGAAAAATAACTAATGGGTACTAGGCTTACTACCTGGGAGATGAAATAATCTCTACAGCAAATACCCATGGCACACATTACATATGTAATAACAAACCTGCATATGTAACCCTGAACTTTTTAAAATAAAAGTTTTTAAAAATCACTTTATATACTCTGGAAAACATGATCATTGTTAAGATTTTAAGGAATCTCCACACTGAAGGGAGCATCACATCTGTTATTAAAATTTTCTCTTCTGTACTTCCACAGAACATTTTAATTGCCAGTTTTGAATAAGGAAATGTGTATTTAATGAGTTTCATAGAGCAATCAAAGGAACAGTACTTTAATATATGTTTGATCATATAGGATCCCCAAACAAATTCAGTCATCCTTAGTTTTATCTGAGCATTGGTTAATTTTGGGGAGGCTAAAAACTTTTTCTTGGCTTGAAGTATTTGCCTAGTGCATATTGGACTTGAAAGTTTCTATCTTCCTGTGTGCTTTCATGTCCTCTTCTCCCCTGTGTTTAAGCCCAAATTCTTTTTTAGGTATTGTGCATTATGCTCTGTTTTGATTATTTACCCCCTTATTCCAGTCGTGTGCATCCTTTCACTTGTTATTCAAATTGCCCAGTAATTTATCCTACTTTTTCTGTGATGTCTTCTGCATGCTGGTTTTGATATTGCAATTGCTTCATAATTTTAACACTTAGAAAACATGGTCACAATATTCACAATGTTAAAAACTGAAGTAGCACTAAGCATAACAGTCAATCCCTGGGCAAAATCAAAGATGAACTGCTAACAGTCATAATTATTAAATTGCACATTTAAGTCACATCAATCAGTGTGATGAATAATGGATGACCCATTGTCATGAACTGCAAATCATGGTTGCCAACATTAATGGAAAGGGCAAAACACAATGAAAGTAACTAGAGAAGCTGTATTTTCTAGTATCCACTTGAAACTAAAAACATGGGTGCTTTCAGCCACTATTTTGGGAACTACAGCATGAGTTTTGTACATTTCCATCACTTTTTTGCCCCATCATCAAAAAGCCAAAATTTTCTGCTTCCTGGGGAGGTGTTTCTGGAAAGTAGGAGTGTTAAAACTGGAACAGACCCAGCCAGGCTCGGTGGCTCACGTCTGTTATCCCAGCACTTTGGGAGGCCAAGGCAGGCAGATCACCTGAGGTCAGGAGTTCAAGTCCAGCTTGACAAACATGGAGAAATCCCATCTCTACTAAAAATACAAAATTAGCTGGGCGTGGTGGCGCATGCCTGTAATCCCAGCTACTCGGGAGGCTGAGACAGGAGAATTACTTGAACCTGGGAGGCAGAGGTTCCAGTGAACTGAGATGGCGCCATTGTACTCCAGCCTAGGCAACAAGAGCAAAACTCCGTTTCAAAAAAAAAAAAAAAAAAAAACTGGAACAGACCCAGGCAAGGTGGGACAGTTGATGACCCAATCAGCTGGGCAGGGACTATTGAAAACTAAGCATGGAGTAGAACACTGAGAAAAACCTCCAAAGTTAAGTTAATCTTGCATTTTTAGTATAAACCACCATTGTACATGGTATAGACTTTTTATGTTTCCAGGTTTAGTTTGCTGATAGTTTGTTAAGAATTGTGTTAAAGAGCTTTGAATGTATGTTGATAGGAGATATTGGTCTATAGTTTTATTTTCTTATGATATTTGTGTCTGGTTTTTATACCTGGTTAATACTGCCTTCATAATATGACCAAAATATCCTAAGACAACCAAAATATCCTCTTCCTTTTCATTCAGATTCTATCATCCTATTTTAGGTTTATTTCACCAGACTGGTTTTTTTCAACACTTCTAATTTCCTGTTAGGCATCTAGTCATCCCCCTTATCTAGTCCTACTTGCATGCCACTATCAATTCAATCTTAAAGATGCACAAATTTTATATCTTTATTATTGTATTTAGAGGACTCCTGGTTTCCTATATAATAAAATATAAATATTTTTTTAACATCACATCTGAAGTCCTTCACCATCTGTAATTTTCCTTTGGATCTTCAAATTCTTTATCCCAGCAGTTCTCAAACTGAGCTGCATATTAAAACCACTTGTGGAATATTTTGAAAATAGGTTACATCATGTGGGAAATTATGTTGTCGCAGTTGTGGGCTCCAAGTATGCACTGAGCAAGCTGTTTAAGAGGTCACAGAATTGAAAAGTTCACAGACCAAACCAAAACGCTTGAATGAGTTGGTTATTAAATCAATTTAAACATACAGTGAGAAGCAAAGAGAAACAGATGTATGGATTATCACATTCATAATAACATACAAGCAGGAAGGACTCACAACTGAATCCTGACGTGTTCAATGATCACACGTGTTGTATCTCTCTCTCTGCCACATCAGGCTTCCCCACTGATGGTGTGGCTATAAGGACCAGAAGAGTTTTAAGCAATGGACCCCACATATGGAAGATGACTTCGTCTTGCTTTTTTGGATAAATGCAAGAACAATTACTTCTGTCGGCAGCTATAGCTTGCCAATTTGCCTGACAAGCTCCCATGGATTTTATTAGTGTATTTTGGGCAAAGAACACATGGGGCTGAAAAGTTCTCCAGATGGTTGCACCGTACATCTGTGGCTGAGATTTCCTACTGTATTCCTCTGAGGCTGGCAATGAAACCACCCCTACCAATATGCACCACACCAAGAATCCCTACCTCCTCCACTTTATTATGCATGCCACTTCATCTCACACTCCTGGGATCTCCCTTTCTAGCAAAATTTTATCTAAGATCCATTTCCCAGTAAAGCTTTCTGTAATCATTCATCTATGTTACAAATTCAGCATCTCAGATGTTAACTTGCAATGAATTTAGAACAATCCATGATTCAAACTGTTTTCTGAACATCCACTATCATTTCCTACTTACTCCTACATATGCTGGACTATTACTCTTACAGTGTTTCTATTTATTTTTGTACGGTACTTGATTTACTGTTACTGAACTCCTCATTTGTGTGTATTTACACTGTGCAATGATAAGAATTTGGGCAGCAGCTGAAGAAAGGGTGAATATAAAACAACCTCAAGCAACCTCAGGGTAGTTAACCTTATGAAAATAATTATGATACAGCCAAACAGACTTGACCTATTGTTGCCAGGAGAGAAAGAGCGAGAGGGAGAAAGAGACAGGGAGCTTTTAAATTTTAAAAATGAAAATTCCTGTAAGTAAAACAGAATCTTCCCTGACTACCTCAGTGGATCCAAAGACATCATCATCTAATGAAAAACTGCACTTCCTTTCAAATTACCCTACTTATCTCTTTTATAGACTGTGGTTTTGTTAAAAAATAATCTTGAAGACATATTTGTGTTGTTAGTTATGGTATATCCCATCTTTGTTCACATTCTCAGCAGTAAGTGGCACCTAATTTACACAGACAACATCACACTAGAACAAATAATAAAAAGCCCAACAAATAAAAATCTGTTTTCACTGACACCAAGTAGGCTAGCATTTAGAAAACCTGTATCTTTGGTTTTGTTTTCTAATAACCTTGTTTGTTTTCTTATAATTTATAACACCATGTAGTAAGTTACCTGTACTGGTGTTAAAGAAAAAATTTCTTACATTACACAAACTTTAACATCATCTATTTGATTTGGTGATAGAGTTGTTTTAATTAATTCAAAAATATTATCTTAAAATTTGATTTTTGAACACACATCTGACTGAATTGACCCTGTTTATTAAAATTATGCAAAATAAAACTTTAATATCAGGTTTGTTATGTGTGTAAAGAAAAATGCACTCCCAGTAGAATTATTGGGGAATAGAATTTTCTATTAAGTTGTTAGAATTATTGACTGAAACTACTGCTATTACATTAGACATGACAAAAAGTATTAAAGAACTGTTGCTCACAAAGTGTTATGAAACACTGTCTCCTAATCCGTCAGTAAGCAGCTGGGAAATCACTGAAGGTATGCTGTGGCCTTGGTTAGATATTAGGTAAATTATTAATTTATCTTGTCAAAAGTTGCTGTGTATTATAGACAGTTAGAATGAAAAGTGCCACTTTCATTACTGATATCTTTAAGCAATTAACCTCATTTGATTTTTTTAATGTCCTCAATTCCTGTCGCAAGTGGAATACCTTAAAATCTCCTCCTACGCTTGAATTATTCTTGCATTATAAATGCTAATAAATATAAAATGTTTTCAGGATTATAACTTATTATATATTTATCTTATTGTTTGTTTGGGCAGGACTGAAATACCAGTAAAAGTTAAAGGTTTTGAAAAGTTTAACACCAAGATAATGACAAATTATATGTGTGCCTTAGTCTGTTCATATTTCTATAAAGGAATATCTGAGGCTGGGTAATTTATTTATTTTTATTTTTATTTTATTATTTTTCATTTTACTTTAAGTTCTGGGATACATGTGCAGAACGTGCAGGTTTATTACATGTGCCATGTAACGTGGAGGTTTATTACATGTGCCATGTATACATGTGCCATGATGGTTTGCTGCACCCATAAACCCATCATCTACAACAAGTATTTCTCCTAATGCTATCCTTCCCCTAGCCCCCCAACCCCGACAGGCCTCCATGTGTGATGTTTCACTCTCTGTGTCCATGTGTTCTCGTTATTCTACTCCCAAATTGACCACATAATTGGAAGTAAAACACTCCTCAGCAAATGCAGAAGAACAGAAATCGTAACAAACAGTCTCTCAGGCCACGGTGCAATCAAATTAGAACTCAGGATTAAGAAACTCACCCAAAACTGCACAACGACACAGAAACTGAACAACCTGCTCCTGAATGACTACTGGGTAAATAACAAAATTAAGCCAGAAATAAACAAGTTATTTGAAACCAATGAGAACAAAGACACAATGTACCAGAATCTCTGGGACACAGCTAAAGCAGTGTTTACAGGGAACTTTATAGCAGTAAATGCCCACAGGATAAAGTGGGAAAGATCTAATATTGACACCCTAACATCACAATTAAAAGAACTAAAGAAGCAAGAGCAAATACATTCAAAAGCTAGCGGAAGACAAATACCTAAGATTAGAGCAGAACTGAAGGAGATAGAGACATGAAAAACTCTTCAAAAAATCAATGAATGCAGGAGCTGGTTTTTCGAAAAAATTAACAGAATAGATAGACCACTGGGCCTGACTAATAAATAAGAAAAGAGAGAAGAATCAAACAGACACAATAAAAATGATAAGGAGGATATCACCACTGATCCCACAGAAATACAAACTATCATCAGAAAATACTACAAACACCTCTACACAAATAAACTAGAAAATCTGGAGGAAATGTATAATTTCCTGGACACACACATCCTCCCAAGACTAAAGCAGGACTAAGGCGAATCCCTGAATAGACCAATAACAAGTTCTGAAATTGAGGCAGTAATTAATAGCCTACCAACCAAAAAAAGTCCAGGACCAGATGGATTCACAGTCGAATTCTACTACAGGTACAAAGAAGAGCTGGCACCATTCCTTCTGAAACTACTCCAAACACCAGAAAAAGAGGGACTCCTCTGTAACTCATTTTATGAGGTCAGCATTATCCTGATACCAAAACGTGGCAGAGACACAACAAAAGAAGAAAATTTCAGGCCAATATCCCCGATGAGCATAAATGTGAAAATCCTCAATAAAATACTGGCAAATCAAATCCAGCAGCACATCAAAAAGCATATCCACCATGATCAAGTTGGCTTCAGCCCTGGGATGCAAGGCTGGTTCAACATATACAAACCAATAAGCGTAATCCATCACATAAACAGAACCAATGACAAAAACCACATGATTATCTCAATAGATGCAGAAAAGGCCTTTGATAAAATTCAACACCCCTTTATGCTAAAAACTCAATAAACTAGGTATTGATGGAACGTATCTCAAAATAATAAGAGCTATTTATGACAAACCCACAGCCAATATCATACTGAATGGGCAAAAGCTGGAAGCATTCTCTTTGAAAACTGTCACAAGAGAGGGATGCCCTCTCTCACCACTCCTATTCAACATAGTGTTCGAAGTTCTGGCCAGGGCAATCAGGCAAGACAAAGAAATATAGGGTATTCAAATAGGAAGAGAGGATGTCAAATTGTCTCTGTTTGCAGATGACATGATTGTATATTTAGAAAACCCCATTGTCTTAGTCCCAAATCTCCTTAAGCTCATAAGCAACTTCAGCAGCCTCAGGATACAAAATTAATGTGCAAAAATCACAAGAATTTCTATACACCAATAACAGACAAACAGAGAGCTAAATCATGAGTGAACTCCCATTCACAATTGCTACAAAGAGAATAAAATACCTAGGAATCCAAATTACAAGGGATGTGAAGGACCTCTTCAAGGAGAACTACAAACCATTGCTCAAGGAAATAAGAGAGGATACAGACAAATGGAAAAAACATTCCATGCTCATGGATAGGGAGAATCAATATCATGAAAATGGCCATACTGCCCAAAGTAATTTATAGGTTTAATGCCATCCCCATCAAGATACCATTGACTTTCTTCACAGAATTAAAAAAGCTACTTAAATTTCATATGAAACAAAAAATATACATGTATTTTAAAAAAGGTTTATTTGGCTCATGGTTATGTAGGCTGTACAAGAAGCATGGCACCACTGAATTTGGTGAGGGTCTCAGGCTGCTTCCACTTATGGCAGAAGGTGAAGGGGAGACTGTGTGTAGAGATCCCATGGCCAGAGAGGAAGCAAGAGGTAGTGGGTAGATGTCAGACTGTTTTCAACAACAAGTTTTTATGGAAACTAAAAGGGAGAATTCACTTATTACCAAAGAGAATGGCACCACGCTATTCATGAGAGATTTGCCCCAACGACTCAAAACATCTTCTATCAGGCCCCACCTTCAATACTGGGGAAGAAATTTTAACCCAAAACTTGGTGGGGGCCAAACAAACCATACTCAAATCATAGCAGTGGGCCTTTAGGTAAATTTTAATTATATAACAAATAGTAACTGGCTTCTAATCCTGGAAATTTGAATTTTTGGCAAAAATATAACATTTCAATTTTTTGAATGTTCAAATTAATTTATAGTAATGAAAATCATATTCATTTATCATTTACAATACAGCAATATGTAGTATACTTACCTTTTATATAAAATATTTAAAAAGGAACTTCTTGTGGAAAGTTGAAAGCTTATCTTTTATAAAATGCTAGATTTCTTTATTTGAATATCATCTGTCCTGATATAAGAATCTCCTTTGCAAAGATGATATTAAAAACTCACCACTTAAAATAAAAAGAAGATTGAGGGGAGTAACTAACTCATCTCCTTGTTTCTGCCCAGTCTAGGCCTTTTAATACAAGGTGTTTTCTAAAGGTTTGTTTTATAAAACAATGTTTGACATTACATTATTATGGAATCATATACAAGCTTATCATCCATTAGGGGAACAACATTTAACCTAAATACTTATTATTGCAGTTTTTCAAAAGCTAGAAAAGCAAATGTAGTATTTTATATTTCTCTTAATTTATGAATGCTAACTATCAATAGTTTAGATGTAGTATTAATAAGAATATAAATTTATCAATTTGGGCAAAAATAAATAAAGAAAAGTAACTCCTCCTGAAGAAGCCATTCAGAAAAAAAAAAAAATACTTTTCTAATCTAATTATTTCTCTGATCATATGACCTGCTAGCAGTACGTATATTAGCAAATAATAACAGGAAATACCCAGAAAATCAATCTTGTTCTCTATGGTTCAAAGGGAACCATCAAGAAAATGAAAAGACAACCCACACAACGGGAGAAAATACTTGAAAGTCATATATCTTCATAGGGGACTTATACCTAGAACAGCTAAAGAACTTTCACAACTCAATCATAAAAAGACAAATAGCTCAATTAAAAATGGGCAATATATTTGTTTGTTTGAAACATTTCCTGTGTATATTTGGAGCATATAACGTGATGTTATAAGATATATATATGCCATAATATGGTTGCCATAATGAAAAAAATTAACATATCCATTATTTCACAAAGTTACCCATCTCCCCCACCATGGTAAGAGCAACTACAGTCTACTCATTTAACAGAAATTCTCAATGCAATACACTATTATTAACTATAGTCCTCATGTTGCACACTAAATCTTTTGACTTATTCATCCTACATATTTTCTTTTTTAATTTCAATAGTTTTAGGAGATGAATATTCCTCCAAAGAATACACACATATCATTAGCAAGTACATAGAAAGTTGCTCAACATCATTAGTCATTAGCAAAATGCAAATAAAGATTAAAGTTACATGTTACTTTACACCCACTTGGATAACTAAAATAAAAGACAGAAAAAAGTGCTAGCAAGAATGCTGACAAATTAGAACCCACACGTATCACTGGTGGGACTGAAAAAAATGGGAAAACCACTTTGGAAAACATATTGGCAATTCCTTACAATGTTAAACAAAAAGTTACTGTATGACCCTGAAATTTCATTCATGAATATATATCCAAAAGAAATAAAAATTTGTGTCCATGTAAAACCTTGTACATGAATGTTCATAGCATCATGATTCCTAATAGCTCAAAAGTAGAAAACATCAAAAGTTTCCATCAACCTATGATTGAATAAACAAAATGTGGTGTATTTATACTATGTAATACTACTAAGCCTTTTAAAGAAAGGAAGTATTGATACATACTACAACATGGGTGAACTCTGAAAATCTTATTCTAAGTGAAGCAAACTAGACACAAAGGCAACATATTGTATAATTCCATTTATGCGGAATTTCTAGGATAGTAGTAGGATTGGAATAGAATAGAATGGGGAGTGACTGCTAATGGTTATGGGATTTCTATTTTGGTGATAAAATGTTAAAAAAAGATAGACAAAGGTGATCATTGCACAACTATGTGAATACGTACTTTAAAATGATGAATTTATGGTATGCGAGTTATATCTCCAAAAAGCTGTTATAATAGCAAACTTAAAGACTTAAAACATTTTATAAAGCTTACAGAATCTGTGTGCTTTGGGCCAGCCATTGTAAGAATGGCTTGTCTTTTTCTCATATTGTCCAGAGCCTCTGCTGGAAAGACTCAAAGGACTGTATGTGGCTCTATGGCTGGAGGCTAGAATAATCTAGAAGCATCATCGCTTTTGTGTCAGTCAGTTGATGTTGATTGTTTTCTGAGGCTTTCAGCTGGGACTGTTGATAGCAGTTACTTATCACCTCTTCATGTGCTCTGGGCTTTCTCACCACATCACGGTGGCCACACAGCAATCAGACTTCTTATATGGCAATTCAGTGCTCCACAAGCAAGTGTTGCAGCAAGGAACACAAAATTATATTGTTTTCTCCACATAGCATCAGAATTTATGCATCACACTTCAGCCTCTATTGATTTCGAGCAAGTCAGGAGCTCCTCTTAGATTCAAGAGGAGAAGATGCAGAGTCTGCCTCTAAAACAATGTCAAATAATTTATGCTTGTGTTTTTTATTATTGTGGTAAAATAAATATAAGATTTGCTGTCTTAACCATTTCTAAGTGCACACTTCAGTTGCATTAAGTACTCTCACATTGTTAATCTCCAGAATCCATATCATATTAAAAAACTAAAACTGTACTCATTAAATAACAACTTCACATTGCCTCCTTCTAGCTGCTGGCAAATATCATTCTACTTTATGCCTTTATGCATTTGACTACTTCTACGTTCCTCATGGAAGTACAATAATATAGTATTTATCCTTTTGTGACTAGTTTGTTTTACTTAGTATTATGACCTCATGATCTGCCATGTTGTAGCACATGTCAAAATCTCCTTCTTTGTTAAGGCTGAATAATATTTAATTGCATGCACATACCACATATTTTATCCCTTCATACTTTGATGGATACGGTTTGCTTCTGTGTTATGGTTATTGTAAATAATGTTGCTATGAACACAGGTATACAAATAATCTCTGTGAGACACTGTTTTCAATTCTTTTGGGTATATACCTCTAAGTGAAATTGCTGAATCATATAATAACTCTATTTTTAACACTTTGAAGAACTATTATACCATTTTCTACAGTGACTGTACAATTTCATATTCCTACCACCAGTATATAAAACTTCGAATTTCTCCACTTCCTCACTGACACTTGTATTTTCTCTTTTCTCATTTTGTTTTATATAGTAGCCAACCCATTGAGTGTAAGATGCCAAAGCTCTGCTTAAATACAAATAGGATGATAAATGCAAAAGGAAAATATCACCGTTAAACTGCTCTCTTGTTTCATCAAAATGTTTTATCGTGTCAAATTTGAGATAGCCTTGTGACTTCACTGGCTAATAGGATGGAAAAGAAATTGAATATTATGAAACATCAGAGCAGAGTGTCAATAGGTGTTAAAGCTGTTTCTATTACCTTCTTAAAAATCTTCCCTGGAGTTGCCAAGTGAAAAAACACCACACTAGCCTGCTGTGGTGTGAGAGTTCATGTGGAGGAGATTTAAAGTATCTCAGCCTACAGTGAGCACCAATTGCCAGACACGTGAGTGAAGTCATCTTAGTCCAGGCCCTACTGAGATGTCAACTGTCTACCACCATATGAGTGAGCGATTCCAGAAAAAAACAAAACAAAACAAAAAAAACAGCATAGGAACCACCCAGTGATGCCACCCAACAATTGTAAGCAAATAATCAGTTGTTTAAAGCTGATACAATGGGGTAGTTCATTACGTCACAACAGAAAACTGATACTGTCAAGTTTGTGGTGTGTTGGATGCAGCTCCTAACAGGTCAAAGAAGTCATGTGTGTGCAACTCTTCTTAACTTCATATTTTGTGAACTCACATTGCAATTAATAGCATAAAATTGTTCATGCTGGGAGTATTTACACATAGGAATTCGTAAACAAACTGGAGCTATTTTGTTTGTTTTACAGAGTCACTTAAACATTTACAACACATCAGTAGATACAGCCATTTAGATGCTGAGAAGATAACACTTAGCTATCTGGGGGCAAAGACACAAACTTGAAAAATCCTGTGAAACTGCTGACAGAAGCAACCCTTGGGAACTAGTGGAGTTGCTGGCTCTGGCTGTAAAGTTATTTAGAGCTCCTATTACTCTTTGGGGTTGTGCTGCCACTGTTATTGGCTTGGGTTGCTGGTTCTGTGGTTCATTGTGTGCTAATGGAGCTGCTGCAAGTAGAGAGAGGATGTGACAATATCCATCAGAACTGAAAGTTGCTAAATATATCTGCAATGGGACCAACTGCCCGGCACAGACGGGGTAGATTACATGGGATATAGGATACAGGCTTAGCTTCTCTAAAAGACATCTCAGAGATGGAATCTCAAATGGTATAGAAATTTGTTTCTCTCTCATCACAGACCAAAATGATATGGATTGTGTGTAGGTGGCTTTGTTTCATGAGGTCTTCTAGGTGCCCAGATTATTGCTAACTTGTTGCTCCTCCATCTCTCAGGGTGTGGCTCTTGTCTGCATGCCAAAGCTGCCTTGTCAGGTTTTTAGGTAATGAGAATAAACAGAAAGAACATATTTTTTTTTTCCATTAAAGTGACTCAGAATTTGCACACATCACATTTGCTCACATACCTTTTATAAGCATGTATTCACATTATTCAACTGAGTACATGGGAAAATTTGTTTCTAACCAAGCAGCCATATGCCCAGCTGAAAGTCAGGGAGCAATGTCTATTGGTAAAGGAAGAGGGAAGAATGATGTTGAGGAATAATTAGCAGTCTTTGCCACATACAAAATCATTATTTATAGAATCATCCATTGATCTGACAAACATAAATTGAATTACATCACGAGACTGGTACTATTTTATGTACTATCCCCCCATAGAGAAGAAAAACTTAGTAATTACCCCCAAAGTTCTCACAGTATAAGATGGAGTGTAATAACATGTGAAGTTATAGGAGTACCATGAACAAAATACCATGGAACCATTGAAGAAAGATCAGTTAATTTTGCCCTAGGATGTTAGGAAATGTTATGCTGAGTTGGAATGTAAATAGAATCTTGAAGAATAAATAAATAAGCATCTTTTTTTTTTCTGAGACAGAAAAAGGAAGGCTTCATAAACATAACAAGTCCCTTGATATCCATGGCATGTCCTAGATTTGTTGAGCCTATGATAAAATCTAAGGAAACTGGAAGCTCAGAAACACATCACTCAGAATTGTGGCAGAAAATGTGGCTCAAAGAATAAAAAGCGGGGTATCATAAATTTATATATGAAACTACTTAGTGTAATATTCACAAACCTTGCATGTATTCGTAAAGTTCATGTGAAATGCCTTTCCAAATTTTAGCCCTAAAATGTAAATCTTTAAATGTTAAATGTGTCTGCGTGAGAATGAAGAGGATATTGTCACCTGATGCATTTCTTTTCTTATTTTTTTCAACTTTTATATTAGTTTCAAGGGGTACATGTGCAGGTTTGCTACGTGCACAAACTGCATGTCATTAAGGATTGGTGTACACATGATTTCATCATCCAGGTAGTGAGCATTGTACCTGATAGGAAGTTTTCCAATGCTCAGACTCCTCCCACTCTCCACCCTCAAGTAGGCCCTGGTATCTATTATTCTCCTGTTTGTGTTCATGTATACTCAATGTTTTGCTCCCACTTATAAGTGACAATATGCAGTATTTGGTTTTCTGTTCCTGTATTAATTCACTTAGGATAAGCACTGCCAGCTGCATCCATGTAGCTGCAAAGGAAATGACTTAATTATAGCTGCATACTAGTCCATATTATATGTATACCACATTTTCTGTATCCAGTCCACCAGTGATGGACAATCCAGGTTGATTCCATGTCTTTGCTATTGTGAATAGAGCTGCAATAAACACACAAGAGCATGTGTCTTTTGGTGGAAATATTAATATTTCTTTGGGTATATACCCAGTAATGAGATTACTCAGTCAAAAGGTAGATCTGTTTTAAGTTCACTGAGAGATCTCCAAACTGCTTTTCACTGTGACTAAACTAATTTCCATTCACACTAGCAGCATTTCCTTTTCTCTGCAACCTCACGAATATCTGTATTCTCTGACTCTTTAATAGTAGACATTCTGACTGAGATGATATTTCATTATTATTTTGATTTGCACTCCTGTGGAAGTCAGTGATATTGAGCATTTTTTATATACTTGTTGGCTGCATGTATGTCTTCTTTTGATAAATTCCTTTTCATGTCCTTTGCCCATTGGTGAATGGGGTTGCTTTTTGTTTCTTGGTTTAAGTTCCTTATAGATTCAGGATATTAGACCTTTGCCAGATGTATAGCTTGCAAATATTTTCTCTCATTCTGTAGGTAAATATTGTCTCTCATCCTGTAGGTTGTCTGATTACTCTGTTGATAGATAGATACATTTTTGGTACAGAAGCTCTTTACTTTAATTAGTGCAACTTCTCTATTTTTGTTTTTGTTGCAATTGCTCTTGGGGACCTCATCGTGAAATATTTGCCAAGGCCAATGTCCAAAATGGTATATCCTAGGTTTTCTGCTAGGGCTTATATAGTTTTAGATCTACATTTAAGTATTTAATCCACCTTGAGTTTATTTTTATATATTTTGAAGGGGAAGGGTCAATTTCAGTCTTCTGTATATGGCTAGCCAGTTATCCCAGCACCATTTATTGAACAGAGAGTTCTTTCCCTATTGCTTGTTTTTGTTGACTTTGTCAAAGATGGTTGTAGGTGTACAGCTTTATTTCTGGATTCTCTATTCTGTTCCATTGGTCTATGTGTCTATGTTGTACCAGTACCATGCTTTTTTGGTTACTGTAGGCTTGTAGTATAGTTTGAAGTCAGGTAATGTGATGCCTCCACCTTTGTACTTTTTTCTTAGGTTTGCTTTGGCCATTTGGGCTCTTTTTTGGTTTCATATGCATGGTAGAATAGTTTTTATTTTTATTTTTTCTAATTCTGTGAGAAATGTCATTAGTAGTTTGACAGGAATAGCACTGAATCTGTAAATGGCTTTGGACAATATTGCCATTTAGACAACATTGATTCTTCCTATCCATAAGCTTGGAATGTTCTTTTATTTGTTTGTTTCATCTCTGATTTGTCTCAGCAGTGTTTTGTAATTCCCATTGTAGAGATCTTTCACCTCCCTGGTTAGCTGCATTCCTAAATATTTGATATTTTGTGGCTATTGTGAATAGAATTGCATTCTTGATTTGGCTCTCATCTTGGATGTTGTAAGTGTATAGAAATGCTACACATTTTTGTAAATTGACTTTCCATCCTGAAACTTTGCTAATGTTTATCAGATCTAGAAGCTTTGGGGCAGAAATTATGGGTTTTTCTACGTATAGAATCATATTATCTGCAAACAGAGATATTTTGATACACAAATACGTTTGTTAGTTCTCTGTGTCAGTGATCTACCTCACACTGTCACTGGGGTGTTGAAGTCTAGCAGTATGTATGATTATCAAAGTTTATTCATCGGTCTCTAAGAACTTGTTTTATGATGTTCTCTCTTCCTATTTGGATACCATTCATTTATTTCTCTTGCCTGATTGCCCTGGGTGGGACTTCCAGTATTATGCTTAATAGGAGTTTGATGTATTCCGGTATTATGTTCCACTTGTCAAGGGGAATGCTTCCAGTTTCTGCCCATTCATTATGGTGTTGGCTCTGGGTTTGTCATAGACGGCACTTATTATTTTGAGGTATGTTGCTTTGATGTATAGTTTTTTGAGGAATTTTAACTTTAATGGGATATTTAATTTTATCAAAAACACTTTCGGCATCTATTGAGATAATCTTGCAGTTTTTGTTTTTAGTTCTGTTCATGTGATAAATCATACTTCTTGATTTGTTTGTGTTGGAACAACCTTGTCTCAGGAATGAAGCTTACTTGATCATGGTGAATTCACTTTTTAATCTGCTGGATTTGATTTGCTAGCATTTTGTTGAGGATTTTTACATCTATGTTCATCAGGGATATTCACCTAAAGCTTCTTTTTTCATTGTGTCTCTGCCAAGTTTTGATATTAGAAGGATGCTGGTCTCATAAAATGAGTTAAAGAAGAGTCATTCTCAATTTTTTTGGAATAGTTTCACTAGATTGGTACCAGCTTTTCCTTGTACGTCTGGTAAAATTTAGCTGTGAATCCATCTGGTCCAGGGCTTTTTCTGGTTGATAGGTATTTTTATATACTGATTACATTTTGGAACTGATTCTTGGTCTTTTTAGGGTTTCAGTTCCTTCCTCGTTCAATCTTGAGAGGTTGTACCTTTCCAGGATTTCATCTTTTTCTTCTAGTTTATCTAGTTTCTGTACATAGAGGTGTTTGTACTAGTCTCTGAGGGCTTTCTGTATTTCTGTGATGTTGGTGGTAATGTTCCCTTTGCAGTTGCTAATTATGTTTATTTGAATATTTTCTCTTTTTTCTTTAATAATCTAGCTACTGATCTATCATCTTATTTATTGTTCAAATAATGAACTTTTGGTTTCATTAATCTGTTGTATGAATTTTTGGATATCAATTTCATTCCCTTCAGCTCTGATGTTGTTTATTTATTTTCTTATAGCTTTGGGGTTAGTTTGCTCTTGTTTTTCCAGTTTCTGTAAGTGTGATGTTAGATGTTAATTTGAGATTTTTCTGACTTTTTAATTTAGCCATTTAGCGTTACAAGACTTCCTTTCACTGCTCTAGCTGTGTCCCAGAGATAAGTTATACCCTCGTTTTCATTTTTTTCAAATAGAGTTTTGTTTTTGCTTTAATTTCATTATTTACCCAAAAGTCATACATTTCAATTTCCATGTAATTGCATGGTTTTGAGAGAACTTCCTCCTATTGGTTTCTATTTTCATTGTGTTGTGGTCTGAGAGTGTGTTTGGTATCTGTATTAGGCCATTTTTGTGCTGCCAATAAAGATATACCCAAGACTGGACAATTTACAAAAGAAAGAGGTTTTAATTGGACTCACAGTTCCACATGGCTAGGGAGGACTCACAATCATGGCAGAAGGCAAGGAGGAGCAAGTCACGTCTTACATGAATGGCAGCAGGCAAAAAGAGAACTTTTGCAGGGAAACTCCCCTTTTTTAAAACCACCGGATCTCATGAGACTTGGTCCCTGTCACTAGAAAAGTACGGGAAAGACCTGCCCCCATGATTTAGTGACCTCCCATTGAGTTCTTCCTGCAAGATGTGAGAACTCAAGATGAGATTCGGACAGGGACACAACCAAACCATACCATTCTGCCCCTGGCCCCTCCTAAATCTCATGTTCTCACATTTCAAGACAAACCATGCCTTCCCAACAGTCTCCCAAAGCCTTAAATCATCTCAGAGTTAACTCAAAAGTCCACAGTCCAATGTCCAAAGTCTCATCCAAGACAGTGCAAGTCCCTTCTGCCTATGAGCCTGTAAAATCAAAAGCAAGTTAGTTACTTCCTAGATACAAAGCAGGTACAAGCATTGGGTAAATACAGCCACCCCAAATGGGAGAAATCAGTCAAAACAAAGGGGCTACAGGCTCCAGGCAAATCCAAAATCCAGCAGGGCAGTCAAATCTTAAAGCTCCAAAATGATCTCCTTTGACTCCACGTCTCACATCCAGGTTATGCTGATGCAAGAGGTGGGTTCCTATGGTTTTGGGCAGCTCCATCCCTGTAGCTTTGCAGAGTACAGGCTCCATCTCAGCTGCCTTTAAGGGGCTGGGATTGAGTGTCTGCAGCTTTTCCAGGTGCACAGTGCAAACTATCAGTTGATCTATCACTCTGGAGTCTACAGGACTATGGCTCTCTTCTCACAGCTCCACTAGGCAGTGCCCTCATAGGGACTCTATGTGGGGGCTCCAACCCCACATTTCCCTTTTGCACTGCCCTGGCAGAGGTTCTCCATGAGGGCCACGCCCTTGAAGCAAACCTCTGCTTGGGCATTTAGGAGTTTCCATACATCTTCTGAAATCTAGGAAGTGTTTCCCAACCCCAATTCTTGACTTTTGTGCACTTGCAGGCTCAACACCATGTGAAAGAGCTGCTAAGGCTTAGGGCTTGTACCCACTGAAGCCATGACCAGAGCTCCACGTTCATTACTTTCAGTCATGGCTGGAGTGGCAGGGATGCAGGGCACTAAGTCCCTAGGCTGCACACAGCATGGAGACCCTAGGTACGGACCACAAAACCACTTTTTCCTACTAGGCATCCATGCCTATGATGGGAGAAGTTGCTGTACAGACCTCTGACATGGCCTGGAGGAATTTTCATCGTTGTCTTCAAGATTAACATTTGCTCCGTACTTCTTATGAAAATGTCTGCAACCAGCTTAAATTTTTCCTCAGAAAATGGAATTTTCTTTTCTATAGCATTGTCAGGCTGCAATTTTTCTAAACCTTTATGCTCTGCTTCCCTTATAAAACCGAATGCCTTTAACAGCACCCAAGTCACATCTTGAACGCTTTGCTGCTTAGAAATTTCTTCCAACAGATACTCTAAATCATCTCTTTCAAGTTCAAAGTTCCACAAATCTCTAGGGCAGGGGAAAAATGCCATGAGTCCCTTTGCTAAAACATAACAAGAATCATCTCTCCTTCTGTTCCCAACAAGTTCCTTATCTCCATCTGAGACCACCTGAGCCTGCACCTGATTGTTAAAACATCACTACCAGCATTTTTGTCAAAGCCATTCAACAAGTCTCTAGTAAGTTCCAAACTTTCCTACATTTTCTTGTCTTCTTCTGAGCCCTCCAAATGTTTCCAACCTTTTCCTGTTACCCAGTTCCAAAGTCACTTCCACATTTTCAGGTATCTTTTCAGCAACACCCTATTCTACTGGCACCAATTTGCTGCATTAGTCTGTTTTCATGCTGCTGGTAAAAACATACCTGAGACTGGGCAATTTACAAAAGAAAGAGGTTTAATAGGACTCACATTTCCATGTGGCTGGCAAGGACTCACAATCATGGAGGAAGGCAAGGAGGAGTAAGTCACATCTTACGAGGATGGCAGCAGGCAAAGAGAGAGCTTGTGCAGGGAAATTCACCTATTTTAAAACCACTAGATTTCATGAGACTTATTCACTATTATGAGAACAGCACAAGAAAGACCTCTTCCCATGACTCAATTACTTCTCACCGGGTCGCTCCCCCAACACATGGGAATTCAGGATGAGATTTGGGTGGGGATACAGCCAAACCATATTAGTATAATTTTTTTAAAAAAATTTTGGTTTGAGAATTGCTTTATGGGTGAGTGTGTGGTTGACCTTAGTGTATGTGCCTTGTGAAGATGGGAATAAAGCATATTCTGTAGTTGTTGGGCAAAGTATTCTGTAGATATGTGTTAAGTCCATTTGATCAAGTGTTAATTTACATCCTGAATCTGTTTGCTAGTCCTCTGCCTCAATGTTCTGTCTAACACTGTCAGTGGAATATTGAAGTCCAGTACTTTTATTGAGTGTGATTTACCTAAGTTTATTCATAGGTTTCTAAGAACTTGTTTTATGAATCTAGATGCTCCAGTGTTGGATGTAAATATATTTAGGATAGTTAAGTCTTCTTGTTGAATTAAACTCTTTATCATCATGTGATGCCCTTCTTTGTCCTTTTGGATCCTTGTTGGTTTAAAATCTGTTTTCTCTTACACAAGCATAGCAACCTCTGCTCTTTTTTGTTTTCTGTTTGCTTAGTATGTCTTTCTCCATTTCTTTACTTTAAGTTCATGGTTTCTATTGTATATAAGATGGATTTCTTGAAGTCAGCATTCAGTTGAGTGCTGCTTCTTTATCCAACTTACCATTCTGTGTCTATAAGTGGGGCTTTTAGGCCATTTACAGTCAAGGTTAATATTGAAATGTGAGAATTTCATCTTGTCATTGGGTTTTTAGCTGATTACTATGTAGACATGATCATATATTTGCATTATAGTGTCAGTGTGCTATGTACTTACCTGTTAGGTTTTATGGTGACAAGTATTGGTCTTTTGCTTTTATGTTGAACACTCCCTTAATGACATCTTTACCTACCTTACAGTCAGGTCTGGTGATAACAAATTCCCTTAGCAGTTCCTTGCCTGAAAAGTATTTTACTTATCTTTCTTTTATGAAGCTTAATTTGGCTGGATGTGAAATTCTTACTTGTGTTTTTTTTTGTTTGTTTTTTGTTTTTTGGATGCTAAATATAAACCACCAATCTCTTGTGCCTTAAATGGTTTATGCTGAAAGGTCTGCTCTTGGTCTGGATGGGTTCCCTTTGTATGTGACCCAACCTTCCTGCCTTTAAGATTTTTTCTTTCACATTGACTTTGGAGAATCTGATAACCATATTGCTTTCTACAGTGGTTGAACTAATTTACATTACCACCAACAGTGTATAAGTGTTCCCTTTTCTCAACAAGTTTGCCAGCATCTGCTATTTTTGACATTTTATTAATAGCAATTCTGACTGATGTGAGATGGTATCTCATTCTGGTTTTGATTTACGTCCTTCTAATGGTAAGTGAAATTAAGCTTTTCTTCATATGCTTGTTGGCTGCATGTTTGCCTTCTTTTGAAAAGTGTCTATTCAAGTTCTTTGCCAACTTTTTAATGAGGTTGTTTGTGTTTGTATTGTAAATTTGTTTAAGTTCCTTATAAATGCTGGCTATTAGACCTTTGTCAGATGGATAGATTGCAAATATTTTCTCCCATTCTGTAGGTTGTCTGTTCACTCTGATGATAGTTTCTTTTGCTGTGCAAATGGTCTTAAATTTAATTAGATCCCACTTGCAATTTTCGTTTTTGTTGCAATCGCCTTTGGTGTCTTCATTATGAAATCTTTGCCCGTTCCTATATCCAAAATGGTTTTTTCAGGATTTTTACAGTTTTAACATTTAAGTTTTTAACACTTCCTGAGTTGATTTTTGTATATAGTGTAAGGAAGGGGTCCAGCTTCAGTCTTCTGCATATGGCTAGCCAGTTATCCCAGCACCATTGATTAAATAGAAAGTCTTTTCTCTATTGCTTGTTTTTGTCAGCTTTGTCAAGATCAGGTAGTCATAGGTCTGTGGCCTTATCTCTGGGCTCTCTATTCTGTTCCATTGTTCTATGTGCCTGCTTTTGTACCAGTACCATGATGTTTTGGTTACTGTAGCCATGTAATATAGTTTGAAATACGGTAACGTGATGCCTCCAACTTTGTTCTTTTTGCTTAGGGATTGCCTTGGCTATTTGGGCTCCTTTTTGGTTCCATATGAATTTTAAAATAGTTTCATTCTAGTTCTGTGAAGAATGCTGTTGGTAGTTTGATAGGAATAGCACAGAATCTGTAAATGGCTTTGGGCAGCATGGTCATTTTAATTATACCGAGTTTTCCTATTCATGAGCATGGGATATTTGTCATTTATTTGTATCTTCTCTGATTTCTTTGAGCAGTGTTTTATAATTGTCATTGTAGAGATCTTTTGAATCCCCAGTTATCTGTATTCCTAGGTAATTTAAACATTTTTTGTGCCAATTATCTGCTTAATCCTAGTAAACTCCATGTACTATAGCCAAATTCATAATCCTTTTAGTCATACGCCTACCTTTCTAGACTTAATTGTGTGTATCCTGAACCTCTCAGGTTTCCAGAAGTTAGCTAAAGCATTAGCTGATTCTCTCTGGGCATCACTTAACACAATCTTAATACACAGAGAATGTAACTACATTAATGCAACATCCCTGATTTGATCAATTCTATAGAGATCATGCTTTAATCCATGTTGAGAAGTTTCCTTTCCAGACCACCTAATACTACATTTCTGGGCTCTCTCTATCCTTTTAATTTCTGCTTGAAAAATGGCTACTATTTTCTGAACACACTTTTTTCAAATGTAGCTAATAGTACTTAACCTATGCTACTAACATTCTGTTTTACAACCTCTTCACCTAAAGTCACAGACTCATTGGAGACACCATTTTCCTTTTACGTTTTTTAAGGTAAGTATTTTATTATGTTTTGACACTTCATAATCTCAATGATGATCCTTCTATCCTCCAATAATACTGAAACAGGTATTTAGAGTCAGTCAATATAAAAAATAGACTTAGTCAATACAGAGTAGAGAACAGTGATATATTTAAATTGAAATTGACCATCCACAGAATAAAGTAATTTGTAGTTATTTAGTAAGTTCTTACTAAAGGATAAAACAGTTTTATGTCTGAGAATAAATAGTTGAACCATATGTGATAATCATGATAAGCTCTTATTTGGCATTTACAGTATGAAAGGCACTTTAAAAATTACTTACAGGTTGAGCATCCTTAATCCAAAAATCTGAAATGCTCCAAAATCTGAAATTTTTTGAGTGCCAATGTAATGCCACAAGTGGAAAATTCCACACCCTATCTCATTTGACAGGTTTCAGTCAAAATTCAGTGACACAATACACATTTTATTCAGTATCCTCAAAAGGAAAAAAAAAAAAAAAAAAGACCTTCCAGCCCTCTCAGTTGCAATGTATCTTTTCTACACATGCCCAGAATTTTCTACATAAGCACCCCCATTCATGAAGGGCTATAAAATGGTATGTACCCAGGATGGACACATCAAAGGCAGATTTTCAACAACGCCCCCAATGAAGCCAAGATCTACAAGCTTTACTCACTGTGAAGTCTTTTGCTTATTACCTGCTTTGTGGTGTAAAGATATTGCTGAAAATGTCAAAAAGGTCTGCAGACACCACATGGGGAAGAGTCATTAGAAACAGGGGAAGGATTTATGTCTATTTACAGCTAACAAGTCAAGCTGTTAGAGAACCTGGACAGTAGTATGAGTCTCAAAAGCAGAGTAGGGTAGTAGAACGATCACCATATGTGACCTGAAGAAACAGAAGAATAAACTCTTGAAGTTGTATGCTGAAAGTAATGAACACAAGCTTATAAAACATTTCATAAACTTAAAGTTAAAAATGAAGATCCCTATTGTGTATTGCTAGAATGGACCTGTTAACATCACAGTGAACACATGCCACTCAAGGGTATGCTGATCATAAAACAAAAAAAGATCTGTCGCAATGAATGGAAAATTAATGGAAATTGTGAAAATTCAACAGGCTGGTTGCAGAAACTTCTGAAAAGACACAACATTAAATTTTTAAATATTTGCGGTATAAATCATCTGCTGATAATGAAGCAGTGGGGAAATTCATTGACAAGTTTGCCAAGGTTATCGCTGATGAAAATCTGATGCCAGAACAAATCTGAAATGCTGATTAAACATCTCTGTTCTGGCATTATTGTCCCAGAAAGTCATTAACTACAGCTAATTAGACAGCCCCTATAGTAATTAAGAATGCCAAGGACAGGATAACTGTGCTGGGATGTGCTAATGCAGTAGGCATGCATAAATGTAAATTTGCTCTGATAGGCAAAAGCTTGTATTCTTCCTATCTTCAAGGGGTGAACTTTTTGCCAGTCCATTATTATGGTAACAAAAAGGCATAGTCCACCAGCAACATATTTTCTGATTGGTTTCAAAAACATTTTGTACCATTGTCTCATGCTCATTGCGGGGAAGGTGAACTAGGTGACAATTGTAAGACTTTGTTATTCCTTTAAAACAGTCTGCTCATTCTACAGCTAAAATTCTCACTTAAAAATCATTTATTCCATACTTTTCCCAAAATGTGATTTTATTAATTCATCCATGTAACCAGGGTATCCTTATAGCAACAAAGAGAAATCTATAAAAAAAAAAATTTGAATATGCTAGCATGCTAGCAGCAGTGAACAGATGATGGGTAGGGAAGGTTTTCAAAAGGAGTTTATCATGAAGTTTAGCATATTTATGCCAAATATGCTGTTGCCAACACTTAGAACACAGTGACTGGAGACAGTTGGGCATACCTGGCACAACCTCCAGCCTGTGACTATGTTCAGTGATGATGATGAACAAAGTGATGATTTTGAAGGATTCTGTATATCAAGTGAAAAGAAATGATATTGACCTCTTTACATATCTAAAACATATACCTTCAAAATCCACCAGTAAGTTGAAAGAAATAGATATCAAAGAATATTTTAACATCAATAATGAGGCTCCAGTTATTCATTCATTGACCAATGGTAATATAGCTGAAATGGTTCTGAATCAAGCTGATTATGATAATATTGATGATGAAGATGATGCTAGTACTGCAGAAAAAGTGCCTATAGATGACCCAGTGAAAATGTGTGATTGAACAGTATACATTTGTAACAACAAGAAATTATGTCAGTTTATAAAATCAAAGAGAGATCACTGAGATGAAAGCCATTGTTAATGAGGCGGATGACGCTGCAGGAAACATTTTAAAAATCCATGCAGCCCATGCCTATGTCCTGAATGGTACTACCTAGGTTTTCCTCTAGGGTTTTTATGGTGTTAGGTCTAACATTTAAGTCTCTAATCCATCTTGAATTAATTTTCGTATAAGGAGTAAGGAAAGGATCCAGTTTCAGCTTTCTACTTATGGCTAGCCAATTTTCCCAGCACCATTTATTAAATAGGGAATCCTTTCCCCATTTCTTGTTTTTCTCAGGTTTGTCAAAGATCAGATGGCTGTAGATGTGTGGTATTATTTCTGAGGACTCTGTTCTGTTCCATTGGTCTATATCTCTGTTTTGGTACCAGTACCATGCTGTTTTGGTTACTGTAGCCTTGTAGTATAGTTTGAAGTCAGGTAGCATGATGCCTCCAGCTTTGTTCTTTTGACTTAGGATTGTCTTGGAGATGCGGGCTCTTTTTTGGTTCCATATGAACTTTAAAGCAGTTTTTTCCAATTCTGTGAAGAAACTCATTGGTAGCTTGATGGGGATGGCATTGAATCTATAAATTACCTTGGGCAGTATGGCCATTTTCACGATATTGATTCTTCCTATCCATGAGCATGGTATGTTCTTCCATTTCTTTGTATCCTCTTTTATTTCACTGAGCAGTGGTTTGTAGTTCTCCTTGAAGAGGTCCTTTACATCCCTTGTAAGTTGGATTCCTAGGTATTTGATTCTCTTTGAAGCAATTGTGAATGGAAGTTGATTCATGATTTGGCTCTCTGTTTGTCTGTTACTAGTGTATAAGAATGCTTGTGATTTTTGCACATTAATTTTGTATCCTGAGACTTTGCTGAAGTTGCTTATCAGCTTAAGGAGATTTTGGGCTGAGACAATGGGGTTTTCTAAATATACAATCATGTCATCTGCAAAGAGGGACAAAAAAAGCCAAAATTGACAAATGGGATCTCATTAAACTAAAGAGCTTCTGCACAGCAAAAGAAACTACCATCAGAGTGAACAGGCAACCTACAGAATGGGAGAAAATTTTTGCAATCTACTCATCTGACAAAGGCCTAATATCCAGAACCTACAAAGAACTCCAACAAATTTACAAGAAAAAAA